>NW_004444189.1:1270699-1322241 GCF_000243295.1 Trichechus manatus latirostris
GTCAGATGAACAGGAGGCAGCCGCAGGATCCAGAGCAGAGCAAAAAGCCAGAACATCTGCTTATATTCAGATACAGTCCACACCCCCAAGGAAATTCCCTTTCAACTGATTGGCTACTCACAGCAGATTCAATCATGGGAGGGATCACATGTAAGCACCAAGAATCATAGCCTAGCCAAGCTGACACACAAGCTTAACCATCACAGTAGCGTACTATAAAAACTTTTGTTTCCTTTTTTCACTTAAGATATCCTGGAAATAACTATATATTACTTTTTAGAGATCTTTCTAGTTCTTTTTTAACAGTTGCATAATACTCCATAGTGCAGATGTACCATAGTTTATTTAACAACTCTCCTTTGTTTCCAATATTTTGCAATTACAAAAACTTCATTGAATAACCTGTGCATATGTATTTCATATTGTTGAAGGTGTATCTTCAGGCTAAATTACTAGAAGTGCAATTGCTAGATTGAAAGTAAAATCATATGTAGTTTTGCTAGATATTGCCAATTACTCCTTCATAAGAGTTGTACCAGTTTGCATTCCAACAAGCACTATATGAGAGCACTTGTTTCCCCACAGCCTCACCAACAAAATACATTGTCAAACTGCTTAACTTTTGCCAGTCTTAAAGGTAAGGAATGATACCTCAGTGTACTTTTATTCACATTTCTCTTATGAGGAATGATTTTGAATATCTTTTCATGTATTTGTTGTTGTTAGATGCTGTCGAGTTTGCTCCGATTCATAGTGACCCTATGTATAACGGAATGAAATGTTGCCCGGTCCTGCACCATCCTCACAGTAGTAGGTATGTTTGAGCCCATTGTTGCAGCCACTGTGTCAATTCATCTCATTGAGAGTCTTCCTCTTTAACTTTCTACTTTACCAAGCATGATGTCCTTCGCCAGAAATTGGTCCCTCCTTATACCATGTACAGCGTAAGCAAGATGTGAAGTCTTGACATCCTTGCTTCTAAGGAGCTTTCTGGCCGTACTTCCTCCAAGACAGATTCGTTTGTTCTTCTGGAAGTCCATGGTATATTCAATATTCTTCCCCAACCCAATTCAGATGTGTCAATTCTTCTTCAATCTTCCTTTTTCATTGCCTAGCTTTCGAATGCATATGAGGCAACTGAAAATACTATGACTTGGGTCAGATGTATCTTAGTCATCAAACTGACATCTTTTCTTTTTTAGATTTCAAAAGGGTATTTTGCAGCAGATTTCCTCAATGCAATATGTAGTTTGATTTCTTTACTGTTGCTTCCATGGGCTTTGATTGTTGATCCAAGAAGAATTAAATTATTGACAACTTCAATTTCTTCCCCATTTATCATGATGTTGTTTCTTGGTCCACTTGTAAGGATTTTCGTTTTCTTTATGTTGAGGTGTAATCCATACCGAAGGCCATATGTAGTTTTGATCTTCATCAGTAAGTGCTTCAAGTTGTCTTTGCTTTCATCAAGCAAGGTTGTGTCATCTGCATATCGCAGGTTGTTAATGAGCCATCCTCCAATCCTGATGCCATGTTCTTCTTCATATAGTCCAGCTTCTCGGATTATTTGCTCAGCATACAGATTGAATAAGTATGGTGAAAGGATACAACCCTCATGCACACCTTTTCTGATTTTAAACCACGTAGTATCCTCTTGTTCTGTTCGAACAACTGCCTCTTGGTCTAAATACAGGTTCCTCATGAGCACAATTAAGTGTTCTGGAATTCCTATTCTTTGCAGTGTTGTCTATAATTTGTTATGATCCACACAGTCAAATGCCTTTGCATAGTCGATAAAAGACAGGTAAACATCCTTCCGGTATTCTCTGCTTTCAGCCAGGATCCATCTGACTTCAGCAGTGATATTCCTGATTCTAAATCCTCTTCTGAACCCAGCTTGAATTTCTGGCACTTCCCTGTTGATATACTGCTGCAACCACTTTTGAATGATCTTCAGCAAAATTTTACTTGTGTATGATATTGTTCAATAATTTCCACATTCTGCTGGATTACCTTTCTTTGGAATGGGTACAAATATGGATCTCTTGAAGTTGATTGGCCAGGTAGCTGTCTTCCAAATTTCTTGGCATAGATGAGTAAGCCCTTCCAGCACTGCATCCATTTGTTGAAACATCTCAACTGGTATTCCATCAATTCCTGGAGTCTTGTTTTGCACCAATGCCTTCAGTGCAGCTCGGACCTCTTCCTTCAGTATCTTTGGTTCGTGATCATATGTTACTGCCTAAAATGGTTGAATATCAACCAATTCTTTTTGGTACAATGACTGTGTATTCCTTCTATCTTCTTTTGATGCTTCTTGCATCATTCACTATTTTGCCCAAAGAATCCTTTGATATTGCAACTTGAGGCTTGAATTTTTTCTTCAGTTCTTTCAGCTTGACAGATGCTGAGTGTGTTCTTCCCTTTTGGTTTCCTAACTCCAGGTCTTTGCACATTTCATTATAATACTTTACCGTTGTCTTCTTGAGCTGCCATTTGAAATCTTCTGTTCAGCTCTTTTACTTCATAATCTCTTCCATTCACTTTAGCTATTCTATGCTCAAGAGCAAGTTTCAGAGTTTCTTCTGACATCTGTTTCAGTTGTTTCTTTCTTTCCTGTCTTTTTAATGACCTTTTGCTTTCTTCATTTATGATGTCCTTGATGTCATCCCACAACTCGTTTGGTCTTCAGTCATCCTAAGTGTTCGGTGCTTCAAATCTATTCTTGACATGGTCTCTAAATTCAGGTGGGATATACTCAATATCGTATCTTGGCTCTCAGAGACTTGCTCTAATTTTCTTCAGCTTCAACTTGAACTTGCATATGAGCAGTTGATGGTCTGGCCCCTGGCCTTGTTCTGACCAATGATATTGAGCTTCTCCATTGTCTCTTTCCACAGATGTAGTCGATTTGATTCCTGTGTATTCCATCTGGTGAAGTCCACGTGTATAGTTGCCATTTATGTTGTTGAAAAAAGATATTTGCAATGAAGAAGTCATTGGTCTTGCAAAATTCTAGCATGTGATCTCCAGCATCGTTTCTATCACCAAGGCCATATTTTCCAAGTACAGGTCCTTCTTCTATGTTTCTAACTTTTGCATTCCCATCACCAGTAACATCAATGCATCTTGATTGCATGTTTGACCAATTTTAGACTGCAGCAGTTTGTTAAAGTCTTTAATTTCTTCATATTCTTAAGAGACATTTTTGGAATTGCTATGATTTGTTCATTTTTCTATTGGTTTTTTGTCCCTTTTCCCTCAAAACTGTTGTCTTAAGGTATAGTTTACATATAGTAACACTCATCCTTTTTAGTGTACCATTCTCAAATTTTGACCCACATAGTCGTGTAATCACCACCAAAATTCAAATATAGAACTGTTCCATCACTTCCCAAAGATTCCCTGGTGTCCCTTTGCAGTCAACTTCTCCCCACCTCAGTTCCTGTAAACTACCAACTTATTTTCTGTCACTATAGTTTTGCTTTTTCCAGAATGTCGCATAACTGGAATTACACTATGTAGTCTTTGGGGTCTGGCTTCTTTCACTTAGCATAATGCTTCTGAGATTCATCAATGTTGTTATGTGTATCAATAGTTTGTTTCTTTTTATTGATGAGAAACATTCCACTATATGAATGTACCACAATTTATCCATTCACTAGATAAAGGATATTCGGGGTATTTCCAGTTTTGGGCAATTACAAAGCCACTATACACATTTGTGGTCAGTTTTTTATGTGAATATAAGTTTTCATTTTACTTGAATGGAAGTGTGATTGGTGGGTTATACGGTAAGTAAAAGTAAAACTTGATAAGAAACTATAAAACAGTTTTCCAAAGTGGCTGTAGCGTTTTGTATTCCTACCATTAATGTATCAGAGTTGCAATTATTCCATATCTCAACAGTTCTTGGTATTGTCAGATTTTAGTTTTAGCTATTTATATATAAATACCCCATTGTATTTTTTTGTTTCTCTAATGACTAGTGATATAGAATATACTTTCTTGTGCTAATTTGTCATCTATCTACATTCTTTGTAAAGTATTCAAAATTTCTGCCCATTTTTTATTGAATTGTTTGACTTCTTACTATTGAGGGTTTTTTGTTTTTCTACTGTTATAAAGGTTTTACTGAAGAAACTTGATGAGTATAAATATTTCATGGCTAAGTAAAGATAAACATGACAGTTAAAAAATAGTGAAAGCGAATTTAGCTATGTCTATTCAAAATGAGCATCACCTATTTGTAATGTTGATTTATTTGATGTTGGATACATGTGTAACAATAGTTTCTTAAAACCAACTGTAAATAATACTAAAAAATCATTGAATACATTTCTAAAATATATGTTGTTGTTGTTAGGTGTCTCTAGTTGGTTCCGACTCATAGCGACCCTATGTACAACAGAATGAAACACTGCCTCGTCCTGTGCCGTCCTCACAATTGTTGTTATACTTGAACCCAATGTTGCGGCCATTGTGTCAGGCCATCTCATTGACGGTCTTCCTCCTTTTTGCCGACCCTCAACTTTACCAAGCATGATGTCCTTCTCCAGGGACTGGTCCCTCCTTATAACATGTCCAAAGAATGTGAGAAGTAGTCTCTCCATCCTTGCTTCTAAGGAGCATTCTGGCTGTACTTTTTCCAAGACAGATTTGTTCGTTCTTCTGGCAGTCCATGGTATATTCAATATTCTTCACCAACGCGGTTATTTAAAGGCATCAATTCTTATTCGGTCTTCTTTATTCATTGTCCAGCTTCACATACATACGAGGTGATTGAAAACACCATGGCCTGGGTCAGGCGCACCTTAGTCCTTAAAGTAACATCTTTGCTTTTTAACACTTTAAAGAGGTCTTTTGCAACAGATTTGCCCAATGCAACGTGTCATTTGATTTCCTGACTGCTGTTTTCATGGGCATTAATTGTGGATCCAAGTAAAATGAAATCCTTGACAACTTCAATCTTTTCTCCATTTGTCATGATGTTGCTTACTGGTCCAGTTGTAAGAATTTTTGTTTTCTTAATGTTGAGGTGTAATCCATACTGAAGGCTGTAGTCTTTGATATTCATCTAAAATGTATACCCTGAATAAGACATCTATATCAAATTCCTGTCCTGTAGTGTCTGTATTTAAGTTTATAAACTTAGCTAAACCAAAAACCAAACCCATTGCCCTCGAGTTGATTCTGACTCACAGCGACCCCATAGGACAGAGTAGAACTGCCCCGTAGGGTTTCCAAGGAGTGGTTGGTGTATTCAAACTGCTGACCTTTTGGTAGCAGTCAAGCTCTTAGTTATCTTAGCTACTTCTCTACAAATAACTGCAATTCTGTATTAAAGTTTTGAAGCTGCCTCAGCCTTTACACTCAAATAATGTTTCCTGTGCTGTCCTCCCAGCATGACTATGTTCCCTGTTTCTACTTTCTTCTGTATATCTATTAATCCCTGTGTTCAACAGAAAATACCTTACTCAGATTAACCCAGATCAGTGCTAACATAACCTTCAGCTGAAACATCTTTATTTCTAAATCAAATAAAAACGAATACTTGAGTGACCTCTCCATGCATGGCATTAGGTCTCTCACCGATCTGGCAGTCTGACACGCTATAAATTCCCAGCATGTATGGAATATTGCTTCCTTCTTTCCCTCAAAACAGAAAGAACTGCATAATTCCGGATCTCAGAAGTACTCATAATGAACCGCTAGTGCCCCCAATCAACATACACTACAGTATTATACATGGCAATATTATTTTAATCTATTTACTTCTGTTTCGAAAATGTATCTTTAAAGACCATGCTCCCAACTAAACCATTTAGCAGTAACATTTTGGAGAGAAACAGAAACAATGCACATTCTTGGGGGAGGACAAGGTAGAAAGGGGGAAGAGTCTCTAATTCAAAATATGCAGGGGTTTCTGTTTATCATCCCAATGAATACCTTTCTAAAGAATCCTGTAGTCAGTGGCTTTCTTACCCCTTTCTAATTTAAAACTGCTTAGGTGGACCAGTAGGAGTGGAATGTCAAGGAGATGCCTAAAATACCCTTAGCTTTCGGTACCTGGGACCAAGTCTAAGACCTGTAAGAAGGACTGCTAGGTTTAAAAGACATTTATTAGTAGCTACTGATTTCTCTCTCTTTTGAAGAAACAAATAAAACTGAAGCTTCTTAATACTCTATTTACTATTTGGCATCAGATACGTAATTATGGAGGGTGGGGTAGGGAAGGAGGAGGGAAAATAGATGATTGGAGGATGATAGGGAAGGGGAGAAAGGAGAAAGAATGATATCACAAGCTCTGCCAGAATTCTTCCAGTCTTATGATTCCATCATTGCAGGGATACTGATAAAACCTGGCTGTTTTTCCATGTTGATACTTCTGAGGGGCAGGAATAAATTAATTTGACGCTTAAAGGAGACGGCTCTCCTCTTTCTTTGGCCCTCTGAAATTTACCTTTCCTCTTTTACCTCCAAAGCCAACTCCCCAGGATCATACAGAAGGGGACCCACCAGCGAAGAGGTGTCATTCCCTCTTTGCAGCTGCTTCAACCATTACGCTCAAATTAACATTTAACTGTGGTGTTTCCCGCTTTTATCCCGAATAGCCCAGGTCCCTCTCAATTCCTAGTTTTCCTCTGAACTTGCTCGCTTTTCTGCGCCTCCGTAGGGTTTCCTGGGTGTGAGCCCGGTCTCAGAAAGGGGACACGTGTGCGGCCGCCCGCATGCCCCAGATTTGCTCCCAGTATCTTCTCTCACCCTCCTCCCCAAAGACACCTTGTAGGGTGGTTGGTCCGCCCGGGCGCCTAGTAACATACTCCGACATGTGGGGTAAAAGGAAGGCTATTCGTCTGGGAAGGGGCATGAGAGAAGTAAAGACATGCTCAAGGCAGCAGTCTCAGGAGATGCAGGTGCTACTACTTGAGACAGCTGCGTCTTTCAGTGGCTAAGTGGGTCTAGTACTGAACTTTAAGAGTTAATTTTTATGTATTCAGCAAATATTTTCTTCCAGCCTATGAATTTTTTTTCTTAACAGTGCCTTTTGATGAGCAGAAGTTTCTAATATGAAGAAATTCGATTTTTCAATTATTTTTATTTATGGATTGTGGGTTACAAAGATTTTCTTCTATGTTTTTCTCTAGAAGTTTTATAGTTTTAGTTTTAACATTTAGGTCTGTGAGTCATTGTGAGTTAATTATACGATGTGCCATGTGGATGAAGCTCTTCACCTCTTTTTTTTTTTTAGTATGTGGACATCAGTTGTTCCAGCACTGTTTGTTGAAAAAATCCTTTCTCCATTGAATTGCCTTTGAACATTTGTAAAAAATCAACTGATCATATATGTGGGGGTCTATTTCTAGACTTTCTATTCTATTCCATTAATCAATAGGTCTGTCCTTTTGCTAATACCAGACTGTCTTCACTACTGTATGTCTTTTTTTTTTTTTTAGCGTTAAAATTTTATTGACACTCAGGTTTAGAATATAACAATTTGAAACAATATTATATTGAATATTTTCTATTTTCTAACCAGTATTTTCACTTGCTTTATACGATTTCTGGGCATAAGTTCTAAGAATGCATAGGTTCTGTCTAATATTCCATGATAAGACAATTATAAAATAAACCAAACCCATTGCCACAGAGTGGTTCCAACTCATAGTGACCCTATAGGATGGAGTAGAACTGCCCCACAGAGTTTCCAGGGAGTGCCTGGTGGATTTGAGCTGCTGACCTTTTGGTTAACAGTCATAGCACTTAACCATTATGCCACCAGGGTTTCCAAATTATACATTCACAAAAATCTCAGATACTTTTCCAACTGTTCTTATTTCATGTCATAATTTCAAAAACTAAGTTCAAATATTAAAAATTTAAGACCTCAATCCTATGGCCATTGTAATATAGAAAAGAAAAAATTACATAATCGGAACTATTTAAAACTGTTGTTAACATATACTGTGATAATGGAATATGATATGTGGATATATATGGAATATGAATGTGATAATTGAATATGAATTTCAACACAACTATATGAATTTCTTATTAAAATGTTCCAGCATTTCCTACTGAAGCATGTCCAAAGTTATAAAAATCTGCTCTTTTAAATTAATCTATACTGAATTAATCCAAAAATAATTGTAGCACTTTAGATAAGACATTTATTCTCTTGCATATTCTAAGTGCCTAAGGTACAACCTGATGGATAGCGGGTTACTAGAAAGAATAAAAAGCACAGCTTTCCTTAAGGAGTAAGTTGTTTAGGATAACGGGGGAACACTGAGGTTTGGTGAACGTTGTGTAATCCTGAAAACAGCATGGACACTCATTCCAACCCAGTCCCTCTACCAGCATGAAGAGGTACTTCAAAGTGGGAAGAATTGATGTAAGCCTTAATTTTCTCTGAATGAATTCCGTGGTGTACGGCTCTCTCTATTAACAGTTGAGGATAATGAATTCTTTGAGCTCCTGACAGTATTTCTTCCCCTCTCATAAACATAAGAGTTGGACTGTTTAGGATTTCTTGGGTCAGGCATGGTATAGAAAAGTCTTACAGCCAAGGGATATTTATCAAGAATATAAAAATCTGTATCATACTTTTCCTTTACCAATTGACCCGACAGTTTTTCATTTGGTGTACTCAGACCTTCTTCATCTCCCATTTTGATTCCAGCTTCCCCAACAAATGCTTCACAATACTCTAGTCCTAAAGTTGGGAAAAATATGGAACACTTCACGAATTTGCATGTCATCCTTGTGCAGGGGACATGCTAATGTTCTCTGCATCATTCCAATTTTAGTATACATGCTGCCAAGGAGAGCACTGTATGTAAGTCGTGAAATTAGGTTGAGTGAATCCTCCAACTTTGTTCTTTTTCAAAATGGCATCAGCTATTCTGGTTCCTTTGTATTTTAATATGAATTTTAGAATTATCTCATTGTTTTCTTAAAAAAAAAAAAATAGCCTTGGTGGGATTTCTATTAGAACTGAGTTGAATTTAGAGGTAGATTTGGGAAGAAGTGATAGCTTAACAATATTGACTCTTCCAATATATGAACATTATATATTTCTCCACTTATTTAGGTCTTCTTTGAGTAATTTCATCAATGTTTGCAGTTTTCAGCATATAGGTCTTGCATATATTTTGTTAAATTTATACCTATTTCATGTTTTTGGTGACATTTTAAATGGTACTTTAAAAAATTCAATTTCCAATCATTCATTGCTTTAGATAGAAATGACTGATTTTTTAAAATAATTTAACAAGGTCATAAATGCTACTTCCAGCTGAAAGATAGAATTCCATAAACCCAACTCTTTGAGTAGTAATGATATAACCAAAAGTAGCACCCGTGTGAAGATCAAATATAATTGACAATTTCCTCCTCAATGTTCCCCAAAAATCATCAGTGACAAAATTATTTTTCCATTCCACCACTCTCCGTATGTCCTTCCATTCTATTACCTTCAAAGATGCCCCCATGTTTTCCCCTCATTTTTACAGCTATCATTGTAGCAGTCAGTGATCTTCCCCACCGTATGCCCACACTATGTGCATCAGGTTTTCAAGCTAAGCATTGCACTTATAACCTTTCCTCTTTCCCTTTCTTTCTAAGCAAAGATATAGTTGTCAAGTTGAGTCTTCCAAGCCTCTCTCATCATGTCACTCCAAGATATTCCATATACTTAGAGCCTGATCCTCATTTCTCCTTGAGGATAACTGCAAATTATGAGTGAAGTGGCCCACGTGTCTAATGGCCTCTTTTCTGTCTTATCAACTGGCTTCTCTCTAAAGTAGATAAACAAATATTTGCTTAGCCATTGCACAGACTAGCATTTCCTCCTTCTGAGCATGTAGGTTTTCTCAGGCATGATCCTGACCTAAATCCTCCCATTCCTCCCATTACTTTCCCAGTACTTCTTCCAGTCACCTTTCCCTAGCATATGCACTCTCTTAACCTTCTATGCATCTGGGCAGCAACTCTTCATTAATTTACATATATTTAAATTGCAGATAATTCATAATAAAATTATTAAAACCAGAAGCAAAACTTTATGAATGGACCAAAGAAACCTACCCAAATGCCTTCCTTGTAGATATTTGCATGATATTATGTTAAAATCAAATTATTTTTTGAGTTATTATTGACATTTCAATTTCAATTCTATTACCAGTAATCAGTAAATGATAGATTTTTTCTTCCCCGGGTTTCACTCCCATCAGATTGACAAAAACAACTGTTAATATCAAGAGTTGGCAAGGATATGGGAAACAGGAACTCTCATATAGTCTTAGTGAGAGTGTAAGCTGTCGAAATCTGGTTAAGTTGAAAATTTACATCCCTACATACCATATGACCCAGCAATTCTACTTATAGTATATTTATTAGAAAAATTCAAGGAGATGTATACCAGGGACATATACAAGGATGTTTATAATAGCAAACAAATTGGAAACAACCTAATTGTCCATCAACAGGATAATGGATTAATTGTTGTTTAGCCATATAATTGAAAATTGTACAGCATTTAAAATGAACTAGGTCTACATATATATTAATGTGGATTAATCTTTGAAATATAACAAGTGAAAAAAACAAGTTACAGAATGATATATAGAGTATGATACAATTTAACAAAGTTTAAGAAACTCAAACTATTACTACATTTTTACGTACACACACACGTGCACAATGTATAAAATATGGGTGGAGAAGATGTATACCAATTTCAGTAGAGTGGTTACTTCTAGTCTGGGAAGAAGCACAAAAGCAATTTTAACTCTATTATTTTACTTCTTATAAAAAATATCTCAAGTAAATATCAACAAAATGTTAAGATCCTTTATATCTGGCAGTAGATACATAGGTGTTTATTATTTTCTGTTCTTCATATAAGTTAGAAATATTTCATAGCAAAAATTAAGAAAAATATCAATCTAGTTGTGCTTGGGGAAATCTTTTCTGATATCTTTAGAGTGAGTGATTTACTTTTTAAAATACTGTGTGTACAATATTGGAGTATTGTAGGGTATGGTAGTGGGATTAGGGAAACAAGCAGAGAAGGGAAACAGAGAAAATGTAGAGCTGAGGTTGCCTAGGTGTGTATAAGGGGGGTGAGGTCAGGTTCAAAAAGGGAAGAAATATAGAATGACTGGGTATAGGCAGAGGAGACAGAAAAGAAATGAAAATGTGTTAAGCTTCCCAGCTGAATTATAACCTCTTTCAGGGCAGGAACTGGACTTTTTGCTTTGTTCTCATTCTCTAAACCTCAGATGCCATCTCTTTCCAACAGGCACTTAATGCGTTGGGTTGACTGTTTGCTATTCTGTCTTGCCAGCAAAATTCACAACCTGAACACTAATACTCTGCTTACTAATTATGCTTATTGATTATGTTTGACACTCACCACTCAGGTTTAGTTGCTGGAGATCATTTAAAAATAGAAAAGATGGTGGCAGATAACTTATTTGATTGTTGCATGCGTTCAAACTAACCAAACTTCTCAATTCCCCTATATTCCTTGGAATCTCTCTGATTGCATTATTTGAGATATCAAGTCCTTTAAGTTGAATCATATTAGACAGTTCTTCTGGAAGTGTTGTTAACTGTAACAAAGATTAAATAATTTTCCTTTTAATAATGATTTACATGACAAACTTTTTCTAAAATTAAAAGGTAGATATTTTTATCTTAGGAGATATTTTCATTATGCCACGATTTCTTACGGACACCCCTCCTGTCTAAAACCTGCAAGATATTGTGTGGCATCCAAGTAACTCCCCAATATGGCCAATGCTACCAGTTCAACCCTGTGTCCTGCTAATCAGCTTTCCTCCCTTTCCCAACACTGGTGTTCATTGCTACCTCATCCCTTTTTTCCTACTTCCTGCTGCGTCCCTCGCCAAATTTGACCAAGCTTTGGTTTCTTCTCCTGCCTGAAGTCTTTCCAAACTGCTCTGTCCCACAGTACTCATTCTGACACTCATCAATTAGGGATTATTATCATTTATTATTTCCTTATGTTTTCCTTGGATTCTTAAATGACATGATATTGCATGCTTTATACTTTTTGTGTATGTGCTCACAAGCAGGATGCATTTTGAGTAAATGCTCAGTAAAAGCCCTTAGAATGGAATCACATAGTTTGGCAATATGGCCTCAAACAAAAGTCCCCAGTACAAAAAGTGTTGCAAAGTAGAAGGAATTAAAACACTTTGCTGAGGTGAAGAAGAAATATATATGCTCAGAGAAAATAAGTCCATTACAAGGGCTTTTGAAATAAAGGAAATTCTGTGAATGAACTAGAAAAACTTTGAACATACGTAACCAAAACTAAACCCGTTGCCGTTGAGTCAATTCCAACTCATAGTGACTCTATAGGAGAGAGTAGAACTGCCCCACAGGGTTTCTAGGGAGTGGCTGGTAGATTCGAACTGCCAGCCGGTTGGTTAGCAGCCTGAGCTCTTAACCACTGCGCCACCAGGGCTCTTGAATATATGGGTTCCTAAAAAATTAACTAACCAATAATGTACATGCTGGATACTGTACTTGATGTTCTTCAAGATATAAAAGAAGCATAAGAGCTTCTGTCTTCAAGGAGATTAAAATTTAGTTCAGGAAACAAAATCCACTCATATGAAACAATCAAGAAAGCATAAAGCAATAAGTAATCAAATGACAAAATAAAGACTACTAGTGATAACAGATATATGGAAGTTTAGAGAAAGTAGATCAGTACAAATCAGAGAACTAAAAGAAAGCTTTGTGTAAAAAGTGGGACTTGAATAGCCTCTTAGGAATAAATAGAAGTGATAGGACACTTAAGGCAAGGCAAATATCATGCATAAAAATGGCCAGTGAGAAACTGACCAGTAAAGAGAGGTGATGGGAAGCAGAAGGAGATAAATGTGGGTAAGGAGCATAAAACCTGGTTAGCAAGACTTAACAGCAAGGCCTATGATATAGAAGTAAGATCATGACAGGTGGGCAAGTCCATAATTTGACACACCTTCAAACTAATATTTTTTAATCACTTACTCAGCATTTATAGAGGAAGTACAGGTAGTCCTTGACTTACAAGGGGGGCTCCATTCTGACGACTCCGTCGTAAGTTGGTTCTGACATAAGTTGTATACCTCTTTTTTTTAAGTTTTCATTATTGTTGCCTTTTATTATCACTATCTTTATAAATCCGATCTTTATTTGTCTTTGAGGGTTGGAAACATTGCATTTAAACTTACAGATATATTTTAATACATACATACATTAAAAAAATACACAAATCATAAAAAATTTACTCTGACAATGAAGAGTTGGACAACATTGGCATTTTGTTAGTTGTGGAACTAACTCCACTGGTGGAAGGTTCTGGATCATCTGGATTATCCTTGGAAATAGGGATAGCATTTCTGGTCAGAAAATTAGTGAGAGTTGTCTGTATGGTCCTTTTCTTTTTTTTCTTCCCATATTTTATGGTAACATCTCACTGCTTCCTGAATTTTCCTATCGACTTTAGCAAAGCAATCAGTTTTTGGGTCCATGTTTTCAAGCAACTGAAGCCCTTGATTTAGTTTGGAAAGAACTTCAGCTAATCCTTTCATGGTAAAATTTTTTACAGCTTCTGTCCTATCTCTTCTTCCTTATTTTTTTCTTCTTCAGCATTTCTCTCCTCTTCAAAATCCATTAAGTCCTGATCTGTCAATTCCTCCTCTTTGTGATCTATGAGCATGGATGGTATCAAGATTTTTCCACCAATCTCTTCCATCATATTATCCTGATCAAATGCTTGGAGTGTGTTCACATAACTGAGCAACTTTTTCCAAATCCCCTGCATGCATTCGTCTGTAACTTCCTCCCGGAAAGATGCAATGTTCTGGAAACACTGAAGAATATTGTAATTCTTACAGAAATTGAGTAATGTTACCATACCTCCATCTGTTGCAACTGTTGCCTGAGCAAATGTAATCTGTAGGTAGTATGCCTTTGAAGTGGCCACTGTACCTTGATCTATAGGCTGAATCACAGCTGTTGTATTGGGAGGTAAATACACCACTTTCACATCTTGATTTAGATCATCTAGGTGAGGAGGATGTCCTGGGGCATTATCAAGTAGCGGCAGAATCTTGACTGTCAAAAGTGTGGTCTGTCATAACTCGAATACGTTATAAGTCAGGGACTACCTGTACCTAACAGTTGTCTGAAGATAAAACTACTGTAGAAGGAAGATTACTGTTGGGCACCTTTCACTTAGCAAAATAAAAGCCCTGTGATTAACTGGACCCGTCTTCTTCAGATGACTGTTTAGTGACCATTTGCTGTTATATAAATTAATCCTTTGGACATCTCATCCCCACCCCAAAGGGTTTATCAACATGGCCTTCCCAACACATAAGACATTCTCCTTGACAAGAAACCAAAAGAGACATGGAAAATTATACCATGTTCGTGGATAAGAAGACTCAACATTGTGAAAATGTCAAGTCTACCCAAAGTGATCTATAGATGTAATGAATCCCGATCCAAATACCAATAACATTCTTTAATGACATCAAGAAACTAATTACTAACTTTATATGGAAAGGAAAGAGGCTCTGAATAGGTAAAGCATTTTTGAAAATGAAGAACAAAGTAGGAGGCCTAACACTGCCTGATCTCAAAACCTACTATACAGCCATAGTAGTCAAAACAGCCTAGTACTGACACAAAGAGACACATAGACCAATGAACAGAATTGAGAACTCAGGCGTGAATCCATCCACCTATGGTCAGCTGATCTTTGACGAAGGACCAAAGTCCATTAAATGGGGAAAAGACAGTCTTTTTAACAAATGGTGCTGGCAAAACTGGATGTCCGTCTGTAAAAAATGAAACAGGACCCATACCTCACACCATACACAAAAACTAATTCAAAATGGATCAAAGATCTAAAGATAAAACCTGAAACTATGAAGATCGTGGAAGAAAAAATAGGGACAACCCTAGGGACCCTAATATACAGCATAAATAGGATACAAACCATAACTAACAATGCACAAACACAAAAAGATAAACTAGATAACTGGGAGCTCCTAAAAATTAAACACTTAAACCCTCATCAGAAGACTTCACCAAAAGAGTAAAAACAGAACCTACAGACTGGGAAAAAAAATTTGGCTATGACATGTCCAACAAGGGTCTAATCTCTAAAATCTGTAAGATACTTCAACACCTCAACAACAAAAAAACAAATAATCCAATTTAAAAATGGGCAAAGGACATGAACAGACACTTTACCAAAGAAGACATCCAGGTGGCTAACAGACACATGAGGAAGTGCTTGCAATCATTTGCCATTAAAGAAATGCAAATCAAAACCACATGGAGATGCCATCTCACCTGGACATTACTGGCACTAATCAAAAAAACAGAAAATAACAAGTGTTGGAGAGGTTGCAGTGAGATTGGAACTCTTATGCAATGCTGGTGAGAATGTAAAATGGTACGACCACTATGGAAAATTATATGGTGCTTCCTTAAAAAGCTAGAAATAGAAATACCATACAATCCAGCAATCCCACTCCTAGGAATATATCATGGAGAAATAAGAGCCGTCACATGAATAGACATATGCACACCCATGTTCCTTGCAACACTATTCACAATAACAAAAAGATGGAAACAACCTAAGTGCTCATCAACAGATGAATAGATAAACAAATTATGGTACATATGCACAATGGAATACTACCCAACGATAAAGAACAATGATGAATCCATGAAATATCTCACAACATGGATGAATTTGGAGGGCATTATGTTGAGTGGAGCCCTGGTGGCACAGTGGTTAAGAGCTCAGCTGCTAACCAAAAGGTTGGCAGTTTGAATCCACCAGCCGCTCCTTGGAAACTATGTGGGGCTGTTCTACTCTGTCCTATAAGGTCCTTATGAGTCGGAATCCACTTGACGGCAACGGGTTAGGTTTGTAAATTTGTGGGTCATGTGCATGCAAGTGACAGGTGTGCTAACATCTAGGAAGAAGTTAATAGAAAGGAAAAGAGAAAGCCAAGGACACAACCTCGGAGACATCTATACTTAAGGTACAGGAAGAGAAAGTGAGATGATTATAAATCAGCCAAGGAAGTAGCTGATGATTATAATGTAGAATTAAACTAAAAAGTGTCTTTTTGTACAAAAGCAAATTTTAAAACATATATGTATTCACTTCCAACTATTTAAGCAAGTATTCCCTGAGGTAGCCTTTCTGGAAATGTATGGTGGTGGTAGGTTAAAGCTCAAATAAAAATGGGTTAAACAGAGGTAAACCCGTTTCTTTAGTGCAGGACTTTTCAGTCTTTAATATACTAATGTTCATTGTTACTCTCTAAGACAAGAACCCAGTGCTTCCCAAAGCTATTTGCTCACAGACCCCAGCTAATCAAATTAAAGATAGCCAGATGACAGCCACGCTCTCTTCGTTAATTTACTGAGAACTTACTATCAATCAGTAATGTTTTAATTAAAAAAAAAAAAAACTATTTCCATAAAATTCACTCTCAGAGTTTACATAAAATGAAATGCTAAACATAAAAATGCTTATTCCTATTGATCCAGCAATTCTTTAGGGAAACTGTCCTAAGGAAATAGTCTAAAACATGAAAAAGGTTATATTTATGAAGTTCATTATAGTATTATTTATGATGATGAAAAATTTACAACATTCCTAAATGCTTAACAACAGAGGATTATTTACATAAATCATGTATTTGTTATAATGATTATTGGGAAGATTATGCCATATCATGAAGAAAATCTTAATAAATATTAAGTGAAAATGAAGAATTTAAAATTGAGCGCAGTCTTTTTAAAACTGTCTATAAGAAAAAGACTAGAAGGAAGTTTTACCAACATATAACCAATAGTTTTATTACCATGATGTGCCTGTGCGATGATTTTTTTATTTTTTTACTTCTTTTCTGTATTTTCCAAATTTTTTGCAATGTGTTTATATTGCATTATAACTTTAAAACTCCTTTTATAATTAAACTGGAAATAAAAAATTTACAAAATTGGTAGCTTTAATTGCTTGGCATTTCATTTTAATATTTTCCTGTAAAGCTTTTGTGTTGAAAAGTGTTTTTGTAACCCATATTTAGAAAATAAAAGTCTATCCTTTAAAAAATAAAATATTCCAGCTAAGTTTAAAACACACAGATACACAACAGATACACACACACATACACACACACACACACACACACACACACACATACACTAAAGCTTAGATTGTGATCCCCTCCAGTCCCTCCTTCCTCTAAAAGCCCAACATATCGGTCTCTTACCTTTCTCCCATTTATCTGACTTATATTCAGCTCTTCCAGTGACTGAAGATGACACAATTCAATAGGAAAACATACAAATTGATTGCTTGAAAAGTTTAATTTCTGGATTCCTTTTAAGTTACAGATATCTGAAGGGATCGTCTGTATTTGATTTTCTGAAAGATCAAGTACTTGCAAATTTTCTAGAGCACACAATTCTGTAGGGAACGTTTCAAATTTATTGTGGCATAAAATAAGTACATGGAGTGATACCATATTGGAAATAAATGGTGGAATTTTATTTATTTGATTTTTACCAATATCCAGGTACTCAAGATTAGTAAGGGAACATAGGTGCTCAGAAAATATGAGGAGTTTGTTTTCATTAAACTCTAAATGAAGCAGTTGTTTATTGAAAGATATGTCCACAGGTATTTTTGAAATATAATTGCCATTACACCTCAAATAATAAAGCGAATCCAAAGCACACAGTCCCACTGGAAAATACATTATTTTGTTATAGCTCAAATTAACTTTAGTCATTTTTCTGCAGTTTTTTATTTCAATGGGAACATCTGTGATTACATTTCCTGAAAATTCAAGACTGTATATATTATTAAGATGTGAGATGTCTTCAGTTATTTTCAATATACTATTTCTGTTTACATGGAGTTTCCTTAAATTTTTAAGCTTGTGAATATTCTTAGGAAGTTCTATTAATTCATTATCATTAAGACTTAGGCATTCCAACATCATACAGTGGGAAATTTTCTCTGGTATGTCTTTCAATAAATTTTTATTCAGTATAAGAATTCTCAGTTCCTTGAAATTCCCAATTTTGTCTGAAATAACTTCTAATTTATTGTCAGCCAGTTGGAGTTCTTTCATTTTGAGCAACTGAAATATTTCCACGGCCAAAAAGGTAAGTTTGTTGTGATCAAGTGAAAGGCTTTCTAAATTTTTAAGCTCCTTAATTTCTTTTGGCAAACTGCCTATCAGGTTTCCATTAAGGTTTAGCGAAATTAATTTTGGAAGGAAGCATAGAGCTTTAGGAAATATTGTTAACTGATTATATTCCAAATTGAGAATCCTCAAGTTTTTCAAATTATATACAGTTTCTGGTATGTGTCTTAACTTATTTTTAGCCAAATTTAAAATTTCCAAGTTTCCAAGATTTTCTAAGCCAGGAGGAAAACTCTCAATATAATTGTTATTAAAAAAGAGTTGCCTGATATTTTCAAGCTGTGATATTTCTTTAGGGATATGTGATATTTGGTTGTGACTGACATTTAATATCCTTAAATTAGGAAGTAAATGAACTTCAGATGGAAGTGATAATATCTTATTTTCTTTCAAGGATAGAATTTCAAGTCCTAACAGATCACTTGAGTCTGCCTGAAAAGTTTTTATTTGGTTCTTGTCTAAATATAAATACTTCACATGTTTGACTTTTAAAATGTCATAAGGGAATTCTTGTAAACCTTTGGCCTCAAGGTTAATTGTAAAGTTATCTGACCCTAAGTCAGATTCTTTCTGATTTTCTTCAGGGACGTTTGTACTACTTTTCTGTAACGTGTCAAGAGGTAGGTGGTTAAAGAAAGCCTGATATTCTTCAGTCATCTCAGTTATTGAGAATGATGGACTTTGTAAAATTTCTGTTTCTGACTCTGAGCTGCCATCTCTAGTACTCATTTCAGAAAATTGAAGCTTTTTCTTTAGTTCTTCATTTCTCTTAGACCTATTTTCAGAGGAAGTTGTGGAATCTAATGTATACTTCCTAGGAAGTGTTTCAAAAATCTGGTTAGAAGGTTTCTCTTCCAGGTTATCAGAAGTTTGATTTAATGAAATTGATGTTTCATTAATAAATCCAGGCTCTTCAGTTGACTGTGATCTAGATTCTTGTCTAAATTGACTAGTGACATCCTCTAGCTCTTCTGAAGTACTCTCCTTTTCAGACATCTTATTTGCGGATACGTCTGATATCATTACAAGATTGTAACTTGATTTTAATTTTCATGTTTAATTTTTTTCCTCTGAACCTATAAAAAAAGTTGATATTAAAAGAAGAGATGAAATAAAGATGTCAAAATTTCAAATGAATTTTAATATATAGAGAGTATAAGGTAGACAGTAATGTTTTACTCTATAAGGAATAATTTGATAAATATAAAAATAATACATAAATAATTAATAAATTAATTTTATATTTGACTCCTAGTAAAGGATAGTTTATTGATTGCAGGCACTTATTGCCTGTTATTCTTGAGATCACATTAAAATGATAGGAATAACAAAGATCAAAGAAAACGGGAGATGAGATATCAGTGAATGAGAGAACTCAGAAAATTTCTGGAAGACAGAAAGGGGATAGCCAGTAGCATGAATGTGCCACATCTAAAGGGTGCCACTAACATCTGGACATTGTAGATTTGCATATGGTACTAAAGTGTCTTGTAATGAATTCAGAACAGTATGGTGATTTTCCAGTAGGTAGTAGTAAACTGTCTTAAGGAAGGGGACATTTTCTGTAAGAACAGGACTGCAGCCTGCCTTTGAAGCTTTTGTGTGACTTCTGAGGTACCTGTACCAACTGGGTATCACACCTCCTGAGAGGTCTGGGTCCCAGCTTTGTAGGGTCACTTTTCCAAGCTTGTAGTTTCTAATAAAACAACCTCTTCTCTTGTCTCCTCAGACCTAGGAATGGTAGCTACTCGTTACTCACTGCCATCAAGTCAATTCCAACTCATAGCGACCCTATAAGACAGAGTAGGAACCGCTCCGTGGGGTTTCGAAGGCTGTAATCTTTACAGAAGCAAACTGCCACATCTTTCTCCCATAGAGTGGCTGGTGGGTTCAAACCACTAACGTTTCAGTTAGCAGCCAAGCGCTTAGCCACTGAGCCACCAGGGCTCCTGGATGGTAGCTATTTCCTATATTTACTATTTCTGTATTACTGTAGTCCCCCTCTACCTTTTCAGTCCTCCAATACTCCTTATATTAAGTCCTTTTCTTTTAAACTGGTATGATATCTATGTTCCTGATTAAATGCTAACATACCCTGAAATTGTATTAAAATGATATCAGATTGTTAGTACCCTCAGACACTTGGCAAAAGAAAACTAAAATCCTCTCTGGAAGAATATATCATCTTAGGCTTTGAATTATTTCATCTAGTATTTTTTTCAAATGCAATGACCAGCACACAATAAAAGAAAACCAGGCACAGTAGAAGACAAGATAACATGAATGAGAACTACACAAATACAGAACCACAGGTATTCAGATAGCAGGTTGACCAGACAAAGATAGCAAAACAATTACGTTTGTTAGGGAGATAAACAGCCAAACTTAAAAATCTCAACATTAACAGGAAAGCATAAAAATTGAAATTACATATTAAAAAGTGAAATAACACAACTAGAAATTCTAGGGCTGAAAAATGCATTAACCAAAACGAAGAACTCAGTGGATATATTTAACATAAGCTAGACTGGCTGAAGAGAATAGTGAATTGGAAGAAAGATCAGAAGAATCTATCCAGAATGAAGCACAAAGAATCAAAATGATGGAAAATACAAAAGAAGAATTATAGACATAGAGTATATAGTAAAGTCTACCATACATGTAAATGGAGTTCCAGAAGCACAAGAGAGAGTGAACGGAGCAGAAGCATTATTTGAAGAAATAATGACTGAGGATTTCCTTAAGATTTAAGGATTAAATCAGCTTTAAGAAACCTAACAAATTGAAAGGAAGATAAACAAAATGAGACCCACCCCACTCCCAGATACATAATAGTGAAATTTCAGAACACCATAGACAAAGAGAAAATCATAAAAGCAGTAACTGATAAAACAAGAAAATAGAGTAACAGCCAAAAAAAAAAAAATCAGTAAAAAGACGGACGATATGAACATCATGATGAGAACGCCTAACCTAACCAATACATATAGAATGCCTCACCCAGCAACTGCAGAATACACATTTTTTTATGAGTACACACAGGACATTTATAAACATTGACCATATACTGAGTCATAAAGAATATCTCAATAAATTTTCAAAGGATTAAAATTATACACAGTATATTCTAACAACAAAAGAAAATCCCTACGTATTTAGAAATGTACTTCTAAACAAATGTGTCAAAGAAAACACAATACAAAACAAATTATTTGTAACTACATAATAACAAAAAAATACTATATATCAAAAGATGTTTAACATCATTAACCATTAGAGAAAAGCAATTTAAAATGATGAGATACCACTAAAACCTGTTAGAATGACTTAAAAAAAATGTTGAAAATACCTAGTGCTGGTGAGGATGTAACTGAAATTCATACATCGAGGTGGAAACACAAAATGGTATAGCCCTTCTGGAAAACAATTTGGCTTTTTCTATAAAATCAAGCATACGTTTACCATTATGACCCAGCAATCTTTCTGCTGGGTATTTACCCTGTAGTGGTGGTTCTTAACTAGGAGACATTTTTGCAATTACAGACAGCTTTTGGGCTGTCACAACTGGGGCGGAGCGGAGTGCTACTGACATTTAGTAGGTTGGGGTCAGGGATACTGCTAAACCTCTATAAGGCGCAGGACATCTGCCACAACAAAGAAATATCTTGCCTAAAATATTAATGGTGCTGATCTTGAGATATCTTACCATAGAGAAATAAAAACTTACATACTCAAAAATCTATACACACAAAAATTTATACACAAATGTTTATAGCAGTTCTAGCAATAATTTGAAATATTTCTATTCATAATTCAAAACTGGAAACAGCTCATCTATCCTTCAACAGACGAATGAATAAACAAATTGGTGAATCCATATAATGGAATACTACACAGCAATAAAAAGCAATGAACTGTTGATACCCACAACTTCGATGACTCTCAAAAGCAGTATGCTAAGTGAAATAAGCCAATTATGTATGTAAAAGGTTATATATAGTGTATGATTCATTTTACATACCATTCTCAAAAAGACAAAACTGTAGTGATAAAGAACAGATCAGTTGTTGCAAAGGTTAGGGGTAGAAGGAAAGTGTGACTGTAAAGGCATAGTATGAGAGCGTTCTTTGGGGTGATGGAACTGAACTGTAACCTGATTGTGCCGGTGGTTACCCAAATCTACACATGTGTTAAAATCGTAAAAAGTAGACCAAAAAAGTTATTTTTACTACATGATAATTTTTAAAGTTGCAGGATGTAGCTAAAGCCATGTTTAAGAAATTTATAGCCTTAAATGTATATATTAGAAAAGAAGAAAACTGACAATTAATAACTTAAGAAGTTAGAAAAAAAATATAGGAACATAAACCTAAAGTAAAAGACATTATTAAAGGTGAGAGCAGAAATTAAGAGATACAAATATACTAAAAAGGCTTAACAGTGCCAAAAATTTGTTCTCCAAACGCACGTTAAAAAAACACATCTGGTAAGACTGATCAAGGAAGAAAAGAAAGAAAGAAAAGACACAAATAACTAATATATTAGGAACACAAAAAGGGACCTAGTTCTACAGAACCTACAGCCATTAAAATGACAATAAGAGGATATTATAAACAACTTTATGCCAATAATGAAAATCTAGATAAAATGGACAAATTCATAGAAAAAAATAGTGCTTATCAAAACTGACACAAGATTTTGAACCTATAGTTAAAAAGTCAGAACAAAACTCCAGACCCAGACGACTTAACTGGACATCCATATGGAAAGAAAAAGATATTTGACCCTTACTTTACCATCCACAAAAATCTGTTTTAGGTGGGCTATAGGCAGTGCAAAAGGTTAATGCACTTGACTGCTAATCAAAAGGCTGGAGGCTGGAGTCCACCCAGAAGTGCCTTGGAAGAAAGGCCTGGTGATCCACTTGTGAAAAATCAGCCACTGAAAACCCTATAGAACACAGTTCTATTCTGACACACATGGGGTTGTCATGAGTTTCAGATTTAAATATGAAAAGTAAAACAATAAGCCTTCAGGTAGATGACTGAAGAGGATGTCTTCATGACCTTGGAATAGCGAATGTCTTCAATGGACATAAAAAGTTTTGTTTGTGATAGCAACAGATTGGAAAAGCATAAATGTCCATAATAAGACGTATATTATACATTATAGATCTAAACTTCAACAGAATCTTTACCCCACCAGGCTGGAATGGGGTTTAGTCAATACACTTTCAGCGTTTTTTCTTCAGTTATTACTAAAGGCTATCAAAATAATCTGTCTAAAAGCTCTTCCACTCAAAGTTTCTCAAAATGTTTCTTACAGCTTTAACTATAATTTTTACTATGTTGAATCAAAGCATTTGAGTTTATAATTTTCTATTCCCCCATGTGTTTTGTTATATTTTAACTTTATGGCTTGTTCTTTTTGTGCCTTGTTTAAGAAATTCTTACATATTTACTTCTGGCATCTACCCATTGGATCTCAGGGTAATTTGAAGAAAGTTTAAGAGCTTATTTACAAACGTGTGGGTGGAGTATAGGGAAACACAAAGGATAGTGAAGTACCCCTGGGCTAGTAACAGTGTGGCCATTGTTACCCCTAAGCTTGAAGGGGAAGAAGCAAGAAAAAACCCAGAGAGAGTGCACTATGGACAAAGGCCACCTGAAGGGAGCTGGAACACTAGATGGAGGAACACAGTCAATCTGCAGCAATGCTGCAGTGAGAGAGCCAGTGAAATAAATACCCATCCTCATTCTTCTCCCTTCCTCTTATCTTCTGGTGGAGCTCCCCATTAGCCAAACATAAAAGACACTTGATGCAATCTATACAATTCAGCTCCCTGGGGTACAACGCAGAATGGAGAAGGGTGGAGACTGCAAAAAGGGTCACAAATTTTTCCCATCTTTGTATGTGCTCCAAAAGGCAGAGTCTGTTTCCCCCCTTTTGAGTCTTAGCTTGGCCATGTGACTTGCTTTGCCAATGGGGCATAAGCAGATGTGACACAAGCAAAGGTTTGAAAAGCACTTACACATTAGAGTTTATAGAACTGTCTTCTCACAGTTATTTGGATCCCTACCATCTATGCTATGTGAAAAATTCTGGTCTAGCCTACTGGATGAGAGACATGTGGACGGTTACCCTAGCCTTTGGGCAGCCAACTCCTAGAATCAGTGATTTAGCTGACTGGCAGCTGACCACAGATGAATGGGTAAGACCAGCCAAGACCATCAGAAGAACTGTCCAGCTGAAGCTCAGCCCAAATTGCTAACCCACAGAATTTTGAGCCAAATAAGAGATTTGTTATGCAGCAAAAGCTAACTTACTCAAGGGGCAAATGAAAGATATCCAGAACAAATTCTAAAATGTTTTAAGCTTTACTTTTCAGTTCTTTAATCTATATAAAAATTATTTTGTATATGATGTGAGGTGGGGATCTAATTTAATTTTTTCCTCATATGTCTAGTCAATTTTCTCCAATTTTTTTTTAATACTAAATATTTTCTATACTGGTGTCTAATGCTGCCTCTGTCGTACATCACATATGTGTAGGTCTGTTTCTGGACTTTCAGTTATATTCCCTTCATCTATTTGTCTAAGTTTCATCAATACCACATATTTTAATGATTACAACTTTATAATAAATCTTAATATCTGGTAAGGAAAGTCCTCTCACCTTATCATTTTTTCTTCACAACTATTGTGGTATCTCAATCCTTTACAAAGCCTTATGAATTTCAGGATCATTCTGTCAAGTTACACAGAATATCTTGTTTCAAGGATTTAAGTTGAATTAAATTTGTAGATTAATTCAAAGAAGTGATATAGTTATGATATTGAGTTTTCCTATTTAATAACATGGTATATTTCTGTTCCTACTGGGAGTGGTATTTTTTTTTCCTGTGTCATTTTTTTTAGTTTTTAAAATATTAGTGTATAGGAACACTACTAATTTTTGTATGTTGATCTTATGTCCAGCGATCTGGCTGGTCTCTTTCATTAGTTCTAATAATTTATACATTCTCCTAGATTTTCTAGTAGGACAATATTATAAACATTGACAGTTTTTCTTTTTGTCCAGTTCTATGACTTTTGTTTATTATTATTGTCTTATTGTATTTGTTAAGTACAATGTATTTGTATTGTACAATGTGGTGTAGTAGAGATGATAGCAGCTATCTTTGTTTTGTTCCTTTAGCTGTCTTCTACAGAATAAATAATGTGTTAGAATAATCTGTTAATGTATTGCATCAATAAAATTTTTAAAATTGAAAATCTAGCATTTCTTGGATAAATCAAAACTTGGTCATGATGTATTACTTTTCATTTTTAAATTTTTTTTATTGTGCTTTAGGTGAAGGTTTACAGAACAAATAGTTTCTCATTAAACAGTCAGTACACATATTACTTTTTAATTCATTTATGAATTAAATATAACATTTACTCAGAATTTTTATACCTATGTTCATTAGTAATTTTGCTGATAATTTTCCTTTTTGTACTGTTCTTGTCCAGTTTTGGTATCAAGGTTATACTAACCTCATAAAATGATCTGGGAAACTTACTCTATCTGTTAAAGCACTTTATATATTATAGGAATAATCTGTTCCCTCAAGGTTTGGTAAAATTCAATTTTGATGTCTTATTAAATTGATTTGATGATTACTGGTTTGTTCAGGTTTCCCTTTTTTCCTGAGACATGTGGGGAAGTAATCTTCTTTCCCCGGTTTCATGTTTCCATGTGGAGGAAACTCTACTCATGAAATGCTCTTGGCCTAGAGCCTCATCTCCACAATCTCTCCTCTGCAGAGAAGAGGAGACACAGTTGACTGATATGATCAGAAGGGTTTGGACCTTCATGGCTCAACCTCTTCTGAGCTCTCTCCTTCCAGTCTTTCTGCCTGCAGATATATGCGCTCTAGCCAGCTGTCTTCCATAGAATAAGAGGGCTGCAATCCTTTTGGGGGAAGCCAACGTTGTATAGCTGTGTGATGACAGAGTAAGTAAAATTCAGGGGTGAATCATTACAAATCCACTTAGTTACAGATGGAGATCTGGTGGTACAGCGGTTTAGCATTCAGCTGCTAACCAAAAGGCTGGCAGTTCAAATCCACCAGTCGCTTCTTGGAAACCTCATGGGGCAGTTCTATCTGTCCTACAGAGTCAATATGAGTCAGAATCAACTCGACAGCAATGAATTTTGTGTATCCAGAAAGATTTGGTTAACGTTCAACCATTTCAGGAGATAGCATATGATCAAGAACTGATGGTACTAAAGGAAGAAGTCCAAGCTGCACTGAAGACATTGGCGAGAAACAAGGCTCCAGGAATTGACAGAACTGAGATGTTTCAACAAACGGATGCAATGTTGGAAGTGCTCACTCATCTATGCCAAGAAATTTGGAAGACAGCTACCTGGCCAACCAACTGGAAGAAATCCATATTTATGCTTTTTCCAAAGAAAGGTGATTCAACTGAATTCGGAAATTATCGAACAATATTATTAATATCACATGCAAGTAACATTTTGCTGAAGATCATTCAAAAGCAGTTGCAGCAGCACCTCGACAGGACTCTGACAGAAATTCAAGTCAGATTCAGAAGAGGACGTGGAATCAAGGATATCATTGCTGATGTCAGATGGATCCTGTCTGAAGCAGAGAATACCAGAAAGATGTTTACCTGTGTTTTATTGACTATGCAAAGGCATTCGACTGTGTGGATCATAACAAATTATGAATAACGTTGCAAAGAATGGGAATTCCAGAACACTTAATTGTGCTCATGAGGAACCTGTACATAGACCAAGAGGCAGTTTTTGACAGAACAAGGGGATGCTGCATGGTTTAAAGCCAAGAAAGGTGTGCATCGGTGTTGTATTCTTTCCCCATATTTATTCAATCTGTATGCTGAGCAAATAATCCAAGAAGCTGGACTATATGAAGAAGAACGAGGCATCAGGATTTGAGGAAGACTCATTAACAACCTGCGACGTGCAGATGACACCAGCCTTGCTTGCTGAAAGTGAAGATGACTTGAAGCACTTACTGATGAAGATCAAAGACTACAGCCTTCAGTATGGATTGCACCTCAACATAAAGAAAACAAAGATCCTCACAACCAGACCAATAAGCAACATCATGATAAATGGAGAAAATACTGAAGTTGTCAAGGATTTCATTTTACTTGGATCTTTAATCAACACCCATGGAAACAACAGTCAAGAAATCAAATGATGCATTGCATTGGGCAAATCTGCTGCAAAAGACCTCATTAAAGAAGTGTTAAAAAGCTAAGATGTCATTTTAAAGACTAAGGTGCACCTGACCCAAACCATGGTGTTTTCAATCACCTCACATGCATGCAAAAGCTGGACAATGAATAAGGAAGACCAAACAAAGAAGAACTGACGCCTTTGAGTTATGGTGTTGGCAAAGAATATTGAACATACCATGAACTGCCAAAAGAACAAACAAATCTGTCTTGGAAGAAGTACAACCAGAATGCTCCTTAGAAGTGAGGATGGCAAGACTTCATCTCACATACTTTGGACATGTTATCAGGAGGGACCAGTCCCTGGAGAAGGACATCATGCTTGGTAAAGTAGAGGGTCAGCAAAAAAATAGAAGACCCTCAATGAGATGGATTGACACAGTGGCTGCAACAATAGGCTCAAGCATAACAACAATCATGAGGATGGTGCGGGACCAGGCAGCGTTCCATTCTGTCGTACATAGGGTCGCTATGAGTCGGAACCGACTCGATGGCACCTAACAACAACAACAACGTATGGAAAAGTAGAACTACCCAAAGGAAGAACAGATGGTAGGGTAGCAACCACGACATCTCCTATAGCCACTTATTAAAAAGAACCACTAGTGCATATCATACTTTTGTTTTTCAAACCTGAGTTTTGCTATATAGCTTCACTCTCCAATAGGGAAGCTACCAGCCACATGTGGCTACTTAAATTTAAATTAATTAAAATTAAATAAAATTACATTTCAGTTCCTCAGTCACACTAGCCAAGTGCTCAGTAGTCACATGCGGCTAGTGACTACCTTATTGTACAGTGCAAATATTGAACATTTCTGTCACCACAGACTATACATAGTAGTGAATCCCGAATTAACATATTGTTAGTGTTTAACACATAGTGATGATTTCCCTTTATTTGATTTATTTGATCGAATTTACTTATTTCAAATATTATTTGAAAAGCCAATTTTTCATGGCTACAATATATGCCCTTGAAGAATGTGCCATCAATGATTTAATCATTCCCATACTGTTAGACATTTAGATTGTGCCTAATTTTATGGTGATGCACATACGTGAAGATAAATCTTTGACTAGATCTGTAATTGTTTTCTTTGGATGGATTCCTAGAAGAGGAATTGCTGCGTCCAAATGTATGCACATTTTGAAGGCTTATACATACAGCTAAAACAAGAGCTAGCCTTTCTCCCCTCACTCTCACAAGCACTGAACGTTTCATCTGAAAACAAATATTGCCAATTTTACAGACAAAAATAGATCCCAGCTCTGTCTTAATAAATATTAGTAAAGTTGAACAATGACCCGATGCAATTTGTTACATATCTGAAAAATGTTGTACAACTGGACATTTAGGAAGCCACAGGATTTTTTTATACCGCACAGCATCAACAAATTGTTTCCAAGAGTATGGGAAAAAGACCATTCAACAGGGGCTAAAGCAAAGCGGGACGCAGTGCAAACGTGAGAAGTGGGCATCCCCGGAACACCGAGACCCACTGCTGCCACTGCCTTGCAGTTGATTCCGACTCAGAGCGACCCTGCAAGGCAGAGAAGAACTGCCCCATAGGGTTTCCAAGGCTTTGTAAATCTTTAAGGAAGCCGACTGCCACATCTTTCTCCCCGGCGACGCTGGTGGGTTTGGGATCGAACTCCCACTTTTTGGTTAGCAGCGTCGGCAGCCGAGTACTTTAACCACTGCGCCATAAGAAGTCAGGAAATGGGAAAAGGAGCAAACCTGGGCTTCTCAGAGGGCCGCTGAAGTCACAGCGCTTCGCATCACCTGGAGGCTCTTGGCGACCGCGGCGGCTGCGTTCGCTGGACCGACAGGGGGCGCGCGCGGAGCATCCATCCCCCAGCCCCGGGCTTTGAGAGGCCGGGCCCCCGCGCGTTTGTGAGCTGGCCCTTGGTCACACTAGGGTCCCGGAGGGGGGAGGCCTGCGGCCTTTATTCAATTGCTGGAGGAGGGACGCACGCCTGTCGCCGCTTGCCGGGTACCGTGCTAGTTAAAGGACGCACGTCTGGGTCCTTGGCTTGCGCCTTAGAAACTCAGGGGGAAGATGGTTCAACTCCCTCGGCCCCCCAGAAGTTCTGATTTAATTGGTCTGGAGACCGCCGGGACATATGATTCTCATGAGCAGCCGGGATAGACAACTACTGGCCTGGGCTTTGGTCCTCAGAGGTTCTCAACGCTCATCAGCCCTAGTCCAACTTCATCTGGACGGTCGCGCTCCGAGGTGCTTCTACCGAGCTTTATTTTCCTGCCTGATTTCGGGGCCAGCAAGCGGGGTGAACAGCAGGCGGTACACGTACGGTGAGAATGTCACTTAGTGACATTGAGGACCCAGGCTGTCAGTGTTAAGCAAACCGCCTCATGTAGTCCAACCTCCATTGTCTCGGTCACGTCATAGCCTTCCTATTATGGGGATGATTGACCCCCAGCTTTTCCCAACCGTCTTTTCCATAGCTCGTCATTTTCAAATTATTCTAGTGTATAACACCTCTCTGCCATTACTAGCAAATTTCAATTCGGAATTTAAAGTTAAATAGTAAATAAGATTAAACTTAATGGAATTTATGATAAGTAAGAGCACTCCAAATTAACTTAGGGCTCCTGACATGAGATGGGGCTATGCTAAATTTGAGGCTAAAACCCTGTTTCGAATTAGAAGTAACTTCTGCATTAAAAATGCAGCCTGTCATTTCTGTAATTCTCCACTGTACCCTAAGAAAATTACTTGGAAAACAGTTTTAGAGAACAATGTGATTTTGCTTGCTTAAGGGTTTCACTTGCCTAAGAATACATCCTGCTTAGGAAAACGGGTCCAAAACAATTCTCAGAACAGATGCTTACTCAAGATAAACCTTAGAATTACACTTGTCCTCCCTGGGGTCAGACAAGGAGGGTCTCGTGATTGTTTCAGGCCAGATATACCCAATTTAATGATTGCTTGTAACTATTTTAAAAAATAATTTTAGAAACATATGTAATCTCCTACCAGTCAGATGTACCCTCACCTAATTTTGTAACCATTACCTAAATGCCAACCAATCACTGAATTTTTACTGATGTTCCTTGTATTTTCTTATAAAAACACCCTGAACTGTCGCCTCCCCAGATCACTTAGTTCAGTATCCTCTGGAATTTGTGATTCCCAGTTTGCAGAGTGCCTTGCCTCTCAATAAAAGCTCTTTACTTTTTTTTTGCTCTACAACAATGAAGGGCAGCCAGGCTCCCTTTTCTATAATCATCCCACATGTGTAGCATTTTAGTATGCTATTTTTGTGAAAAGGATTTGCAGGTTATTTGCCTAATGAGTTGAATTAATCTAAAAACAGAACTTGGTGACTAATTGGAAAGACATTATAATTTGCTAGTGTTCTAGAACTCTTCATTTATTTTTTTAATCAGGGGCATTTAAAAGCTGCTCTTTGGTATATTTACCTTATTTACTCAGAATACAGGGGAGGTGAAGAAAACTAATTTTAATATAGCAATTTACATTAACTCAGTCTTTGGAATACAGGCAGTTTTCTTTGTCTTTCTTGCAAAGAATTTAAACTCTAAATTTCTGACTTGTAAATTAAACTACACATTAGAAAGCAGATTGGGATTATCTTTACCTAAGAATTTTCTCAAATTTTACTTATAGCTTGAAAATTAAATTAAGTTTTAAGAACATTTTGTCATAGTAATTAATCCATCTTGAAAATTTCTATTTCTGTATCTTTTCCTTATTTATTCAATAATGTAAATGTGAAATAATCTATTGTACCATTCATTTTAATGATTGATTATGACCAAGAATGAGGGACACTTTACTAACTTTACTGCACTTAGAAAAACCCTGCTTTTAAATGGCTATACAACATGACATTTATGCCTATTCCAAAGAAAGATGATCCAACCGAATGTGGAAATTATCGAATAATATCATTAATATCAACACGCAAGTAAATTTTTGCTGAAGATCATTCAAAAGCAGTTGCAGCAGTACATCGACAGGGAACTGCTAGAAATTCAAGCCAGATTTCAGAAAAGGACATGGAATGAGGGATATCATTGCTGATGTCGGATAGATCTTGGCTGAAAGCAGAGAATACCAGAAAGATGTTTACCTGTGTTTTATTGACTATGCAAATGTATTCAACTGCGTGGATCATAACAAATTGTGGATAACATTGTGAAGAATGGGAATTCCAGAACACTTAATTGTGCCTGTGAGGAACCTGTACTTAGACTAAGAGGAAGCCGTTCAAACAGAACAAGGGGATACTGAGTAGTTTCAAGTCACGAAAGGTGTGCATCAGGGTTGTATTCTTTCATCAGATTTATTCAATCTGTATGCTGAGCAAATAGTCTGAAAAGCTGGACTATATGAAGAAGAACGGGACATCAGGATTGGAGGAAGACTCATTAACAACCTGCGATATGCAGATGACACAACCTTGCTTGCTGAAAGTGAAGAGGACTTGAAGCACTTACTGATGAAGATCAAAGACCACAGCCTTCAGTATGGATTACACCTCAACATAAAAAAAAAAAAATCCTCACAACCAGGCCAATAAGCAACATCATGATAAACGGAGAAATGATTGAAGTCGTCAAAGATTTCATTTCACTTGGATCCACAATCAACACCCATGGAAACAGCAGTCAAGAAATCAAACGACGCATTGCGTTGGACAAACCTTCTGCAAAAGACCTCTTTAAAATGTTGCAAAGCAAAGATGTCACCTTGAAGACTAAGGTACTCCTGACCCAAGCCATGGTGTTTTCAGTCACCTCATACGCTTGCGAAAGCTGGGAAATAAATAAGGAAGAAGAATTGACGCCTTTGGATTATGGTGTTGGCGAAAAATATTGAGTATGCCATAGACTGCCAAAAGAATGAACAAATTTGTCTTGGAAGAAGTACAGCCAGAATGCTCCTTAGAAGCAAGGATGGCGGGACTTCATCTCATATACTTTGGTCATGTTGTCAGGAGGGATCAGTCCCTGGAGAAGGACATCATGCTTGGTAAAGTAGAGGCTCAGCAAAAAAGAGGAAGACCCTCAAGGAAATGGAGTAACACAGTGACTGCAACAATGGGTTCAAGCATAACAATGATTGTGAGGATGGTGCAGGACCAGACAGTGTCTCATTCTGTTGTACACAGGGTTGCTATGAGTTGGAACCGACTCAATGGCACCTATCAGCAACAACACAACGTGAACTAATGTATCCAACATCCATATATCTAAAAATACTTGATAAAAACTTACAAGTAAGCCAAAGTTCAGATGAAAATAATTGAAATCCAGCTTTTAACTAGATACAATTGATTGTTAGTGAGTTGGCTGAAATAAATGAAAAATCCAGCTGGCTTTCTTCTTACTGGTGATTATGTGTATAAAACTAAATTTAACATTAATTGAAAGGAAATAATCTAGAAAGGAAAAATGGCACATAATTTAAGTGAAAGTGCTTATCCATTTTTCTATCTGCAGATTGTTTACCATCTTCTGTTCTTTCCCTCTCACTGTCCTATTGGCATGTATTCAGTAAATGCAAAGAAAAAGTAATACTAGCTTCTGTAAAATATAACTGGGAATGTAAGTTATTAAAGCATCACATAATCACATTCCAAAAGTCAACAAATGATTCTCTGATTACTGGTTTGGGATTATCTGTACTCTGCTCCCCTCATTTGCTCATACAATTAAGAGCTGATGGCATAATTACATTATTCTGTAACAACTAAAGCATTTGGTACACCCTGAGGGGACTGGTTTTAAAACAACTGCCTTGGATATATATTATTTTTAACTATGTAATTAATTCGGCTCCATTTTTATCATATGGTTAGGAAACGTTTTCCCCCTGTTGAATTATATAGCACATATAGTTTACTCCCTAGGCAAGTAGGGAAAATTGTACACATAAAACACTGCAAGTGAGGAAGTGGGGTTAGGTGGGCTCATCCTTGGGCCATCCTCCAAGTAGGATCATCCGATTGAAGGGAGTAAACAGTTTTCCAGACTGCTTTATCAGATTGAACCAATTTTTAGTACTACCCCAAATATATTCCCACAAGTTGTCTTAGTCTTATGCCATCATTGATTTTTATTATTGAACGTAATTAGTTGGCTTTTATTATTTTATATAATTTTAATTTAAAATAAAGTTCTGTTGTGCATTTTTGTCACCAATGATCAATATTTTCCCATTTTTGAAAGCTGTCTGCATTTCCAAACACATATCCTCTCTGTTAATCTACTTTCACCACTCATTAAATTGAATTTTTTTACTGATTTATATTTCAATTAAATCTTTATATATTTTGGGTAAAATTTCAATACTTGTGTAGGAAGTTCTGATTCTTTTTGTTAATGTATCTTTTAATTTAGGTACAATAAAATTTACTTTTTTGATGTACAGTTCTGTGAGTTTTAACAAACATACTATTTGTCAATAGCAGTCACAGTTCTTTTACCCTCAAATTCCCTCAAGCTGCCTCTTTATAGTCCACACACCTCTCCCCAGTCCCTAACTCCTGGCGACCACTTATCTTCTGACTCTGTAGTTTTGCCTGTGGGTTGGAATTGACTGAACGCCAATGGGTTTTTTTAGAATGTCATCTAAATGGAATCCTACAGTATGTTACTTTTTGCATCTGGCTTCTTGCCCTTTGCATAACGCATCTGAGATTCGTCATGTTGTTCATCAGTAGTTATTCCTTTTTATTGCTCAGTAGTATTCCATTGTATATATGTACCAGAGATTGTTTATTCACTCGCCCATCGAAGAGCATTTGAGTTGTTTACAGTTTTGAGTGGTTTTGAATAATGTTGCTGTAAATATTTGCATGCTGATTTTTATGTGAACATAAGTTTCTAGGGTAAACATCTAGCAGTGGAATGGCTAGGTCCTATGGCTGGTGTATGTTTAACTTAGAAGAAACTACCAAACTGTTTTCCAAAATGGTTGTACCACTTTGCATTTCTGCTAGCCATCTGAGTTACAGTTGCTTCAAATTCCCTGATTCTTTTGCTCTCCGTTTGATGTTCTATTGTGTACATTTAAAACGCATTTTAAACACATCTCTCATGCTAGCCTTTTAAATGAATGTGCTCTCTGTTACTAAAATATGCTAGTCAGTTTTGCTCTAGTGATATTTAATCTTCTTTTAATATTTAATTTTTGCCTATACAAAATTTATTGAATACACACTATGCAGGATGGTGCCAAGCTATTTCTTTTCCATACTGATATCCACTCATCCCAGTTGGATTTTTTATGGATTGCTCTTCCTTTGCCCATTTCTAAAATATTGGTATTTTTAATTGTGGCATTCTTTGGCCTGCTTCTAACTCTGTTTCTTCCTGGAAACTGTTCCTGGAGTTTCACTTACCATCTCCAGCAGAGCTCTCTGAGCTCACGCCTGGGAATTTAATTGACTATCAGATATCTCCAGCTGCATGCCACTTAGGCACCAAGAACTCAATATATTCTTTCAAAGTTTTCTCCTCCATTCCCTATCTTAGGCAGTATATGGCACCATTTTCCCAGCTGCCCAGGCCAGAAAGAGGCAAATTATTCATGACTTTTACCTCTTCCTTATTTTCCATATCCAAGAGGTTGTTTCAAAACATTGATCCATCTCTCCCCATTGGCCATTACCTTAATTGACCCTCTTTGCCTTATACCTTCTTGCCCAGAACCAACCTTTCAAGCCTTTTGCACACTGGCCCGGGGTAATCTTTCAACATGCAAATCTGAGCTAGTCATACTTCAAAGGCTCCAATGGCTCCCCACTAGCAGGGAACACACATCCTTCAAGACCTGCTCCCTCCCCACCCTCCACCTTTTTGAAATCTCTCCAGCTTTGACTCCTTTCTGGATTCAGAAGCCAGACTGCCAGATATTGAATGTTGACTTTGTTGACCTTGGACGAGTAATGTATCCTCTTCATATATGTTGTATTCAAAATCATCCAATATATTAAACAAAAACATTTATGTCACTGTAAATGTTTGGTTCCTAGGCTTTATAAAAGATAGAAAAAAATGTATCTAGTTACATTTTTATTACGACCATGCATCAACTTTCTAATTCACTTATATTCTGGAGCCAAATGCCTGGATGTGACTCTCAGCTCTACCACTTATTAGCTGCATTATCTTTGGCTAGTGTGATCATAAAGGTTGTATGTTCACTTGGCTGGGCCATGATTCTCAGTGGTTTGGCAGTTATGATGTAGTTTGGCAGTTGTATAATGATGTGATCACCTCCATGATGAGATTTGATATAATGTGATCATGTCCAGGATGGGATCTGCTGTGAATCAGTTGAAAGGGAGTTTCCTTGGGGGTATGGCCTGCAACTAATATAGGTGGACTTTTTGGCAAGGCTCACAGGCTTTTGCTCACTCTGGATCCTGTTCATCTGACCTCCGGTTCTTGGGATTTGAGCTAGCAGCTTACCTGCCATCTTACCTGCCAATCTAGGGATTTGTCGTTCTCCTCAGCCTGTGAGTCAGAGCCTTACTGTCTGACCTACTGATCTTGGGTTCAGCAGCCCCTGCAGCTACTACAGTCGGCAGAAGCCTCCAGCCTCAGCCAGGGACTCAGGACTTTCCAGCCTCTACAACTGCGTGAGCTATTTCCTTGATATAAATCTCTCTATATGTATACTTATATACTTTACTGTTTTGCTTCTCTAAAGAACCTGGGCTAAGACATTTGGTACCAAGAGTGGTTCTAGAGAAACGAAATTGTAAGGATGAGTTTTCTAAATTGGTTTTCAAGTCTCTGATGGCTCTGCTTCTGGTAGAAAAGAGGGCACTGCTAATCCATGGCATGAGGTGGCAATGGAAATATGGAAAATACCACCACCAACAGATCAAGTATTGGTGAAAGGCAAGGCCCTGGGTGATCTCATGTCTGATACCTTTTTACAATTTTGTCATAATGAGAAGTATAAGGAAGATGATTGGTTGTTTCTACTTTCACTAGACAAACTGATGAAAGAAAGAGATGAGCTCAGGGCTTCAGAGTCAAAGCTCAAGTGCCACATAAACAACCTCAAAGTTTCCACTTGTACCTTGAAGGAAAACTTTATTTCTTGTAGTAACAGGGCTGATATTGTCAAAAACCAAACCCAGAGTCGTATCGTAAGAGTGGCTGAATTACAACACCAACTGAATTCCCAACCTCAAGTGGTGTCTGAAGTTAAAGTGAGGGCATTGATTGGGAAGAAATGGGATCCTGAAACTTGGGATGGGGATATATGGGCAGATAATCAGGAAGCTGGGGACACTGAGCCCCTAAATTCCATTGAATAACTCCTGCCAACAGAACCAGCCCTCTCCCATTTGAAGAGATTACTCCATCTTTGTCTGCTAAGCCACCCTCCCCAGTAAAACCATTAGCCCTTCCACCCCCATCTGATGAGATTAATCCAGCTGTGTCTGAAGAGCCTTTGTCTGAGTCATTGCCTGAGGCATCACCTGAAGCAGATGCCTTACAAGACAATGCTGAATGTACTCAAAAACACATCCCCACCACCCATTTTGGCTTCCAGACCTATAACTAGACTTAAGTCCCAGTGAACCCCAAAAGGTGAAGTACAAATTTTGACCCAGAAGGAGGTATACTACACTCCAAAACAACTGCTTGACTTTTCTAATATGTACAAACAGAAACCTGAGGAATATGTGTGGGAATGGTATTAAGAATGTGGGATAATGGTGTAAGGAACATAAAGATGGATTAGTCTGAGTTTATCGATGTGGGCCCACTAAGCACAGATTCTTCATTCAGTGTTTCAGTTTGAGAGATTAGGAAAGGATCTAATAGTTTATTTGGTTGTGTCGCTGAAGCATGGATTACGCAGTGGCCTACACTAAATCAGTTGAAGTATGAGACCTGCCTTGGTATACTGTAGAAGAAGGTATCCAAAGGCTTAAGGAAATTGGCATGTTAGAGTGGATTTATCAGGTTAGCCCCACAGACCCATACATGGAGTTCCCAGAGGACACACCTTTTACCACAACAGTGAGGAAAAAATTTGTGAAGGGAGCCCCAGTATCCTAGAAGACTGTTGTGATTCCTATTTTATATAAGTCAGATATGACAGTGGGAACTGTCCCAACTAAATTAAGGCACCTAAATACAACGGGGCTGATTGGACCCTGTGGTGGTAAGGGGCCAAGTGGTGGCACTGAATTGACAAATACAAGGTGGGTGTGGTTACTGTAATGGACAGTGGAGTCAAAGCAGTAATCAATAGTCTGACTCATATGGACGTATGGAGTTGGTTACTTAGTCATGGTGTCCATAGAAGTGAAATAGATAGGAAATCTACTAAATATTTACTTGATCTGTACAAGCAAAAGAATTCTAGGTCAAGTGAACAGCAGTCTAACTTGGATCACCAGAATAGAGTCATGACCCCTCAATTAATTCCCAGGTTTGAGCAAGTTTACAGACTACCCCTTGAATGAAGGGGAGGCTGGGTTCCCTTGAGGAAGGAAGGACTCCACTACACTGCTGAAAACTTACACTGTTAATCTTCCCTCCAGCCTTCTCCCAAGGGATCTATGGCCTTTTATGAGAGTGACTGGTTATTGGGGAAAAGGAAATAATCAGAATTTCAGGGATTACTGCATACTGGCTCTGAACTGACACTAATTCTAGGAGACTCAAAATGTCTCTGTGGCCCACCTGAGTGGGGGTATATGGAGGTCAGGTTATTAATGGAGTCTTAGCTCATGTCCATCTCAGAGTGGGTCCAGTGGGTCCCTGAACCCATCCTGTAATGATTTCCCCAGTACCAGAATGCGTAATTGGAATAGATGTACTCGACAACTGGCAGAACTCCCACACTGGATCCCTGACAAGTGCAGCAAGGGCTATTATGGTAGGAAAAGCCAAGTGGAAGCCATTTGAATGGCCCCTACCTAGGAAAATAGTAAATCAAAAGCAATACCGTATTCCTGAAGGGATTGCAGACATTACTGCCACCATCTAAGGACTTGAAAGATACAGAGGTGGTGATTCCTACCACATTCCCATTCAAATCACCTATTTGGCCTGTGAAAAAAACAGCTGAATCTTGAAGAATGACCTTGGATTATGGAAGACTTAAGCAGCTGGTGACTCCAGTTGCAGCTAATGTTCCAGATGTAGTTTCATTGCTTGAGCAAATTAATACACCTCCTAGTACCTGATATTCAGCTATTGATCTGGCTAATGTCTTTTTCTCCATACCTGTTTTAAAGGACCACCAGAAGCAGTTTGCCTTCAGCTGGCAAGGCCAGCAATACACCTTCAGTGACCTACCCAAGGGCTATATCAACTTTCCAACCTATGTGATAATTTAGTTTGCAGGGACTTTGATCACCTTTCCCTTCCACAAGACATCACATTGGTCCATTACTTTGATGACATTATGCTGATTGGACCTAGTAAGGAAGAAGCGTCAATGACTCTGGACTTATTGCGGGAAACAGTTGTGTGCTAGAGGGTAGGAAATTAATCTGACAGGTGTCTTCCACCTCAGTGAAACTTCTAGGGGTCCAGTGGTGTGGGGCATGTCGAGATATTCCTTCTAAAGTGAAGGATAAACGATTGTATCTGGCCCCTCCCATAACTAAAAAGGAGGCACAATACGTAGTGGGCCTTTTGGATTTTGGAGGCAACATATTCCTCATTTGGGTGTGCTACTCTGGCCTATTTATCAAGTGACTTGAAAAGCTGCTAGTTTTGAGTGGGGCCCAGAACAAGAGAAGGCTCTGCAACAGGTTCAGGCTGCCATGCAAGAGGCTTTGCCACTTGGGCCATATGATCTGGCTGATTTGATGTGCTTGAAGTGTCAGTGGCCAATAGAGATGCTGTTTGGAGTCTTTGGCAGGCCCCTATTGATGTATCACAGTGCAGACCTTTAGGATTTTGGAGCAAAGCCCTGCCATCCTCTGCAGATAACTACTTTCCTTTTCAGAAACAGCTTTTGGCTTGTTACTGGACCTTAGTAAAGACTGAACACTTAACCATAGGACACCAAGTCACCTTGTGGCCTGAGCTGCCCATTATAAGCTGGGTGTTGTCTGACCCACAGAGCCATAAAGTGAGATGTGAACAGAAGCACTCCATCATTAAATGGAAGTGGTTTATATGAGATTGGGCCTGAGCAGGACCTGAAGGCACAAGTAAGTTGCATGAGAAAGTGGCCTAAATGCCCATGGTCTCCACTCCTGTCACATTACCTTCCCTTTCCCAGTCTGCACCTATGGCCTCATGGCGAGTTCCTTATGATCAGTTGACTGAGGAAGAGAAAACTCATGCCTGTTTTACAGATGGTTCTGCACAATATGCAGGCACCACTTGAAAGTGGACAACAGTAGAACTACAGCTCCTTTCTGGGCCCTCTGTGAAGGACAATGGTGAAGGGAAATCCTCCCAATTGGTGGAACTTCAAGCAGTGCCCCTGGTTGTTCACTTTGCCTGGGAGGATAAATGAACAGTTGTGCAATTTTATACAGATTCATGGGCTGTGGTCAGTGGTTTGGCTGGAAAGTCAGGGACTTGGAAGGAGCATGATTGGAAAACTGGAGACAAGAAGGTATGAGGAAGAGGTATGTGGATAGACCTCTCTGAATGGGCCAAAGAAATGAAGATATTTGTGTCTCATGTGAATGCTCACCAAAGGGTGACTTCAGCAGAGGAGGATTTTAACGATCAAGTGGATAGGATGACTCATTCTGTGGAAACTGGTCATCCTCTTTCCCTAGCCACTCCCATCATTGCCCAGTGGGCTCATGAATGAAGTAGCCATGGTGGCAGAGACAGAGGTTATGCACGGGCTCAGCAACATGGACTTCCACTCACCAAGGCTGACTTGGCTACAGCCACTGCTAAGTGCCCAATCTGCCAGCAGCAGAGACCAATACTGAGTCCCTGATATGGCACCATTCCTCAAGGTGATCGCCAGCAACCTGGTGGCAGGTTGATTACATTGGACAGCTTCCATCATGAAAACAGCAGTGTTTTGTTCTTACTGGAATAGACACTTTGGATATAGATTTGCCTTCCTTGCATGCAATGCTTCTGCCAAAACTACCATCCGTGGACTTACAGATGCGTTATCCACCATCATGGTATGCCACACAGCATCACCTTGGATTAAGGGACTCCACAGCAAATTAAGTGCAGCAGTGGACCCATGCTCATGGAATTCACTGGTCTTAACATGTTACCCATCATCCTGAAGTAGCCGGCTTGATAGAACAATGAAATGGCCTTAGAAAGGGATGGAATGGCTTTAGAAAGACACAATTACGGTGCCAGCTAGGTGGCAGTACCTGGCAGGGTTGGGGCAATATTCTCCAGGGGGCTATACATGCTCTAAACCAATGTCCAATATATGGTACTGTTTCTCCCATAGCCAGGATCCATGGGTCCAGGAATCAAGAGGTGGAAATGGGAGTGGCACCACTCACTATTACCCCTAGTGACCCCCTTGCAAAATTTTTGTTTCCTGTCCCTGCGACTCTATGCGCTGCAAGTCTAGAGATCTTAGTTCCAAAGGGAGGAATGCTGCCACCTGGAGACACATCACTGATTCCATTGAACTGGAAGTTAAGAATGCCACTGGGCCACTTTGGGCTCCTTATGCCTCTGGATCAACACACAAAGAAAGGAGTTAGCATATTGGCTGGTATGATTGATCTTGATTACCAAGAGGAAATCAGATTGATGTTACATAACAGGGGCAAAGAAGAGTATGTCTGGAAATGCAGGAGATCACTTAGGATGTCGCTTAGTACTACCATGCCCTGTGATTAAAGTCAATGGAAAACTACAGCAACCCAATTCTGACATGACTACTAATGGCCCAGAGCCTTCAGGAATGAAGGTTTGGGTCACCCCACCAGGCAAAGAACCACGACCAGCTGAGGTGTTTGCTGAGGGCAAAGGGAACACGGAATGGCTGGTAGAAGAAGGTAATTGTAAGTACTAGTTATGACCACGTGACATGTTGCAGAAATGAGGATCGTAGTTGTTATGGGTATTTCTGCCTTTTATGTGTGCAGCAAATATTTGTTTTCTTCACTTATAAAATATAAGATGTAAACAGGGCTAGTGCATTTTCCATTTTATGTGTGTTAGTTGTATAACATTAGGCGCAAGTATGACTTTATAATTGTCTCTATTCAGAGATTATATATGGTTTAAGGAGATGTGTACAAGTGCCAAGATGACAAGGGGTGGACTGCGATTGTTAAGGTTGTGTGTCAACTTGGCTGGGCCATGATTCTCAGTGTTTTGGCAGTTATGATGTAGTTTGGTGATTGTATAGTGATCACCTCCATGATGAGATTTGATATAATGTGATCACCTCCATGATGGGACATGCTGTGTAGACAATCAGTTGAAAGGGAGTTTCCTTGGGGGTGTGGCCTGCATCTAATATAGGTGGACTTTCTGGCAAGGCTCATGGGCTCCTCTTCACTCTGGGATCCTGCAGCTGGCTCCTGTTCTTCTGACCTCCAGTTCTTCGGACTTGAGCTAGCAGCTCACCTGCTGTCTTGCCTGCCGATCTTGGGATTAGTCAGTTTCCTCAGCCTGTGAGTCAGAGCCTTGGTGTCTGACCTGCTGATCTTGGGTTCGCCAGCCCCTTGCAACTACGTTGAGTCAGGAGAAGCCTCCAGCCTCTACAACCATGTGAGTCATTTCCTTGATATAAATCTCTCTCGATATATATTTACACACTTTACTGGTTTTGCTTCTCTAGAGAACCCTGCCTAAGACAGCTAATTACTTCAACGCTCTTTCTCAGTTTTCTTAACTGTAAAAACTGAGTAACAGTAGCTACCTCGTAGTTACTGTTGTCAGGATTAAATGAATTAATATATGTAAATGTGTTTCGAACAATGTCAGGCACATAGTAAGCACAATTTTAAGTATTAGCTGTTATTATTATTCAATTCACGGTGGGGGAGATAAATCTCAAATCCAGTCCATCCTAGGTGCTGTTGGAATGAATCGTATGTTTCCTTCTCTCAGAGAAATTAGCACAATGTATTGAAACTGGTTTTTCCCCCTAGACCCTTAGATGTCTGAAAGATAGTTCTTTGCCTTAAGCACTCTGGCCTTCTTTAAGAACCCCTAGGGCTTGCTCCCTCTTACTTTTGGGCCTTTTCAGTCTGATTACCTACCCATCCCTGTCCAAATAACAAATATGACCCAAGAAGCATTCTGACTTTGTTTATAAACACAAACACTGAATAAGAATCATACCATCACAGACAGATTTTTGTTTCGCAAGTAGTTTCTCACATGCATGCACTCAAACCAATTTAATTTCTTGATCAGTTCTCTATACAGCACAGGAAAAGAATATACATTTTTCTATTTTTATTTTACTGAAATTGTTTTCATTGCAAGTATCTTTTCTATGTAAATTATAAACAAATAATTGAGTCATCAATCATATTTTTGCACATATCAAATTTTACTATAGTTTTTGCCAATGAATTTCACAGGATCAAATTTAAATCTAAACATTATAGATGCAATTCTATTAAATTTGCTCAACAACTGTAGGCAGTTTTAGCTTCTGTCAGTTCTGTTTTGTTTGAATATTTCTATCAAGTCTAATTCTACTAGGGTCAATTTTGGCAATTTTAAATCTTACAAGCTGTGGTTCTTCAGTAAGTTTTTCTCTTTCTAGATTTATCATGTGCAGTGTTAGCTAGTCTGGTCTTATTTCTACAGTGGAAATTCATTCACAGTGATCTGAATAAACAATTGGTTGAATTTATTTCTTAGCTAAACATGAGAAAATTGTAATTCCCCTCATCAATTCTTCAAGACTTTTTAGGATTAAAACATTTCACCTCATCTTCCCTCCCCCTCAGATGTCAACTCAAGCATCAGTTCCTCAGGGAAGCCTCTCCTGGCTTCTCTGACTAGATGAAATTTATCTCATTATACTTTGTACATTTTACTTCCCCTTCACCCACTTATTAGAGTTTATAATCATATATTTTTATGAGCATTTAATGTCTCCATCATTGAATTTTGTTCCCTGAAAGCCAATGTTATTTTTCCTACTACTGGGTCCCTGGCACATAATACACTCAAATTTATTGAAAGAATGATAAAAAAGGCAAATAGTTATCTATCTTTTATCCTCAGTGCATATCTATTGCCTAACCAATATTAGGAATTCAACAAAAGCTATTTGAATTTCCCTGTTATTGTTTATTTCTGGTTTGTTATGGTTGGACAGACAATTATAAATTATTTTTATTTCAATACCAATTTTGAAAATGGAATTTTTCATGTTATATTTTAAAACCTTTAATAGCTATGCTACTCTAGCAGTCTTCTCTTCCCTACAGGACTGCCATACAGTATAACTCCAGTAGGACACACTCTATTATGAAGCAGGGAGTTGCTGGATGTGGTATCAGTTAATCCTCACTACCCCCATGAAAGGAAAAGCATTCAACTGTATCTCCTAGCTAAAATTGGTTAGAACAACAGATCTAAACCCTAGCTGTGCATCAAAATCTCATGGGATACTTTAAAAATGCCTGGGCCCCACCCTGAAATTATTGAATCAAAAACTCCAAGGGTGGAGCTGAGGCATGTTTAGGTATTAAAACTCCCCAGGTGACTGCTGAGCCAGGATAAGAGCATAGTGTGGGCGAAGGAGTTAGACATTAACCTGAATGGAAAGGCTAGCGTAGAGTATTAAGGACCTTGTATGCAACACTAAGAAACTGGGATTTAATTTTACATGTAGTGAGGAACCATGAAAGGTTTTCATAGGGTGATAAGTAACCAGATCTATGAGAAAAGTTAACTTGGCACAAGCATGGCTGGATGTAGAACCTGAGTCTAGGGTAGGAAGCTACTCTAAGCCCAGGAATAAATGGTGAGGACTTGAATTAGACAGCTACAGTGCAAAGAAAAAGGAAGGGAATGAGAAAAGACTTGGGACATATGACAGGACTTGACCAATGGAATGTACAGGGTGAGAGAAGAGGGAGAAGCTGAAAACCACTCCAAGATTTCCAGGCTAAGCAACTGGATGCAATTTGATGATGACATTAACCAAAGACAATGCAAGTGGAAGGACAGAATGGGGCAAGTAGAGTAAACAAACAGGGGTTCCAGATATGATGAAGCTGAAGTTCCTTGAAGGTCATTTAGGTGGCACTAGAATAACAGGAAATTGGAAATTAAGGCCTAGAACTTAAAAGAGGTTGAGGCTGAAATTTTAGGTTTGAGAGTTAACAGGGTATTTGGTAACAGTTGAGGCCACTGGAATGGATAAAACAGAACAGGGCATTGTCTAGGTTGAATCAAAAGTGCCTCACGGAATTAAAGATAAATCAGGCTTTCTTGTTAGCCTTACTTAACATGTAATCTTAATTTTAATAAGGCTCAGAGATAGCACCATTGGAGCCCTCCTGACACAGTGGTTAAGAGCTCAGCTGCGAACCAAAAGGTCAGCAGTTTGGATCCACCAGCCACTGCTTGGAAATCCTATGGGGCAGTTCTACTTTGTCCTACAGAGTCGCTATGAGTTGGAATGGACTCAACGGCAAAGGGTTTGGTTTTTTGGTTTATAGCACCATTAAAAATATATAGAAATTAAGGTGAAGAGTAAATAATGGTATGTAAAAGCCATCTGAAATTTGTAGAACAACTTTAAACATGAATATTGTATCTCTGAACTTCTTTAGAACACATTAATATATTAGCTTGGAAAGACTCAGTTTCTAAGATTATTCAACAGCAGATTAATCAAGTTAAGTTCTTCTACTATTATATCGGTATTCCCCTATATGAAACAACCAGATCTACCTTATAATCTGCATTATACAATGTAAAGGCAATAGAAACCATTAAGCCAACTGATAAAAACACAACATATACTTAATAAATGTAACTACTAATATCCAGAGATTGTCTTTAATCGGTGTGTCTATCTGTGTGTGTGCTAGTGTGCCAGGCAGTTTTGTGTAATTTATTTAACTTTAATAATCCAAACGCCTTACTGGGTTTGAAAGTATTTCAATAGGAACAACAACAAAAACCCCTAAAACTTAAGAAAAGATACCCAGGCCCTGCTTTTAGAGACTGACTGAAGATGTTTAAAGATGAATCTCTGAAATCCTCATTTTAAACAGGCACCCTAGGTAATTATGATGCAGGGAGTTTGAGAACTATACTTTGAGAAAAACTACCTTATACTAGATATACATTTAAAGAGAGATTTTTAAAAACATGTTGAGAAATGTTCATTTAGGTAACAATGTTTTCAAGTAACGGTGATATATGGTTTAAGTGTAGAAAATGCATTTTCTTTATTCAAATCATGTGGACTTTCTGCATATGTTAAAATAAAACACCAAGTTATACCAAAAGCTATATTTTCATTTTATTGTATTCCACTCCAAATTCTTTACCATTTACTGAAAATAGCTTTTTATAAAGCTTATTATTTTGTCTAAGATTATACAGGCTATCAATCTACACTTTTTTGTGTTTCTCTCAAAAATTAGACTAGCTTATAAGGATATTATATAAAACTAATTGGTATATTACACACCAAACATAAGTACAGATTCTGTACAATGTAATAGTATACATATATATTACAAGAGACTAAATGTCTTGTTAAAGGCAATATATTAAGAAATCTTTCATGGAAAAAAATCTGCGTCACAAAATGTGGTGGCTTAAGTATCAGCTGCTTTCCTTTCATAAATTTCTTTCGGTGGGCATTAACTGTCCATTTAGCTTCGTTAGCAGTTTTACCACGAGACCAGCCTACAAGGTAAAATATATATTAATAATACATATGAAACATGTCAGAATGTGTAAAGGACATACACGGCAGCGGGCAGTTCCCTATAAATGTGAAAGAGAACTTTCTTACTAGAAGGCAGCTTGTCAAGAAACAGTATAGAGGGAGTATCTTTCTACTCAGGCTTTTGAAGGGATTTAAGAAGTGACGTGCTGGGTGCAGCTAGTGGCTCAGATAGGATACTGGTCAAGGACAGGGGAAGATTACCTGATACCCTGATAGAAGAGACAGAGAATACTAACCAGAATTGAAAGAATTCACAGGGGAAAAAAAACCAAAAACAAAAAAAGAGTTTAATTGTCATAAAACCGAAATAAATTATTTAGATAAGTTTCTAGTTTTGCTTGTAGGAAAGGTCTGCCTCTTTTCCCTGGTTTTAAATGATCTTAATTTAATGTAATATTAATTATATTATGGCCCTTAAAAAAAACTTTACTAATACAATAGTTCATTATTAGAAGTTCAAAATAATTGATACAAGTATTTACCTGTTTTGTGTGTACTATAAAGCTCATCTTATTTTCCACACTATGGATCTGAAAACATGTATCAGTATCTCCCAAATGCCACATAAAACAACCATACTTAAGACTGATGAGTAAAGCCTGCAACATAATTAGAAATCATTATTGAAATGTCTATTTAAAACAACATCTATCTTGTCTTACTAGTATCTATGCTTATCTAGTCAGAACTAAACATAATGGTTTTGAACATTATAATAATAATAATGAGCCCTGGTAGTGCAGTAGGTTAAAGCACTCGGCTGCTAACTGGAAGACTGGTGGTTTGAATCCACCAGCTGCTCTGCGGGACAAAGATGTGACAGTCTGCTTCCATAAAGATTTCAGCCTTGGAAACCCCATGGGCAGTTCTACTCTGCTCTATAGCATCACTCAGAGTCAGAATCGACTCAATGGCAGTAAGTATGCAAAGTGCCCACACTCTAACCTCACACAGCCTGCAGCACAACCACAGAAAGGGTAGACTCTCAGGACACTGCCTTGAACAATGATGTTTTTTGTATCAGATCGAGAAAAATTTTAAAGATGCTTATTTTATCAGTATCTTTCAGGAAAATTAAATGTACTACAAGTTTTTACTTTCTCTAAAAGTTAAAAACAAACCCTTTAAATTTATCTAGTACCTTTCTTTTGAAAATTCACATAATACTTTCAGATCTGAAATTTATATAATAGAGGTAACATGTTGATTTAGGCAATTTTATCTCACAAGAAATAAGTATACTCATATACTTATAAAAATAAACACAATTTTAAAATTAACAATATAGTCTTTATAAAATCAACAGAAAAACAGAGGAACTAATTAAAAACTACTATTAGAGTAACCTATCCTAATATAATGCCATATTTAAGCAGCTACTCAATATAGCCTTTTAATTATTTTTAATAATAATTCTCTCTTAGAAATAACTGGCATTTTCTTGCCCTATTATATGTAGTCTTTGTATATACACACACAAAGAATGTGTACATGTGGCCCTTTAAAATATATGTTTAGAAACATTAGCTTTCTATTATTATAGGAGTTCTTATAATACTGACTATAAATAGTAAACTAAGGATATGTCAAAAAGATAATGGCTTAGGGCATTTTTAAAGTGAGGGTAAACACAGTATAATTAGTTTACATGAGTGTACATTATAAATAATGAGAAGACTGATATCATCTCTTGTTTGAAAAACAGCTATCTACATTCATATTATAAAATATAACTTCATAGACAGGATATGCTAAAAGAGCTACTTACCAAGGTACAGACTGAAAAATTGATTCAAGATATCATAGGAACCTTAAACTTCTACATTTTGGATTAGTCACTTGAAATTTAATCCAGAGTCAGACAACAGTCCCTTATTAGTATGCCCTCAAAACAGCTCAATCCACAGAAAATAAAATATCTGTGGTTCAGAAAGTCATCTATTATATAGAGGACAGATTTCCAAAAAAAGCATCAAATTCATACATTAAAAAAATTTTTTTAAAGGATAATGTGCAGTAAAGATGAAATTCTTGAGAAGCCCACAATAATGAAAACAAGGAGCCAAAGAATCCACATGGTGGTTTTGAGTCATTAGTCTGCTCCAGAAGGAAAAAGTAGCTCTCATTAGGAGGTAAAACCTACAAAGGCCAAATGTATCCCATGAAGAGTTTTACATGAAATTGAAGATATTTTTGCAGATAAAGGTGTTTATTTTTGCAAAATCTGTCAAATTCAACCCTAGCAGATCCTGCTGAACCTAAGACAGCTGCAGACAAGCTAACTGTTCTCCTTTGATGACTGGAAAACGTCATCATCTTAAGAGTTTTCAAAGGTACCATAAATTTAAGAATGGCTTACAAAGGACAAGGTAATGTTTAAATGGACAGACAACATCTTTACCTTTGGGCTTAATCATCTATTTACGTACCCAAGGAGAACATTTCTATTTCTAAAATTGAACATTTTATCCTGAAAAAGCAGACTGTTAACTAATACTGCTATCATCCTTCTGCTTGCTGCTGCTCTCATTTATTGAACTCCTAGACTATTATTCATTATATGAAATGTTATATTGCCAAACCAACATTCAGATACTATAGGAAATGTCTATTGTTGCCTAAGCTTGGAATGCTACCAAATGTCAAACATAAAATAGAGAAAAGGCTCAGCATCACATCCACAGCATCGCCATCCAGTTCTATGAAGAAGGGTTTGTAAATGTGTAGATGTTGGTGTAAAATGCTCTCAAACAGCAGAGGAAAATTTTCCTGAAATGGTGAGGGCCATTTCTCCTTCATTTAACCAGCTTTGTGCAACAGAAACAGAAGAGTGGTTACAAGCTAATAAGCAGCTTATTTTGTGTGTTGAAAATCTTTTTTTTTTTTTGGTCTCTCTATACATTTTTACTATTGTGCTTTAGGTGAAGGTTTACAGAGCAAATCAGTTTCTCATTAAACAATTAATATACATATTGTTTTGTGATATTGGTTGCCAATTCCGTGACATATCAACACTCTCCCCTTCTCAACCCTGAGTTCCCCATTTCCATTCATCCAGCTTTTCTGTCCCCTCCTGCCTTCTCGACCTTGCCCCTGGGCTGGTATGCCCATTTAGTCTCGTATACATGGTTGAACTGCATGTGTTACTGTTTCTTTTATAGGCCTGTCTAATCTTTGGCTGAAGGATGAAGCTCAGAGTGACTTCAGTACTGAGTTAAAAGGGTGTCCGGGGGCCACCCTCTTGGGGTTTCTCCAGTCTCTGTTAGGCTAATAAGTCTGGTCTTTTTTTGGAGTTTGAATTTTGTTCTACATTTTTCTCCAGCTCTGTCCAGGACCCTCCAATGTGAGCCCTGTCAGAGCAGTCAGTGGTGGTAGCTAGGCCCATCTAGTTGTGCTGGACTGTCCGGTGGAGGCTGTGGTAGTTGTGGTCCATTAGTTCTTTGGACTAATCTTTGCCTTGTGTCTTTGGTTTTCTTCATTCTCCCTTGCTCCAGACCGGGTGGGACCAGTAGACATATCTTAGATGGCCACTCACAAGCTTTTAAGACCCCAGACGCTACTCACCAAAGTAGGATGTAGAACATTTTCCTTATAAGCTTTGTTATGTCAATTTGAACTAGATGTCCTCTGAGACCATGTTCCCCAGCCTCTATTTTTGTCTGTATTTTCTTTTCCAGTTTCTTTTTTTTACCCTGTTGAACTCTGTAATACAAATCTATTAATCTGTTCCCGGTCTATGAATATTTACAGACAAATTTTTGTCCTAGCTTAGCAAAAATCACTGAGCAGTCTGATAAAACCCTCATCTTCAAATATTAAACCAGTTCTTTTTATTTTTTAAGGCTGCATTAATTATGTCCATAAAAGTGCTCAACAATTATTTGCCTTAGGCCCATGGTGTGCAAAGCACTTCTTGGAATAATCATCCTTCTTTTTGCACTCTGCTGTGGCGCAGTGATTAAAGCACTCGACTGCTGACCAAAAGGTCAGCAGTTTGAAACCACCAGCAGCTCCATGGGAGAAAGATGTGGCAATCTGCTTCTGTAGAGATTTACAGGCTTGGAAACCCTATGGGGTTGCTATAAGCAGTGGGTAGGCAGTCATACCTTACTTTAAGCATTATAGTAAAATTCTGGGCACACCATCCTGCAGGGGGAATGGTGACCGAACTCAAGCGTGATTAGGATTATGAAGTTTTTAGAAACCATATCACCATATCTAGTGAATAACAGATGAAAGAACTGAGGTTGTTAAGTTGTTGAAGAGAAGACTCAGGTGATGTCATGACAGCCTTCCCAGCCATTCAGAGCTTGGCTATAGAAGAAGTCTTGTTCTGCAAGAGCACAGCGCTGGGGAGAAACCTGAGTGAAAGGAGCCTATGTCTTGAGGCTAGTGCTATGCCAAATTAGAAGCAGGCCTAAAACATGGGTTCGTTTTCTAATTTTCCATCCTTATATACTTTTCCACCATCTTCTCACTCTAAAATATCTAGTTCAGTGTCTGATGGTAAGAATGGTTTTTGTATACTGTTTTGCTTAGTCAAGGCCAGATAAGAATAGTTTTAACAGAAAATGATAAGCAAATGATCCAAAGGCAGGCTGACATAACAGACCTCAGGAAATCATGTTCCAGGTCAATTATTGAAGTTAGTCCCTATTCAGCCTATGTCCCTACATAGTCTCTATTCCATTTACTAGCATATCTAACCACATGGTAAAATAACTGTTTCCCATTAGGAAGCGCCCAAGTTATCATGAAATGATTAAACTTTGATGGGTATATTTTAAGAACTACATGATTACTGATAAAGACTTAGAGAATTAAAATAAAAATTAGATATACGATGAAATTTTCTAATCTAAATTGTCTTTTTTTAAATTTTATTTTATTGTTGTACTTTAAATGAAAGTTTACAATTCAAGTCAGTCTCTCATACAAAAATTTATACATACATTGTTACGTGACCCTAACTGCTCTCCCTATACTGTGACAGCACACTCCTCCTTTCCACCCGATTTCCCGTGTCCATTTAACCAGCTCCTGACACTCTCTGCCTTCTCATCTCACCTCTGGACACAAGCTGCCCATTTAGTCTCACATATCTACTTGAGCTAAGAAG
>NW_004444189.1:1322669-1324265 GCF_000243295.1 Trichechus manatus latirostris
ATCTAGTTAGTGAATAACCCTCTCCCTTCCTCCCCACCCTCGTAATCATCAAAGAATGTTTTCTTCTGTGTTTAAACCTTTTCTCGAGTTCTTATAATAGTGGTCTTATACAATATTTGTCCTTTTGTGACTGACTAAATTCACTCAGCATAATGCCTTCCAGATTCCTCCATGTTATAAGATGTTTCACGGATTCATCGTTGTTCTTTACTGTTGGGTAGTATTCCACTGTGTAAATATACCATAATTTGTTTATCCATTCGCCCGTTGATGGGCACCTCGGTTTTTGTCCATCTTTTTGATATCGTGAACAGTGCTGCAATGAACATGGGTATGCATATATCTATTTGTGTGATGGCTCTTATTTCTCTAGGATACATTCCAAGGAGCGGGACTGCTGGATCGTACGGTACTTCTATTTCTAGCTCTTTAAGGAAGGGCCAAATCAATTTCCAAAGTGGTTGTACCACAAAGTGTCCTTTTTTAAAATGCATATAGCTTACTTATTACTTTAACTAACTTAGTTATTACAAACTAATTTGGAAAATGGTCTATTCTTAACAAATCTGAATGAACAAAATTTATTTGATTTTTATTAGCTTCCAGTAAATAAGAAAGCTGTTCATCCTGTTTAAATGTGTTCAGCATGCTAAAAATAACTGATGATGATCCTCTATACTACTTTGATTAGAAAAAGGAGTACAATATAGTAACAAACCTCAGACTGAAAAACTGATGTGTTCTAACGAGTATCCACAATCCCCTTCGTACTTCATCCTGTCCCACTCCCAAAGGTTCTTTTAAGTAATTTGAATTTTCAAAGTGAAGTCCTTGTGTCAGATATATTTTTCTTTTTTTAATCTGTATTTTTTTCAGTTTTTCAAAATAGGTAATATAGTCACATAGTTAAAAAATTTTAAATTGTTAATGGTTGGACAATATGATGAACATAATCAATGTTACTGAATTACATATGTAAAAACTGCTGAACAGGAAATCGATCGAAGACCTAAATATAAAACCAAAAACTACAGATTATGGAAGGAAAAAATAGGATCAGCACTAGGGGCCCTAATATACGGCATAAACAGCATACAAACCATAATTAACAATACATAAATACCAGAAGATAAGCTAGATAAATGGGGTCTCCTAAAATTAAACACTTTTGCTCATCAAAAGACTTCACGAGAAGAGTAAAAAAGAGAACCTACAAACTGGGAAAAAAATTTTGGCTATGACAAATCCGACAAAGGTCTAAACTCTAAAATCTACAGGAAAATCCTACACCTCTACAATAAAAAGATAAATAATCCAATTAAAAAATGGGCAAGGATATGAACAGACACTTCAATAAAGATACTCAGGCGACTAACAGACACATGAGGAAATGCTCACGATCACTGCTGTTGTCGTTAGGTGCCATCAAGTCAGTTCTGACTCACAGCGACCCTATGTACCACAGAACGAAACACTGTCTGATCCTGCGGCATGCTCATAATCGCTGTTATGCTTGAGCCCACTGTTGTAGCCACTGTGTCAATCCATCTTGTTGAGGGTCTTCCTCTTTTTTGCTGACCCTCTACTTTACCAAGC
>NW_004444189.1:1325213-1337059 GCF_000243295.1 Trichechus manatus latirostris
ACCATACGATCCAGCAATCCCACTCCTAGGAATATATCGTAGAGAAATAAGAGCCCTCACATGAATAGACATATGCACACCCATGTTTACTGCAGCATTATTCACAATAGCAAAAAGATGGAAACAACCTAAATGCCCATCAACAGATGAATGGATAAACAAACTATGGTACATACACACAACGGAAAACAATGCAACAATAAAGAACAATAATGAATCTTCAAAACATCTAACAACATGGATGAATCTGGAGGGCATTATGCTGAGTGATATAAGTCAATCACAAAAGGACAAATACTGTATGAGACCACTATTACAAAAACACATGAAAATGTTTCTACACAGAAATAAACAATCTTTGATGGGTACGAGAGAGGAGAAGGGTGGGGACGGAAAAACACTAGATAGTGGTTAAGTGGTAACTTGGGTGAAGGGTAAGACCGTACACAATACTGGGGAAACCAGCACAATTTGACCAGGGCAAAGTCACAGAAGCTTCACAGATACATCCAAACGCCCTGAGAGACCAAGCTACCAGGTTGAGGGGTTGGGGACCATGGTCTCGGGGGACATCTAGCTCAATTGACATAACATAGTCTATAAAGAAAATGTTCCACATCTGACTGTAGCAACTAGGGTCTTAAAAGCCTGAGAGCCATCTAAGATACATCTACTGGACCTATCCCGGCTAGAAAAAAGGAGCATGAAGAAGACCAAAGACACAAGGGAAAGATTAGTCCAAAGGACTAATGGACCACAACTACCACAACCTCCACCAGACTGAGCCCAGGACAACTAGATGGTGCCGGTTACCACCACCAACTGCCCTGGCAGGGATCACAATAGAGGGTCCCAGGCAGAGCTGGAGAAAACTGTAGAACAAAATTGAAATTCACACACACACACACACACACACACACACACACACACACACAGAGACACAGAGACACAGAGACACAGAGACACAGAGACACACAGACACACACACACACCAGGCTTGCTGGTCTGATAGAGACTGGAGAAACCCTGAGAGTATGGCCCCCTAACACCTTTTTAACTCAGTACTGAAGTCACTTCTGAGGTTCACCCTTCAGCCAAAGATTAGTCAGGTCTATAGGGCCAACAATAACACACGTGAAGGACGTGCTTCAAAGTTCAATAAAGTATAGGAGGCTAGTGGGCACACCAGCCCAAAAGCAAAGTTGAGAAGGCAGGAAGGGACAGGAAAACTATGAACGTAAACAGGGAACCTGGGGTGGAGAAGGGGACAGTGTTGACACATCATGGGGTTGGTAACCAATGTCACAAAAGAATTTTTGTATTAACCGTTTAATGAGAAACTAATCTGCCATGTAAACTTTCACTTAAATCACAATTTAAAAAATTGTTGAACTGGCAAATGTTTTGTTATATATATATTTACCACAATAAGTTTTTTTTTAAGTTATAAACTGGTATATAGTGAAAAGTATCCTTCCTACTCCTATTCCTAATTACTAGTTCCCTTTTCTAAAGGCTTTAAGAGATTTTTCATCCCTTCCCCCCATTTTTACATGAAAGGCAGGATATTACATATGGTTTAAAAACTTGCTTTTTCACTTAATATATTCTGAATATCATTGTACACACAAAAATTCTTTACTTTTCCAATACAGAAACGTACTATAATTAATATGTTAACTCCTACTGATAGTCATTCAATCTCCCCTGGTATTTTGCTATTATCAATGAAGTTGCAGGGAATAATCTTATATATATCCCATTTTTAGATTTTTCATGTAGCAGACAATGCTATTTTAGATATTAAATGATGAATTGGTCAAAAAGCTTAAAAACTACCTTAGTTTCCATGTTGAGGAGGTGAAGTCCTTTTATATTCACTCCTACGTACACAGGAATGACTTTATGATTGCTAGGGCTTGCCTTTGTAAATATCTGTCCTGTGAAAAAAGCTGCTCCATATGTAGGAATTTCCCAACAATTCTGTAAGAACATGCGCTGAAGATGATGCATTTCTTTACTGACACCCTCACTTGTACTAAGATTCTAAAAACAAATAAAGTAAAATAGAAGAGATGTGAGAGAGAAAAGAATGCATAACACAAATAGGTCAACTACGCAGTTTTTCAAAATCAAGACTGCCCCTAAAGAAGAATAAAAGTGACTGAGATTATACCAAGAGTATTTTTTCTTTTGAGATTTTAATATTGGGGGGAAAAAAATATTGAAACTTAAAAATATTGTTGCTATCTACTCTAAGTGCCTCATGGGCACAGACAGTATTATTTCATCTTTTTTTAATCTCTAGCCCCTACTACCAAACCAAAACCAAACTCACTGCTGTCGAGTTGATTTTGACTCATCGTGACCCCTCGTGTTTCAGAGTAGAACTGCACTCCACAGGGTTTTCAATGTATCCAGCATAATAGAAGTACCCAGTAAATGTTGCCTGAAAAAGCTTCTATATTATTAGAAATACAAATATCTTTGCTGCTTTCAGTTTCAGGCATGTGAACTGGAAGATCTATTTTTAATTTCAGGACTATAAACTTCATATATATATATGTTTAAAACAAATTAATAACATCAACAAACTTTCAACTAGGCTGTAAGATGTCTTTTTACTTCTATTGAACAGCTTACCTTATATTCATGAAGGATTCGGTTTGTCCAGTGAGGTGCCTTACTTTTCAATTTAGTGATAGGTACAATGGATTTTAGATTTTCTTCACTGTAAGCAAACATGCCAACATCCTTTAACTAAATCATCTTTAGTAACTAAAGTACAATTATCATTCTGTCAAAAATGGTTTTAAGTATATAATATGAATTTTAAGCTGAAAAACGCTATGTTGTAAAATATCAGAGAGCTCTAAAAATTTTAAGCCAAAAGCCACAACTCTAACATCAATTTAGAGCAATGTTTCTTCTTTCAATAAACACAGAATATTTTTAAAACTTGCAAATCACAATAAACAAACTTCAGATGTGCTAAAACCTCTGTATTTTCTCTCAAGGACTAAACATAAAAGCTAGTTTTTATGATGTGATTCCTAACTGCATCTGCCTTACAGTATTTTTCTTCTACTTTTTCAATTTTTAGTGAACTTATTTAAACATATAGTAAAGAAAGATATATTAAAGAAAAAATATAAATATACTCAAATGTAAGAAAAATAACTTTGAGGAGATTATATCTTTAGGAATGCTTTACTATAGTAGTTTCTTTTCTCATTCTATGCCTTGTATTATTTAATTCCAAACCAAGTTACAAATATTTCTTAACATTTTTCAACTTTCTTGGTTAAACAGAATCATGAGCGTGCACAAGATCACACATTGTATTAAATACTCACTTTAGGAAACCTTGCTTGTGTTTCTTACCCTCATAATTTCCATAAACTATTTGTAACAGTAGGCTTGCCAATGTTATCAGTTTAGCATCAGGTGCTGTATAAAAGCCCTTCAATAAATTATATCTGGCTTCATCAAAGAGAATAAGAATAGCTAGTGGATCTTCTATCTGGAAAAAAAAAAGTATAATTTAGTTATTGGGCTACAATTTCCTACTGCAAATGTGCAAACTGTCATTGTCTAATATGGAAAAACTACGTTATTTGTACATAAATGAGCTGTTAATTGCTTTATAGCAAGGGTTGGCAAACTTCTGTGAAGAGTCAGATAGTAATATTTTAAGTTTTGTGAGCCATACAATCTCTGTTGTAACTACTTAACTTTGCCATTGTAACATAAAACCAATCACAGATAATACATGGGTGTGGTGGTATTCCAATAATACTTTATTTATAGATAATAAAAAGAGAATTTCATATAATTTTTCACATGATGTGAAATATTACTATTCTTTTGATTTTTTTCAAACATTAAAAGAATAAAAAACCCATCCTTAGTTTGCAGGCTAAAAAAAACCGGCAGCAGGCTGTATATGGCCACAGGCTGTAGACTGCTGACCTCTCATTTAAAGTCTAATAAAATTAACATCAGTTTATGGATATGGGTAATTTCTAGTACAGTTTTACCTAAATTCTTTGTATCCCTGAAACATTTCTCTATTACCTATGCTTCATATAATATAGTAATGAATCTCAAAGGAGAGAAAAGGAAATAGGTCAATTCCCATAAGGGTACATGTAGTTTAAAAAGCTTAAAACAAACATTTTTATTTGATTAAAAATACTTGGCATTTTCAAATAACATTAAAGGAGAGCATAAGATATATTTTTTAAAGTTTTTAAGACTATAAAGTTTCACTTTACTCAATAAGATTAACAAAGATGGAGAAAAACTAGCCTAGAAAATATATTTCTTCTTGGAAGTAATCATTAATTATAAAGTTTCTAAATGAATATTTAAAGTATTTCCAAATATAATTTACAATGATTCCAACTCTTCACGGTAAAAATGGTTTTGACAAACTAGCTAAAATGATTCTATTTTTTCTACCTTATAATACCCTATACAATATAAAATAACTGAAACAGCTTATACTCATGAAACAACTTCAAGAAAAAAAAAATGATATGGCGTGGGGGACTGTTCTAGATTAAAAGAGATTAAAGAGGTAACAACCAAATACAATATGTGAAACTTGACTAGATTCTACAGAGTAGAGCTAAAAAACACAAAAGACTTTCTGAAACAGCTGAGGAAAATTTGAACTTGGGTCAGATATTAGATGTTATTACAGAAATATTAATTTTATTAGGTTAAAAATGGTATGTGGTATGTAGGTATGTCCTTGTTCTTAGGAAATGCATGCCGAAATATGCAGGGATGAAGTGCCAGGATGTCCGCAACTTGCTTTTAAATAGTTCACAAAAAGAAAAAATGAAGCAAATATACCAAAATATTAACAATTAGTACATCTAGTGACTAATATATGGTGTGAACTGTATTACTTTTTCAACTTTCTTACGGGTTTTAAATTTTTAAATAAAATGCTGAGAAAAAGACTGACTGAAATCATATTTTTCTAATAGAAATTGAATAGTGAATTTGAATTCAGAGTTTGAACATGTAATAACAGTTATAGTTCCTAATAGTGTGTTCAATGAGTATCAGTTAATAACTATTATTTTCTAATGAATTCAGGCTGTTTTCATTCTAAAAGAAGCCTTCAATACTAACCAATAAATATAATTCTTCTATCTTTCAGATGGTACATGCAGAAATTTCTTAATTACACAATGAGTAAAAAAAAAAAAAAAGGCAATTAGTTTACTAGATGAACATGACATTCTGATTTACCTTAAGAAAAATTTACTAAGCCTTGTTTTGCTTTTCATTTGCATCTATTTTTTATTATTTATAGTATAATTATGCAATTTATTTACTGTCCAAGTATTGTCACTATTGCTCCTTTCCTCTACCAGTCAATTTAAAAAAAGAGAAGGAAGACAGACTGAAAATACTTAGGTTATTTGTAGATTTTAAGTATCTAATACACCTTTTATAAATAATCAAGACCTTAGTTTTTGGTAAACTTCATACAAATCTCTATGCAACTCCCAGTATGTTTGGCAATAAGGATCAAATCTATCTTCTCTTTGTTAATGTAAGAGGGATAATATAAAAAATAAGAAGTTAGGTAAAAAACACTTTATCAAGCTTGGACATGGCTGGTGAAATTTACACGAGCTGAAATTTGCTTCCCCTTGCGTGTTTAATGGAAACCCTGGTGACCTAGTGGTTAAGAGCTATGGCTGCTAACCAAAAGATTGGCAGTTTGAATCCACCAGGTACTCCTCGGAAACCCTATGGGGCAGTTCTGCTCTGTCCTATAGGGTCGCTGTGAGTCAGAATCGACTCAATGGCAATGGGTTTTTGTTTTTTTGTGTGTGTGTTTAATATTCCCTTGGATAAAGAATCAGGAAATGCACTGAAATTCTTTTTTTTCCTTCACCAAAGCTATGAGACTTGGGAGTCATATTTTCTTTCCAAATTTCACAGCTACCACTGTATTTAGACTTTCATACCTAGATTATCTTGTTGCAATCGCTTAGGTTTTTCCCTTATCCATCTATCCTAACCCAAAACCCATTACTGTCACGTTGATTCTGACTCATAGCGACCCTATAAGACAGAGTAGAATTGCCCCATAGGGTCTCCAAAGCCATAAATCTTTACAGAAGCAGACTGCCACATCTTTCTCCCGTCCCATCTATCTTACATATTGCATTATCTCGCCTTTCTTCTAAAATCTACAGTTGTTCAAATACAAACATACTTGTCTGATAATCAGATCTTTTTATGAAATGTAAATTCTATTCTCATTTCTCATTTTTTATTACTATCTACATAGCTTTGTGCTTGAGTTAAGAACAGCTACTTGCTGACTGTTGAGAATAACTTTCTTATGCCCCGTTTGCATATAATCTTCTCCACCAAGAATGTTTTTCCTGTTCACCTCAACATTAATGTCACTTTCCTCCTTCAAAATTTACACATATGACTACCTATTGATTAAGTATATCTTTGACAATAATATAGCTGCTATGATTACAAATATACTGTACGTCTTTTCTAACTATTGTAGGTTTTTTCTTTTCTGTATAATTTGTCTCCCCATCTGGTTACTAATTTTCCTTAGGATAGCTTCTCTATTTCTTTTGTATTCTTAATACAATGAGGGCAATAATGAAAAAAAACTAACCTAGGACTTCTCAAACTCTACCAGTTACTACAGGGGTGTGAGGACTGAATAGGAAAACAGAAGTAAAAACCCTTAGTACAGGAAGAACACAATGTTAGTTTCCTTTCTGCCTCTAGTGCCTACAATAAAAACTTAATAGATTCTGTGCATTTAAATGACTATAAAAAAGATTCCCAAGCAAACCTTTTTTTCCACTTCTAAGGGAAGTCTCACATCTCTTCTTAGGAAAAGCTGTGGTGTTTCTCTTTGGGGATCCAAATTAGTCAATTCAGCAAGTATTTCTGGCCAGTCACGAACATGTTGCAAGGGTTTATGGTAAGGCTTGAGCTGAAGGCCTGAAAAACATCTTTCCTTTTATAAATGGTAATGTAAAAATAAATCAATTACATCAATGCATAGAAACCTTGTATTAAACTATCTGCACTTATGAACTAAATACACATAAAGGTCTGAATGTAAATCAACACTGATTTTAATCATTACTACCATCCAATCTGAGGTTAATTGCTTTTGTTTCTAAGAATATAAGAATCCTGAGAATAATTGTTAAATAAAATTTATCAAACATATATACATCCTTAATTTCACTGTCATACATTTAATTATAATACAATCAGTAGAGTTTAATGTTTAAAAAAAATACATTTAAACCATTAAGATAATCACAACAACCTCAATTAAATCCTTAATACATTTGCAACATTTAGTCTTCAGAGACAAATCTAGAGCAACATTACATTGATTTTAAATAAAAATATTTGCTAAAAAAACTAATATAAGGAAAAAGGACATTTCTGTTCCTTTGAGGGGAGGTGAGCCCTGAAATAAAGGCAAGTTGTAACAGCACTCCATTTAATGGCATTCAAATCAAATGCCACTGCCAGGGAAAGAAAGCTTTGGTTCTTAAACTTAAAAAATGCTTTAGGCATACTTTGTTATATATAAATTTATAAAATGTTGAATTTATATGGAATGAAGAACAAATGAGCCATGTTCATTGCCTAGAGGTTCAGCTATATGGGATTCCTTAACTTATGAGCTTATTCATCAAACTAAAGGAGAATAAATAATAATACAGTAATAAATATCCCGTGGCTATGCTGTAGCATCAGTAAACAGCAAGGCTAGCTTCTCATTTGGAACAGAAGAAAAATTCGGCCTTCAGCAGTGCAATACTTCACTAAAAGATATCCCTCCAATAGTACTCACATTTTTATTATTCAAAAACCTCCCCTAATTTATAGAAAAGAAAAACAACACTAACAACAACAAAACACCCATAATAACCAATATGAAAAAAAGTAACTTCAAACATGAGTTATAAGTGAGAAATCACTATACTTTTTCAAAAGCACAACAGTAACTGAAAACTACTTCAAAATCTGCCTTTGCTGGTCAGGGCCACAATAGATGAACCCTGATAGAATGGGAGAAAAATGTGGAATAGAACCTCAAATTCCTTTTAAAAACAAAATATAACAGACTTACTGTACTGGCTGAGACTGGAGGACTCCCTGAAACTATGGCCCTGCAATACTCTTTAAACCCTGAACCAAAACTAGCCCCTGAGGTCCCCTTTCAGCTAAACAACAGACTGACTCACAAAATAAAGGATATCACCCATGAGTACTGTGCTCCTTTTAAAAAATCATCTATATGAGACCAAATGGTCACTAATTACTTTAAAACAAAAATGAGAATGCAAGGGGGCAGGGAAACAAGATTAATGGAAACGGAATAACCAGAACAGAAATATTGAGAACATTCATCCATTGTGAAGAAGGTAACCAATGTCACTGAACAATTTGTGTTGAATGGGAACTTGAAATGCTGTGTAAACCGTCACTGAAAACACAATAAAATATTATTAAAAAAATACATCTGTCTTTGCATCAATCATTATTTTACTAAGAAATTTTAGAAAAAATATTAGGCAACATATCCCAGTCAATAATTGCTGGTTCTCCTTTAAAATTCCAATTTTATGAAAAAGGTTGTCTTCTTCCTATCAACTTTTCCAAATCAAGGCTGTGACACAACATTCACTTCTGGACAATCTGCCAATAGTAGATGCAATAAATTTTCTCACTAAATGTTCCTGTTAGTGGTTTTTGTTTTAAAGATAGGTGAGCTCCTAATATTCCTAATTCTACCTACTCTTCAGAATAAAAAAGAAATATAGGAACAAAAAGAAAGACAAGAAATGGATTATACAGCATAACAAAATAAAATTAAAATTCTTATATGCTTTTTTAATGGATTTTACATGTCTGCTGCTATTTAAGAGCCAAAAACATTTTCAAATAAAATATTCTCTGGAACCAGTTTGAATGTAGCAGCTTGGGGGTCCAGAGCCTTACCTGTTTCAGTAATTTGAAAACTAATAATTTCTATAAGAGAGAATACTGCATTGTTTGAAAATTTAAAACCCAATAATAAGCATACGCTATACTTAGGTTTATCACTCCACTCTTGAAAAGAAATAATTAGGTTTACACGGTAAAGCCTACGAAAGGCAGAACTTGTGTATGATGGAAACCTGTCAGAGAAGGAAAACTCAAGTATGTTTCACTAAAATAAGCAATAGAAAAGTGGTAAGACTGCACCTTGTCTAAGGTGGAAAACTTGCGAGACCCCGAAAAACAAGGCAGTACCGTTGAGTTCCGGCTCTCACAGGTTTCACTGTACAAAAGAATAAAATCTTCCTTACTGAGATTTTCTGAACAGATCCAAATAGTGAAATATTGTTGTGTTTCTTGAGAAAGACGCATTCCTTCCATAATCTGCTGCACTGTTGTATTATTTCCATGTTTCAGCTCAACAGAACGGTATGATCCATCCATTCTGTATATTCGAACTTTTTCATACTAGGACAAAGAATGATAATACATCATGCAACTTGCTTAACAAATATTTATCCTAATCCAAAAAGATACTTTACTTTCAATTTCATATGCTTTATTATAGATTTCAAACATGGAAAATATTAGAAAAACTGCTTCAAGCGAGAATCTGCTGGCAATATTTAAAAAACATTTTCTTTCCATTATTTGGATTTTCTCAGATGTGCTCCTCTGGATCTTCCATGATTAAACAAGTTTGGGAAACTAAGATAAGTGGCTTTTTTCTTTTAAATATTAAATTTCAAACTCTTCTGAGAGGATGCTTTAATCTTTAATGTACAATGTAAATCTTCATATGGGTTATATAGTTTGTTTATTGAATCCTCTGTTAGACAAGTACCTCATGAGTCTAGTGGGCCACAAATCATACTGTAGAAATGTGTACCAGCAATAATTTGTTCTAACAGGAATCTGTGATAGAAGATTTTGCAGGTAAAAGTTATGGAACAATAGACTTTGGGCCAGGTTCTTTCCTCCAGTTCAGAGAACAGTAGAGAGTAGTGGTATTCTCAATACTTTTTCACTGTAATGGGAAGAAACTGCTGCATAGGAAAATTAATAACAGACATCTATCTTTGATTTTACTGTTTTTTTCTTATCCATGAAAAAAGCCTTACCCAAACTGCAAAAGCCTACCAGAAGCTGCTCTATAGCAATGTAAATTTTTCTTTTCCTGCTAAAAAGGACAGTTGTCAAGCCATTGCCTCTAAATTTAAATCTCAAAAAGCCTCATGGTTGCAGGCCTCATGGTTGCAGGTGGGTGGAAAGCCAAATTATTAGCAGCCAGGCCAGAAGTAAATTGATACCAGCTGATCTCAGTAAAGGGGGCAGGCAGGGTTCCCTTAATCATGTTAAGATTAGCCAATGGTTGATAGTCTATATTTCTCCGTCCTCTTCTCTTTATAAGCCTCACTGTACTTGGCTTCTCTGAGCCATTTGCTTTTTCTGGAATCAAAACAGCTTCCCTATATGCATACAGAGCCCTGGTGGCACACTGGTTAAGAGCTATGGCTGCTAACCAAAAGGTCAGCAGTTGGAATCCACCAGCTACTCCTTGGAAACCCTATGGGGCAGCTCTACTCTGGCCTATAGGGTACCTATGAGTCAGAATCCACTCAGTGGCAATGGATTTGGGTTTTTTTGGTTGATATGCACATAGAATCACTATACAGAATAAATCTTATGTTCAAATTCCAGTGAGTTTTGTTTATTTTTAACTCATCTGATGCCCTCAAACAACTTCCAGGCCAGTTCATTTTGGATCAGTGTATCTCATTCCTCAAATCTCATCCTATCTCATTTATTCAGTATATAAAAATTATGCCAAGAATAAATATATAGGAGGCAGGACCAAGATGGTGGAGTAGTCAGATGCTTCCGGTGGACCCTCTTACAACAAAGACTCGAAAAAACAAGTGATTCAATTATATACGGCAATCTGGGAGCCCTGAACATCAACAGCAGAGTTGAGGAACGGGACTGAGTGGCAAGGAGAGGGAGAGACGGTACGGAAGCAGTGAGGCAGGCAGGCAGGCAGCTGTGCTCAGGAGGTGCGTTTTCTGCACCAGGAGAGACCCAGCTGCTGAGAGTCTGCACGGCCACCCAGAACCAGTGAGAAGCAGCCCTCATTGGTGAAAGATAAGTACCATAGGGAAAAACCTCTCTCTCGTTTACCTCCCTGCTCCCTGCTCTGTACTGGGTCTCGGACTGGCTTCAGCAATTGCCGAGTCCCCTGGGCCGGAAGAAGGATCCGTCACACACCCAGAGCCATTCTCCCTGCCTTAATGAGTGAATAAACTAACAAACGGGGGAGAAAATAAACTGCCGGCTCCCCTAAGCCAGGAACGCAGGGTAGGCACAGCTCGTTTGCCTAGGCACAGGCATAAGGGATCCATGGACTTTGAGTGCCTTTCCCCCTGCAGAGACTTGTGTGGGCCCATTGCAACAGCGTAGGCCCTCATTACTGCAGTACAACAAGGTATGTACCGTAATTCTAACTTCAACTGTTTCAGCTGTGAAGCGGCAGATTCTTGGATATTTGACACTGCTCTGCCCATTAAGCAGGGTCTTCACCTACCCACATCAGGGGCCTGAGGACTGGTAGCTCCAGCCACGCCACCTAGCCTCCTGTGGTAGGTGGCCCATGAATAAAAGGTGCCCCCCCAGTCCTTACAGCCAAGAACACTGGGTGCTCACAGTTTGGCTGCAAAACCCACCCACCTACGCAATCTAGGGAACAGGGACACGCCTTCCTCCTGGACACTCGGAGG
>NW_004444189.1:1338328-1366883 GCF_000243295.1 Trichechus manatus latirostris
CAAGACTAGAACATAGGACAGAGCAACCAGATATCAACCCAGATAGGGAAGTCACAAAAGTAAATCAAAGCTAAAACACTGAAAATAGGGAAACAGATGTCAATATGTAAAAGATGACAACATTAAAACAAAAAAGACGGACTTAAAAAATGTAGACATAGATTTTTCATATGGAGAGGAAGTCAAGGCGATATAAAGAAATAAAACACCGGTATAAACTTAGAAAAATAGGGGTAGGTATTAAGGTAACCACAAAAGAAACTAACAATCCTACAAGTCAAAATAAAAAACTAGAAAAATATAAAGACTTAGCAAACACAAAATCAACAACATGGAAAAAGATGAAAAGAAAATACATAAAGGAATAAATATATGTTGTAACTATACAGCTAAAAGTTATATTGCAGTGATGCAATGCTTATTCCACGTATCTATTTCCTTGGGTTTCATCCTGTGTTCATGACAAAGTGTTTTGACAAAATGGGTATGAGTGTGTGTGTGTGTAATATTCCTTAAACGTAGAGATCATATATTTATTCTCTTTCAATTTCAGCATTTCATAGTGTTAAATCTACAAAAATACTCAACAAATACTTTCTGGCTAGCTGGTAATATTCTGAAATGCTCAGATATATTGGTTACATCTGTTGGTATAAAACTTCTATTACAGACTTGTCTTAGAAAAATCCTTTTATCTGGTTTGCAGGTTTTCAAACTTTTTAAATAGATAATTCCATCACCACTATGACTTTTAGGCATATTTGAGTTTCTTCTAGTTGTTAATTCTTCTCTACCTTAATGTTATGGCTTTAAATTTCACTCTTTTTAATATAATACTCTTTCAACAGCTGTGTGTACTCAGCATTAGATTTATGAGTTTCTTTTGGACTAATTAAAGGGAAAGGCCAGGTTGAATTAGCAGAATAAAAGAGCTAGGAAATTACCTATTTCAACACTTTCACTTTCTTTAGGAAGGCAATGAGTAACTTGCGGAAATTAAATCAATGAATTTTTAAAAATGATGTGCAAAGCTATTACACCTACTCCTCACTTATCCACTATCTCGTTATCTGACATTTCACATTAATGACAGTAGTAAAAAATCTACTATCTGACTATTTTGTGCATTAACAATGTACATCTGGCAGTAATAGACCAAGGTACAAGGCAAGAGTAACGCTGGCTGTGATGGTTAAGGTTATGTGTCAACTTGGCTGGGCCATGATTCTCAGTGGTTTGGCAGTTATGTAATGAAATAATTTGGCAGTTATGTAATGATGTGGTCATCTTCCATTTTGTGATCTAATGTAGTCATTCTCCATTTTTGCCTAATGCCGATTTTCATTTAATGACCTGATCTTTGGAACCTAACCATGTCAATAAGTGAGGAATAGGTGTATTTACAAATATAAAATGTTGCTTAGAAGGCCTAAGTAGAGGGATATGCCTCAATGAATAGAATAATTTGTAATTAGCACATGAGTTATAGAGATTATACTGGAATTAGATTAACTTCAAGTGCTTTAAAACTTTTATTTTGTTAAGTAAAAATAAATGTCCTAGGGTTAGGGATGACACATGTAATACCATGAAATCTAACACTGTGGTTTTATAAAAGCTGTAAAGAAGAATCCATCCATCTATCCATCCCTCCACTCTTGCCACAGATTCTCAAATTACTTATCAATATAAATACTATACTTGGCTCTAACTATTTATGAAAATAATTCTTACCGGTTTATTAATGGCTTCTTTCAACAATTTTACAGTTTCTTCCCAGTTATTCTGTTTGTTTTCTTCACAGATGTTTAATGGGGACCTTCCTTGTTGGTCTGTTATGTGCTAGAAATGTGGGGAAAAAAAATAGAAAGTCATTACAAACATGGTATTGCAAGGGAAGATGTCATTCATTTACTCAGTTTCATAAAAAGTAAATTCTTGTCAAGTATTAAGTAAATATTAACCATACTTTGTACATCCTACGCTTAAACATAAGTTTCCAAAGATAAGAAATTTAAAGCACCAATCAATGTAATTATTTTTTTTAATAATTCTAATTATAGATACAACAAAGATTTTGTTAATGTTATGACTTTTTCCTTTATAAAACACTTATTACTACAAATTATAAAAACTAGGTAGAAAATCTTTTTTCTTTTTGAAGATTTTTGAGGAAAAACAATATAAAATGAGTATTGGTTAGATTTTATATACAAAGGCAATGTTTATACATAAACATTAGTTATTCTATATAGTAAATGCAAGTTGTTTTTATTTTTCAGCTTACCTCTCAAGTATACAATTAAACATTTTAGTGTCTTGTTATTCACTGTGGAATATTTTTAAAAAAAAAGTTGGAAAATAACTTACTCTGTCAATTTCTGGATGGTTTAGAAGAATCTGTACTATTTCAGCATGTCCTCCTCCAGCAGCAAAATGAAGAGGAGAACTAAGCTGTCCATTTAAAAGGTTTGGATTGCACTTTCCTTTCTCTAATAATATGCGAGTGGCTTCAACTTTTCCATACCTATAAAAAAGTAAAACTTACCTAAAAAAGTCATCTGAAATGTTTCAAAAATCCAAATTTTAGGTGACATCCCAAAGATTTCTAAGATTTTTCTAGGATAGAGAGCAAGGGATTAAGACACTGATGTAAATGTTTTGAGTGTCTAGGGATTTCTTCTGAATAATTCTGGTTCAGATCAACTGTTTCTATTTCTGATCAGCTGGAGAAAGTATAACCTCAAATATATGGTAGAGCAGATGATAGAGAAACACTACATACAACATCAGGTATACAAATTATAAATAAGGAATATATACAATTTTTAATAAAAAAACAGGGTCAAATCAAGAAGTAACTGTAAAAAAAACTTATTAGGAATGTTTTACTGAGGCTTGGCTGTGATTTACAAAATAGTCCCAAAGATATAATTCTATATGTAGCTGCTGTATTAGGCAATATGGAAGACACAAAGATATGTAAGCACATGGTCTCTGCTCTGATAAAGACTTACAATCTAGTCAAAGGGGCAAAACATAAACATGGGGTTTTTTAAATAATGCTAAAAACTTAAGTAACGGTTTAGAATAACAATAAAAAAGATAAGGTGCTATATAATTGTCATATCAAAATAGTAGAGAATTAATGTTTTAAAAAAAAAAGTCAGAAGGGGAGATATACTTCAGCCTAAGATGGTCCCAAAAAGTGATTTGATAGAAGAAGAATCTGAACTGGATTTTAAACAGGAAGGAACTAAAGAGAGGTAAAATAATTTAGGTAGGAGGAAAAAGAGTAAGCAAAAGCAAGAACCTGGAAGAACACAAAGTAAGCGGCAGACATAATGAGTCAACCATTTGGTTAAGTCCAAAGACTTACGTAAGGCAGCAATCTGAAGAAATGGTGAAAAAGTAATTCATTGTTTGAAATTAAGTGGGTAGGTGGGGAAAGAAGGGAAATTTGTGTTTAGATATGACGTGTATGAGAGGGAAACAGGACGTCTTAAGAACTGATCTAATTTGCTCTGAACCTTCCTTTCTTTCTTCTTCACATATCCTACCGTTCTTTTAATGCCCTGAACTTACCACTTACATCCTATCCTTTATTTATGTGACCTTTTTGGTCATGTTCTTTCCTACTCCTGATACGACCTTTTCCCCCTCCTTATTTTTTCAGGTTAAGTTCTATTATTTCTCTGATAGTTGAAAATCTACCTGATAAGGTCACATGGTTACTAGCCAGAGTTAGAATCCAGTTTACTGAATCTTGGCATAGCAGTTTCTATACTATGACAAATACTTGGATCACAGAATGGAGGCCAGTATTTCAATAATGATACCATAACAATAATATCTTGCATTTGTCATTACAGCTCCATTATGCCCTCTTGATTCCAATTTGTTCTTAGAGGGAAGATAGGTGGTCAACAGTATAAAATGCTGCAGAGCAGGGAAAGAGATTAGAAACTCAGAAAAAGTTAAGAACGTTCATGATGTGTGAAAGGAGAAAGTGTGGCCCATTCATCTTTGAAGTCTGTCTGTGAAAGGAGGGAAAGAAACAAGACAGTGGCTAGAAGAGGCAGCAGGTTCAATTTAAGGTTCTTTTTAAGGAGGAGAGAACCATGCGTGTTTGAAGGCAAGAGGAAAGAAAGCGCAGAAAAGGAAAGAGTGAATTTAGTGGGTAGTAGGAAGGATTTTTACATGCATACCCTACAATACAGAAGAGAGACAGGAACAATAAATTGATCATTAGAGACAGAGAAGGTCATTTCTCATAGCTTCACTTTTCTTTGAAAATAGAGGTTAAAGCTATCTGATGAGACTAGAGGAAGAAAGCAGGAGTAGTTTAGGGGCTCGAGAGTAGAAAGGTTTAATAGTGACCCTAACAGACAGGGTAGAATTGCTCCATAGGGTTTCCAAGGAGCGGCTGGTGGGTTCGAACTGCCGACCTTATGGTTAGCAGCCAAGCTCTTAACCACTGCACCACCAGATCTCCCTAGATATATTTAGCTACTCTCAAATGTCTGTTGAGGAAGAGTTGTTATTATTATGTGACATGAGCAGGAGAGCAAGAGCGACATGGGGCAACTAGTGGATAGAGTTAATCTCAATCCTGTCTCAACTGTCACATCTAAACAATAAATGGAAGGCTGTGACTCCACTGAAGACTTTTGGGGGCTTCTTGATACCACAGCTTCCCAAAAAACTAAAAGGATACTCCTCTAACATGATGTAGAATTTTATAGTAAGGATAAACAAACACAACATAAACCCAATACAAAACAACAGAAACTTCAAGGGTGAATAAGGGACCTTGTGCTATGCAACGACATTTACTAGTGATTAGCTATACTACTTGCATAACTTGGCAATGCCTAAGAACACTGAAGATGATTTTCCATATGGGACACATTAGAGTTCTGAACAGTGGCACATATACAGTAATCAAAGATCTAAATACAAAGTTTATCAAGCAAACATGGTAGAGAAAAAATGCCTGGAATAAGAACACATACAGGGCTAAGTGAACTATAGCCCGTAAGTAGTGAGTTTTCTGTCTAACCTGATTCAGTTTTGAAAAGAAGCACTAACACTGAAAAGAAGCACTAACATTTTAACTTTTTCTCTTTCTAAAAATAAAAGAATAAGTAATCCATTTACCAGCATGCATAATGAATAGGAGCCCAGTGGTCACTATCTAACTGGTTGACTGAAAATCTTTCACTGAGAAGTCGGCTTAGTAATTCTGAATCTCCTTCACAGGCACTTCGATGGAGCGGAAAATCATCTACCCACTGTCGTTCCCTAATCATTGAAAACAAATTAAAACATTTGTTAAAAAAAGTTACAGTTGAATTCAAATTGTTTCAACACATACGGTGACATATCTCTGAAAGCTATGTATCAATAAGCAGCTGCAAACCAGTGACTACATTGCATACTAATTGAATATATAATTTGAAAATGTATTTTTAAAATGTAAGTTTTAAAAAAGCAACATGGAGTAAAACCAAAACAGTACTTGTCCTCCGTGACACTGCTCATGCTTCTCTGCCATTTTTCCTGTTTGGGAATTTGAATTTTTGAGTAGTCTGGAGCTCCTAGACCAAAGTATGGATTTATTACCACTTTATCTACCTAGAAAGGGAAAACAAAACGAAAATAAAAAACCCTTAAGAACTTTAGATACTTGACTTTATAGCTTAAGTGTGGGTGTCACCTTAATGTTTATAATTAGTTATAGATGTATTTATCTCAGAAAAATTAAATTTGAAATCAGAGTCAAAATTCATTTAACTCTTACCCGGTTTGTATACTGAAGATCTGATCCAAACAAAGGGTTGTAAATACAGGTATCTGCTTTCTCTAGGGCTAACATTTTACTCTTTATTTCTAGTGCACTATAGCCCATATGTAGTGAGTTTTCTGTCTGACCTGATTCAGTAGTATATGCAGGGTTTATGACATTAGTTTTTATCCGCTCAAGAGGAGAAGGTCGGAATAAAGCTGGAATAAAGTGAGATTGTGCATGACGTTCATCTAACCACCTGCAAGATAAGGAAGAAGTCATAAAAGTATTTGTTCAAAAGTAAAGATGAACAAAGTAGACTATCATCCAACTTTTATATGAGATACTTTTTAATATTACATTCAAACTTCTGTATTTTTAACTGGCATTAAGCACTTCATTTATTATTAATAGAAGTTTTATTAATGGACACAACAAATACTTTTTTAAAGAATTTACATTATTATAATAATAAAACTTCTTTCAAAAAATATGAAGTACTTTTTTTGTTGGTTGTTTTTTGTTTTTAAGTTTTACTGTGGTAAATATATATGTAACATAAAATTTGACATTTAACCATTTTTAAGTGTAGAATTCAGTGGCATTAATTGTTGTTTTGTGCAACTATCACCATTATCCATTTTGAAATTTTTTCATCATCCTAAACAGAAACTCAACACCCTTTGAGTAAAAACTCCCCATTTCTCCCTCCCCCTAGCCCTTAATAACCACTAATAAACTCTGGTCTCTATACATTTGCATATTCTAGATACTTCATTTAAGTGGGATCATACAATATTCATCTTTTTGTGTCTGACTTATTTCACTTAGCATAATGTTTTCAAGGTTTGTTGATGTTTTAGCATTGATCAGAATTTCATTTCTCTTTCTGGCTAAATAATACTCCATTGTATGCATATACCACATTTTGTTTATATATTCATCTGCTGATGGACAGTTGGGTTGTTTCAACATTTTGGCTATTGTAAATAATGATGCAATGAACATCGGTGCACAAGTTGAAGTACTTTTTAATAAACTTGAACTACTGAGATGTAGGTGAAATTAATTCTATTGCTACAGAAAGACAAAGGCATGATAGGCTACATACACCGATAGGAGTATTTTAATACTAAGTCTAGTTTTATAATAGGGGAATCTTAATTATTAAGCCAGGGCTCCCTCTGTCATTCTTGAAGAATAAAATTAACATGTTGCAGGCAGATCAAGAAAATTTTGTTAGGGGCTTTTCATTTTTATATTATACTTCAAAAGCTTATTATTTTCTTAATATATGTATTATTAACTTCATTACTTTCCTCTAAAAGTCTATATCTATCACAGCAAAGTTCTACTATGTACATGTATTTAATTTATTAAAAAATATTATTAATGGCATTTCTTACTTATCCAAGGCTATTAACATCCTTGCTGTAAGTGTAGCAAAGTGACTGCTGGATTCACTACAGACGCGCATAATATCTTGTAAGCAGTAAAAAACTGGGCATCCTGGAGTATATGTATACTTAGTATTATCTGAAAAAGAAAAATGAAGAATTATGCCATTATATAAAAGGTTTATAATTGTTATGTTTTTCATTTAAAAGTATACAGTATGTTAAAAAAAAAAACTCGCTAAGTATAACATAAATTCTTCAACAATGTTGTCTTATTAATAAGATCTCCAACACCATTTGACATAGTAAACTTTTTAACCTAAGTATGGCAGGAAAAAAATATATCTGGAATGCTACACTGGCTAATAAAACTTGTGTAGGTACTGTGTCAGAAGGCTGATAGGATGCCCATGGTGGGGCATTAGTATCATCAGTATTTTTACCATCTCACAAGAGGCCAGTATTCTGTATTCCCAAAGTGTTTCACATCCAATACCTCACTGAGTTCTTCCAGTCCCATGAACCAAGGAGGGGCAGCTACCAATATGGTTCCTATTTTATAAATAAGAAACTGAGGTTTAAAGAGGTGATTTGCCCAAGATCACAAAATTAATGGGCAGCCACAGCAGTAACAGCAACCAAAAATTTGTCAGTGGTTACACAGGAAGATATGTATGTTATATAGGTGTGGAAGGGGGTGTGGGAGTACATGTGCATGCATATATAGGTAGAGTTGTGGTCATTTGTATAAACATATTTGTATGCGCTGCATATATATTCATATATATAACAGAGCACATAGGCGGCACAGTTATGGTAACTTGTTAGACATACCCAAACACCTTGTGGGTCGGAGTTACTGGGCTTGAAGGCTAAGGACCATAGTCTTCAGGGATATCTAGGTCAACTGGCATAACATAGTTCATAAAGATAATGTTCTACATCCTAGTTTGGTGAGTAGTGTCTGTGGTCTTAAAAGCTTGCAAGCAGTCATCTAAGATACAATTATTGGTATCTTCCCACCTGGAGCAAAGGAGAGCAAAGGAAACCAAAGACCCAAGGAAGCAATTAGTCCACAGGACTAATCGCTCACATAAACCACAGACTCCTCTAGCCTGAGACCAGAAGAACTAGATGGTGCCTGGCTACCACCAACAACCACTCTGACCAGGGACACAATAGAAGGTCCTGGTTGGAATGGGAGAAAAACGTAGAACAAATCTCAAATTCATAAAAAAGACCAGACTTACTGGACTGATAAAGAGACTGGAGGAACACCTGAAACTATCGCCCTAAGACACCCTTTTAACCTGGAACTGAAGCCACTCTGGGAGGTCACCTTTCAGCCAAATAACAGATTGGCCTACAAAATAAACAATAACACCCATGAGGAATGTGCTCCTTAAAACAATCAACTGTATGAGACCAAACGGGCAACATCCGCCCAAAAGCAAAGATGAGAAGGCAAGGATGGGCAGGGAAACTGGAGGGATAGAAATGGAGAAGGCAGGGTGGAAATGGAGAGAGTGCTAACACATTGCAGGGATAGCAACCAATGTCATGCAACAAACTGCATATAAATTGTTGAATGGGAAACTAATTTGCTGTATAACCTTTCACCTAAAATATAATAAAATGTTAAAAAAAAAATTAGTGGGCCGAAAGGTCTGCACTGAAATGTAATATTTTTTCTATTATTCCACAATGTTAAAGGCTCTAGTTGATTTTTCTTACTAGATCTTTTTTTAAATTTTACCAATATTGTGGGTGAGAGGATTTTAGAATTATCACTGACAGCTTATTGTTCCAAATACAAGGTAGGTCCTGGTCATAATTTGTTAATTTTCCAGAATACTTAAATATCTATTTCTGTTCTATGTATTGGGCCCTGGTGGTGAAGTGGTTAAGAGCTATGGCTGCTAACCAAAAGCTTGGCAGTTCAAATCCATCAGCTGCTCCTTGGAAACCCTATGGGGCAGTTCTACTCTGTCCTATAGGGTCGCTGTGAGTTGGAATCGACTCAATGGCAATGAGTTTTTGGATTCTATATACAGCTTCTTCTTTGGGGAAAAAAAAACTTTATTATAACCTGAACTCTTTTAATTTTAATTAAGGTTTTCCTCCTCCTCACTATTCTACTTAAAAAAAAAAAAAAGAAAGAAAAACATCACTATTCAGCCCAGAAGCCTGTAAATTACCTTGAAATTAAAACAGTTTTGTGTAACAAATCAGCTCATCTTTTATTAATAAACTGAAAACATGTATTTTACAACCATTTCATAGTAGTAATTACGAATACAATTCCTAAGTTCCTCAACAGAATTTAACTTAGCATCTGAAGTACATAAAGATTCAAAAGACAAATTTAGACTTTACCTTTGACAACAGATGGAACAATAAATAATGCTGCTTCTCTGCCCATCTTCTCTCCATCCAGAGGAAATGTCTTCATCAATACCACTCGTTTTCCTAATCATTTAAAAAAAGTTAGCAAAGGTAAAAGCTTACAATGGGCTTTTAAATCTTATAAACAACTTTGAGAATCATAAAATATTTTTAAAGGCCACATTAAAAGGAATGCAAATATAATAACAGTCCATTTTATTACATGCACAAGTAAGAAGTGATAATTCTGATACTGTATGATTCTAAGAATAATCAACCGGTAGGTTCAGGGTCCTGGTCTTGACTCACTAAAATAGAAGCCACTTATGCATAGCAAGGAAGACTGTCTTGCCAAGGATTGAGAGAATGGCTGAATAGCAAAGTACTATGTAGGGGCAGAAGGTACCTGGGTGGCACAAATGGTTTGCACTTGACTACTAACCTAAAGGTTGGTGGTTAAAATCTACCCAGTGGCGTCGCAGTAGAAAGGCTTGGTCATCTATTTCCATAGAGTTTACAGCCAAGAAAACCCTATGAGCAGTTCTACTCTGTAACACATGGGGTCACCGTGAGTCTGAATCGAGTTGATGGCAATGGGTTTGTCTGTTTATTTTTGGTTATGCAGGAGCAACAGGCATATGCTTTCTCACCTAGCTGGGATGTAGACAGGAAGAATGTTACTAGAGTCTGGGCTGGCTAAGAAGGGCGGTATACATAAATTGCAAAGTCCTATGGTTTAGTAGCTCTTCCTTTAACATTCAGCCTCTACCCTCAATTTGTATTAAAATCTGACTGGATTATATGCTATTGTTCTGAATTGTAACATCAATCTTAGTCTGTTTTTCCTGATTTGGCAACAAGCAGGCTATAAATATTAATCTACAAGTCTTGCACCCTAAAACCTCTCATCCTCTAGATACCTTTGCCACGATTTTTATCAACCCTTCCAATCTCCCTATTCTAAGAAATAGAACCTTGTTCCTGACCCACGTAGAAATGCCTAGCTGGCAGGTGGTATGCCTTCTGTGGACAGGTAGGTACTATAAGACTTCAAGCAGGTTCATTTACTCACAAAATACTAGAGTCAATATTTATGATTATTATGGCCCACTATTATTAGTCTCCAAACAACTATTTTACAAGACGGACAGTAGTACAAAATGTTATGTGCTAGATAAAGAATAACAGTCTAATAAAGTTCAGCGGTAATATTTCTTTTGTTTGGCTTGAGGTCTTGTTCCCACTTAATCTTTCCTGCCTTGCTGCGTCCCAAAACCCGGTTCTGATCCACTGTTTAATTGCTTACTTTAAAAGTTTACTTAGTTGTATTTAACTATGAGATCTGTGTGGGAGAAGAAAAAAAAGCACCGACTAAAGGACAAACTCTAGTCCCAATTGCTCCACTAATGGCAATATGATCTTAGTAGGTGACAACCTATATCTGCATTTCATTTGCATTTTACAGATGTGAAAATGACCACACACCAACTGGCAGGATCAATTTAGGGATCTCGTTTATAAATATGAATGGCACCACTTTGTAAACTATCTATTGTTGTTGTCAGTTGCCTAGTCAATTCTGACTCGTGGTGACCCCGTGAATGCAGAACAGAAGTGCTCCACAGGGTTTTCAAGGCTGTGACCTTTCAAAAGCAAATTGCCAAGCCTGTCTTCCGAGGTGCCTCTGGGTAGGTTTGAAACATCGACCTTTTGGCTAGTAGTCTTGTGCTTAACCTTTTGCGTCTCCCAGCCACCTAAACTACCTGTAGTACTGCACAAAAATGTAAGGCATGACTACTGCTACTATAACGTCATTTGAGATTTTCATGCAATGCTTGTATAATCAATCATATCGCTCTATAAAAATATTTCATGCGTTTAGAAAAACTCAGCTGAATAGGATACTCAAGATAGAGTATGACTGATAAATACAATCATTTGGTTAAGCAAAACTTCTCTATTTTTCTTTATTAGCACATTTTACTGCCTAAGAACACAAGGCATAATTGTGCTGAACATGTTGCAGGATGCCTGTCCACTAATAACTCATCTTAAGGGAAATTATCCAGCCCTCTGGGCCAGGGGACATTTTTGTTAACACTGGCACCTCTTCATTCCCTCTCTGGGTGAATGGACGAGTGGTAGAGCTTGGATGATTCATAGCAAATTATGACTTGTTGATCTCAGCTCAAATACGTGTTTCAGGAATTTAGTCTCAGGGCAGTTCAACTACAACAATTTAGCAATAGTGGAACAAGTCTCGAAGGAATTTTACCAGAAAAGTCCAAGACCGAGGCAGAAAAGGCTGGCTAACTTTGTAACATTCAAAAGGAGTCTTTCACATACCTGATCACCCACAAAGACAGTCTCTTTTTTTTTTTTGAGCTAAGATCAGTTACAAGATCATTTTATTAAAAGTAAGTCTGCCACATCCAAACTTCCTGAGGGACCAAATTACTGGGCTGAGGGCTGGGGACCATGGCCTTGGGGAACAATTGGCATAACAGTTTATAAAGATAATGCTCTACATCCTACTTCGGTGAGTAGCATCTGGGGTCTTAAAAGCTTATGAGTGGCCATCTAAGATACTCCACTGGTCCCAACCTGTCTGGAGCAAGGGAGAATGAAGAAAACCAAAGATATAAAGGAAAGATTAGTCCAAAGGACTAATGGTCCACAACTACCACAGCCTCCATCAGACTGAGTCTAGCACAACTAGATGGTGCCCAGCTACTACCACCGACTGCTCTGACAGGGATCACAATAAAGGGTCCCAGACAGAGCTAGAGAAGAATGTAGAAAATTCAAACTCCCCAAAAAGGACCAGACTTACTGGCCTGACAAAGAGACTAGAGAAACCCCGAGAGTATGGCACCCAGACACCCTTTTAACTCAGTACTGAAGTCACTCCTGAAGTTCACCTTTCAGCCAAAGATCAGACAGAAAGGCCCATAAAACAAAACGAGACTAAATGGGCACATCAGTCCAGTGGCAAGGACGAGAAGGTAGGAGGGGACAGGAAAGCTGGTAATGGGGAAAGGTGGAGAAAGGGAGAGTGTCGACATGTAGTGGGGTTGGCAACCAATGTCACAAAACAATGTGTATTAACTGTTTAATAAGAAACTAATTTGCTCTGTAAATCCTCATCTAAAGCATAATTAAAAAAAAAAAAGTAAGTCTGCTAATTAGGAAAAGGGGATTCTTTTTGTGGGACTAAGAATGTGTATCAAAGTTCTGTAAGTTTATGCAGGAACTTCTCATAATCCTGAGTTACAATACTCAGAGCCCCAACCCACAGAAACTCTTTAAAAATCCCTATTGGGGAGGTTATCCAATTCTTCAAATAAAATATGGTAAACAGTATCTCCAAAAGTTAGAGAACACAGATTTATAGTTCTCCCCAGAGAACATACTCAAAATAATAAATAAATGAAATCAGACCAACCAGCTGTAACTCTGCAACAAAAATAGTCTCCTTATTGAAACAAATGAGTCAGACAACTTATCTCTATTCAGAGGAACAGGAAAAAAATACACTGAATAAGCTTTAAAAAAAAAAAAAACCCAAAAAAGTAGGCACAGAGAAATACTTCTTCACTAAAAACTATTTTCAATGGCTGTTTGATTAAAGTTTGTTTTATCCTGGGGGACCTCATACCATCAAGAAAGCAGTGCCGGGAGCAGAGCGCATCCTCCGGACTGGGGTCCCTGCGCCGAGAAGCTCCTAGTCCGGGGGAACACCGAAGAGAAGAAGGCCGACAGAGAGAAAAAGCCTTCCCCTGGAGCTGACGCCCTGAATTTGGACTTTCAGCCTACTTTGTGAGGAAATAAACTTCTCTTCATTAAAACAAAACAAAAAAAAAAAAAGTTTGTTTTATCTTTCTAATAATTATGCCTCAATCTTGGTCCCTGGGTGGTACAAATGGTTAAGCACTCAACTACCAACCAAAAAGCTGGTACTTCGATCTCACCCAGAGGCACCTTGGAGGCAGGCCTGACAATCTGCTTCCTAAAGGTCACAGCCTTGAAAATTAAGTCAATTCTGACTCATAGCGACCTTATAGGACAGAACAGAACTGCCCCACAGAGTTTCCAAGGAGCAGCTGGTGGGTTCGAACTGCTGACCTTTTGGTTAGCAGCCAAGCTCTTAACCACTGTCTCACGAAGTAGTCCTATTCTGCACACATGGAGTCGCCATACCTGGGAATCAAGTTAATGGCAACCAACAAAAACACAACCATTTTGGAAATAGTTAATATTTTCTGAAGCTTCTGAATGCTACCTGCTTCTTCTGAGGATGAGGCTTGAGAAAACTGATCTTTAATTTTAAATCAGTCTGTTATGCTATTTATTATCTAATATTTTAAATGGGGCCTCAATCTTTCAGGATTAATACTTGTACATTTCAGCTTGGCTCTTTGAAAAGGGTGTTCTTCCCGTTACCAAATGGGAAGAAAACTTCTGCTACCTAGTAACTTCAAGGACTCTCCCGATCCATGAATCTCGACTTTTACTTCGTTATAGAGAGAAGTCTATAGTTTTTGCTGTCTTGGAGTGCAGAAATAAAAATAATTCAGAGATACTTATCTAGGGAACTGTATTTCTAGCAAGAGTAATTTATACTCTTTTAGTTTTCAAATTACCGCTTTATTTTTTCTTCTTTCTATTGAATGAATCATTAACACTGTGACTTTTTACAATTATTTTTCAACTTTAAAAAAAATTAGTCAAGTTACTTCTTGAAGGGGCTTGGCTGAAACTTAAAAAACCTTTCTGAGTCTTATTCAAGTTTTTTAAATGGAAAGAAATATAAAGATACTGATTTTAATATATATTTTTTTTAAAAAAGTCCCTCTTTTCACAAGTATTTAAAGTAAATTGTCAAGAGAAAGAAAGGTCTCCTACCTCTGATACCCTGGTTTGCAGGAGAAATTGGCTTGGTGGTTTCTACTACATAATCCAATATGCCTTGTGTTATTTCACTGTTGCCTTGAAGTTTAGTTTCCAGCAAAACTTTCTTTCTCTTTTTTTTCTGTCCTTCAATGGGAACTTCATGCAACAAAATCTTTGATGAGAAAATATTAAAAGTTCAAATTAAAATTCACTTCCCCTAGAATACTACAACAAGCTAATAGTCTTTCTCAACCCTAGCTACGTTTTAGAATAGCTTGGGAAGCTTTTAAAACAATATGAATGTCCAGGCCCATCTCAGCCCTAACAGAGGAGGAATCTTCAGAGGAATGGGGCCCTGGTTACTGGGAGTTTTAAAAGTTCCCCAGGTGATTCTAAAGTGCAGCCAGGGTTGAGAACCACTAAGCCAAAGCACTGCTGCAGTAGCAGCAGCCTACTGAGAACCCCTGCAGTAACCGTTAATAGGCGTCCAACGACTAACCTTAGAAAAGCAGTTAAAGCAAAATGCTAGAGAAATCAGTTGGAGTCAGGTTAGATTAGAAATATTTCATGGTGTTTGGAATCTGTTGCATAGAAAAGATAACAATTCTGTTATGTACATATTTTGCCTTAATTACATGGTTACTAGCATATGTAATATAATTCAAGACTACAGAGAAATAAATCAATTGCCCAAAATTTAAAGGTAAAAAAGATTATTTTAAAATGACTGTTAAAAATAGTTGAGAAAATAACCAAGAACACTATATAGATAGAAATTTTGAAGGAGGTTTTTTTTTTTTTTTTTTTTTTTTGCAGTGGTTTTACTTAATTTTTGGGAGCCATTTCATATATTGTACAAAAAGCTGAATATACACATTTTAAAGAAAACTCAAATGAGTAATTTGGAACATTTAAAAACCTACACATGTCAATGAATAGCAACATGGTCAAAAGGCATGCAGCAGAAAAAAAGACAGTGATAGGCAAAGATCTAGAATAATAAGCTTGTCAATAAGAATGTATAGGACATGGTAAGACTGTATATACATGATAATTGACATTCAATACTAGCAAATCAAACATTATTAATTTTTTCTCACTTCATATGACTTAGCTCTGTATTCACGAGAGTTGAGACTGGCGGTATTCTTTGGACGAATAACAGCAACGTATGCCTCTTCAATGTTTTCTGGATTTCCCATAGCTTTATAAAACAGAAAAATAATTCCTTGAAAAATTAAACTGAATGACATAATTGGTGACAAGTTAAAAAATATAGTATTGCATCCTAACTTGACAACTTTTATTTACTTCCACATAATCACTTTGACAACCAATTTAAAAAGTTAAAATGTTGGATTTCTTGTTACCTCTAAACCCACTGCCCTCGAGTTGATTCCGACTCAGAGATCAGCCACCCTATAGGACAGAGTAGAAATGCCCCATAGGGTTTCCTAGGTTGTAATCTTTACAGGAGCAGATCGCCAGGTCTTTTGTCCCAAGAAGCGGCTACTGGGTTCAAACCACCAACCTTTTGGTTAGCAGCCAAGCGCTTAATCATTGCCCCACCATAGTGATTCAGAATAATACACACTTATTTTCCATAAATTACACAAAAGTGAATGTTATACTGATACATTTGTTAACAGTCTGGAAGTTGGAAATAGCTAGCTATTTTATATCCACTGACGTTCACTTTAGAATCTTGGAAAGGAGAATATTGATACCAGAAATTTGGATGAGCCACAGTTTAAAAACCACCTCACGCTTACCAAATTGTCTTTTGGAATATCGCTCAGAGTCACAAAGAAAGCAAAACAAGCGTCTCAACAGCTAACATAAATACCAAAATAAATAAAGCTCCATATGCTGCTGCTGTTAGGTGCTGCTGAGTCGATTCTGACTCATAGCGACCCTACATACAACACAATGGAACACTGCCGGGTCCTGTGCCACCCTCACAATCATTGTTATGTTTGAGTCCTCTGTTGCAGCTACTGTGTCAATTCAACTTGTTGAGAGTTTTCCTCTTTTTTGCTGACCCTCTACTTTACCAGGCACGATGCCCTTCTCCAGGGACTGGTCCCTCCTGATGACATATCCAAAGTACGTGAAACAAAAGTCTCACCATTCTTGCTTCTAAGAAGCAGTCTGGCTGTACTTCTTCCAAGATAGATTTGTTTGTTCTTTTGGCAGTCCATGGTATATTCAACATTCTTCGCAAACACCAAAATTCAAAGGCATCGATTCTTCTTCGGTCTTCCTTATTCATTGTCCAGCTTTCGCATGCATATGAGGTGATTAAAATACCATGGCTTGGGTCAGGTACACCTTAGTCCTCGAAGTGACATCTTTGCGTTTAACACTTTTAACACAGTTGCCCAATGCAATATGTTGTTTGATTTCTTGACTGCTGTTTCCATGGGTGTTGTGGATCCAAGTAAAATGAAATCCTTGACAACCTCAGTCTTTTCTCCATTCATCCTGAGTGCTGTTTATTGATCCAGTTGTGAGGATTTTTCTTTATGTTGAGGTGGAATCCATACTGAAGACTGTAGTCGTTGACTTTCATTAGTAAATGCTTCAAGTTCTCTTCACTTTCAGCAAGCAAGGTTGGCTCATCTGCATATTGCAGGTTGTTAATGGATCTTCCTCCAATCCTGATGCTGCATTTTCTTCGTATAGTTCTTCGTATAATACAGCTTCTCGGATTATTTGCTCAGCATACAGACTGAATAAGTATGTTGAAAGGATACAACCCTGATGCACACCTTTCCTGATTTTAAACCACACAGTATCCCCTTGTTCTTTTGGAACCACTGCCTATTGGCAAAAATAATCTTTCTCAGGACTGAGAAATGAGGGATGTAGGAGATAGAAAGCAGACACAAGAACTCAAACCTCAGAGGAGTTTGAGGCCATTTCAGGCAAGGGCAAAACAATCCTACACATAAGCACCAATTTCCTTATGACGATGCTAACAACAACAAAACCTAAATTATGTTTATTATATTTGATGAGGAAAAAACAAATCAGAAAGATTTCCATCCAAAATAGTATAAAAATAATGTTCTGACTTTTGAAATATACTTTAACTTCCTAGAAAAGTTACTTAAGTGAAACATCTTAATCCCTGCTGTTCAGGAAAGCACTGAGCCATTACTTGTACCTTCATTAGTTTATAGATTTAATTTCTTTTGTAAACAAATTCTTTCACGTTTATAGGTTACAATCTCTTGGAAGCCAGAGATAAATAATTTTCTTTGGAGATGTCTATTACAAAACCATAAATATTTGGTCAGTTGATAAAAGCTTTCTGATAATGATTTAACAGCCTTTTCCTTTACCATTATCAGTTCCCTAGATAATCCAATTTTTTTCCACCAAATGTATTCAATATGTATACATATACTTCCCCCATGCCATAGTTTGAATTTTGTCCCCCAAAAAAGGTGTGTATCAACTTGGCTGAGCCACGATTCCCAGAATTGTGTAGCTGTCCTCTATTTTACAATTGTAATTTTATGTTAAAAAGAATTAGGGTGGGATTGTAACACCACCCTTACCCAGGTCACATCCCTGATCCAATGTAAAGGGAGTTTCCATAGGGTGTGGCCTGCACCACCTTTTATCTTACAAGAGATAAAAGGAAAGGGAAGCAAGCAGAGACTGGGGAACCTCATACCACCAAGAAAGCAGTGCCAGGCGCAGAGCGCACCCTTTGGACCTGAGGTTCCTGCGCAGAGAAGCTCCCAGACCAAGAGAGGATTGATGACACAGACCTTCCTCCAGAGCCGACAGAGAAAGCCTTTCCCTGGAGCTGATGCCCTGAATTTGGACTTGTAGCCTACTAGACTGTGAGAGAATAAATTTCTCTTTGTTAAAGCCATCCACTTGTGGTATTTCTGTTATAGCAGTACTAGATGACTAAGACACCCCAGTAGACTAATGTCAAGTCTTTGTTGAGCAACTTCCAACAAGAAATTGAATTTCAATCTCACTCTTAGAAAATAATTCACATTCCAATAATTCTATCTTCCATTAAGTGCTATTATTAATTTTTTCATGGCTAGACTAAAATGCATCTTGTTGTGCTGAAAATCTTTTATTTTAAAAAACAAAAATTCCCCAGCAAATTTCTAAAGAACATCAAACAAGTAGTTTCTTTTTCAATCATGTTGAGATTCACGTTCTTCAGTTTTAAAAAATCCATTAAAGACTAAAATGATCTGTCCATATTTAATGAGTTCCTTACTGCTCCAATGCTCATAGAGAAAGAGAGAGAGAGGGGAAAAAAAAGACCATTTTCAAGAAGAGATTCTAAACGTCGTATGAGAAGAAATAAGAGTACATCTGTTTTCTGAACTAAAAATACCACTTTAGAACCTTTGTTTACCTAGATAATAAAAATCCAGTCTCTTCTGACATTTTAAATACACTTTAGCCCGACATTTAAAAAAATCTTTTTTTTGTACAAAAGTTCTGGTTTAAATAATAATTATTTCTAGTGATTCAGGTCCCGAGAAACTACAGATATTTCACTAGAGAGACTACAGTAAAACATTAGGATGGAGATACTTCATTTTGTTAAAAGTTTTGAGCACATTTCATTCATTTTCACTCTACACCTCATGGAATTTTTTTCTGTTCAATTTTTTCAGAAGCTCAATTCTTAAAACCTACCTCATGCAACAGCACTTCCTACACCATATAAAAAGGATAAGGTCTTTTTCTTCTCAGAATTTCTATCTAGCAATGATCTTTTCACTTCAGCTTAACAATAAAGCTTACAAATCATGAGATGTATAGATGCCTCCCTGAAGCCCCCAAAAGAAAGACACTGTATTTTGAATACAGTGTAAATATATACATGGCCTAATTACAAAAACTTTATTTTTAATACACTGCTGCGGAATTTACTACACTATGAAAAGTCGTATCTTAGGTACAATGTATATAAAGTAGATAATGTATAATTTCTTTTGCTTTGTGGAACAGATAATCAAAAAACCATATTTTACAGGAATTTCTTTGATCTGATAAAAAGCGCTATGGATTTTAGGTATTTATGAAACACCATCATAGAGAGACTAATATACAATATTTAAAAATCCTTGTAGTTTTAAGACCTAAAACGAACTCTTAGTACGAAGATTTTCTATTATGCACCTAAGAGAGGAAACAAGTAATTCTTAGTTTTCTAAACCACAATTTAAAGCAAATCAATTATTGTTTTGATCAAACTCATGTTAGGAAAAGCATATAGTAAAAGTGCTTTATTTGTTAATACTCATCATTTCTCACTTACTATTTTACAGAACACTCTATTTTTAAAAAATATATAAACAAGATGTAATAAAAAACCAAAAGATATAACTATGGAGATTACACTATTTTGGTTTTAAACCAGTTTATGTTAACATAACTCCAGAAGATTTATAAAAGTAATTTTCAAGAAATATTCATACCTGACCATTTTAAATATACAAATAATATATTTTTACACTGTCATGAAAAAAGGAAACAAAGGCTTAAAGTCAGGAAAAGAACAAAAGCTACTAATATATAAAGGCAAAATTGTTAAGGCAGAAATACATGCAAAGAGATTAGAAGAGAGTAACCTGAGCTAAAAATAAGAGAAAGGTATAACTAGATTTTGCAATACATGTAGACTGAGTTTTAGATAAGGGTTCAAGTGACTAGGTACAGGAAATGTGTGGCACTTTGTTTAATGGCTCATTTTATTCTGGAACATATTTAGGCATAAATAATAATTTGCTGCCTAACTAATAAAACACCAAACTCAATGCTGTGGAGTCGATTCCGATTCATACAGACACTGTAACAATGAGACCTTAGAGATATGTAGAAGTGGTTCTCATTGGGGGCAGTACCCACCTGGGATCTTTTTGAACTATGTAGGGGCACTGGTGTCAATATGACTGGGGAAAGAAGGTGTATAACTGCCATTTAATACCCATGGGACAGGTTTGTTCATTTGTCTTTAGTATGTTGAAGTCTTATTTAACAAAACGTCAAAAGTGTCTTCAATAAGAAACATTTGCTATACAGAGTACAAACTTAAAAAGCTTTTTTGCAATGGAGAAAAAAAAAGATTCAGTAAATGAACATGGGTATTATAAATTTAGTAAGCAGAAGTCAAAGCTGACAAGATGATATACCAGTTTGGGTGGTACATGCTAATAAAAATTACCAACAATGATCAGAAAGTGCATCTCCATAAAACAAAAACAAAACTGAGCATTATTTTAAGACAGAAAAAGATGATCCCCCTCCCTTCGTCCTTAAGCAATGTTTCTTAACCTTTTAAAACCCATGTCAACTTTTAATAATCAAGCCAAACCAAACTTAAAAAAAAAAAACAAACCTACCCTACACAGTTAAAAATTGGTGATAAATCTATTTTCTTTTTATTCCCACCAGCCAAGATGATTTATCGAGTCATTCTCAAGTTTTTATTGCTTTCGTTTTCTGAATATAGAATTTAATATACTCTTAAAATAATACAAATAATAGCTAACACCTATAAGCCTTATATTCGGAGCCCCTGGTGGCTCAGTGGTTAAGTGCTGGGGCTGCTAACCAAAAGGTCGGCAGTTGGAAACCCTATGGGGCAGTTCTACACTGTCCTATAAGATCGCTATGAGTCATAATCCACTCAACAGCAATGGGTTTGGTTTTTTGAATAAGCCTGTCCTAGACGTTGTTTTATATGCTTTACATATATTACTCAACTTATTATCACCCTAACCCTATGATGTAGGTATTATTATTGTTATTCCCATTTTAGAGATGAGAAAACTTAATTAGAGATTACTTGCCTAAGGTCCCTTCTCCATTCTCTTTACTATTTTAAAGCATTATAACATTAAAGAGATGAAATGGCAAATAAATCAGTAAAAATCCCCCCACAGGAAATTGATAACTATAAAAACCTCACCCTTTTGCTACCCAAATTGGTTTATGGTAGTAAAAAAAGAGGAAGTAATAATAAAGCAGACTAGAAAACAGCCATTGATGCTACTTCTAACTCAGTTTTCTTTTTCAACTTTTTCCTTGTCCCTTAAACCAATCTTATAACTTTCACTTATCAATATCAACAAGCATCACCAATAATTTTCAAGAACTTTTTTTCTGTTAAGTGACATTTTATTCTGTAATTTAATTATTTTTTATTGTTTCAGAAATATATATAACACATTTGCCAATTCAACATTTTGTAATTTAAATATCTAATACATCCTCACATAGCTTTAGAAGGCAATTATACTAAATCTAGCTGAGAAGGAACTAAGTAACACTGAAATTCGCAGTCGAATGAATTTCTACAGTTGACACAAAGTACATTTAATGAGGTTGATACCTCATTTGATTTGATTCTTAGTATTGTAAATATGCTATTTATCAACTGCCACTGTAGTTCTACAACACACTTCTAAGGGGGAATCAACGGATATATTAACACAGGGTTAAGGGGAAAAAATGGAATGAATTATTTGGTTTCATATCGATCATGAAAACATTGCTGAGTTTTTGCCACTTCCTTCAAATACGACGAGGACATCAAGGCAGTTAAGAGACTGGAGATGCGGAGGAAGCATTTAACAAACAGAAACTACGAAGACACAAGCTGAGAGAGTGGGAAAGTAATGGAGCTGAGATCTGCAGTTGGGACAACTAGATAAAAGGAACTTCTGGTAAAGCTAAAAACACCGTGGAGAAAAAGCTAAGCAAACAAGCAAAACAACAACAACAAAAAAGCAACCAAGCAAACAAAAAACACCTTAAAACATAGGGGGAAAGGGAAGAGGGCAGAGCTGAGCTAGAATGACAAGCTGTGAAGTGCCTTCCCTACAATGATAAAAATAAACACTGCTTCGGAGGTTTTCTCCTCAGCCACCATCCATCTACTTCTACTACCGGGAAAGGACGTGCAAGCATCTTCGCTCAAAGAGCTTCCGTCCAAAAAGTGGCGTTGGCGCCTCTGTAACTACTTGTAAGATATAAACTCCTTGCCTGGAGAAACTAGATGTGGAGATGTCTCAGTCTCCCGCCTCTCTGTTTTCTCTCGCTGGAGTCTGGATCTTGCTCCTCCTCGTTGACCCGAAGGAAACCCAGCGGTCCCACCCGTGCGGGCGGCCGAGCGGTTCCCGGGCGGCTACATTCAACTCACGGGGTGGGACAGTGACCTGGGGGGGGGACGAGGGGGAGGACCGTCACTGTTCTCTCATTCCTCCTTCCCTTCTCCCAGGCACAGCTGCCTTGGCGACGCCAGCGGCCAGGCCCAACTTCCTGTGTCAGAAAAACCCACGGTCGTCAACAGAAGCTGCTTGGCGTGTTCTGCCGCGCTCCCCGCCCCGCGCCCCAGGAGCTCGGGTCTCTGGTCTCGGATAACCGCTCGCCCACTGGCTCTTTATTGTCCTTCCCGCTCCTGGCACCTGAGCACCATACAACCCTCACCCTCTCCTGAAACTAGGGACTCCAGGATCATCAAAGGCCTCAGCTTCCCAACCCGTTGCTACCGGGGCGAGAAATCCCTTCCGGGTCCACACCCCCTGCAGCCTCGCGGTTGGCAGAGGAAGAGCTTCCGGGTCGGCGGCTAAGCTGCTGCTGTTCCTGCCGCTTCTCGCCGGCGCTTCGGCCTCTCTGGGGCAGGTGGCTCGGGGCGGGGGTGGTGGCGGCGGGGGCGCCAGCTGCTGAGCCGGAGGCGGGGGAGGTGGAGGGGGACGGCCGGGACTGCGCGCGCGCGCAGGCTGGAGGATGAGCCGGACTTGACCGCGAGACGGAGGCAAGAGCCACCGCCCCCTATTGCCCTCCCCTGAGTGAGGCGGTGCGACGGCCGGAGAGGGATGGTGAGCGCCCGCCCAGTCTGAGACCCACCTCGGGCGCCTTCGGCTCACGCAGTGTTCCCCGCGGGCCTCCCGTGCGCACCACCAGCCCGAGCTGCCTCCACCTGGCGGGCGCACCCGGGCCGGCACGAAGGAGGCTCCTGCCCTGGTCGGTGGGGTGGGGAGGGTATCTGAGGTCACTGGCTCGGCGCTAGAGGCTGGGGCGGCCGCTGCGGAGGCAGAACTCCAGAGCTGCGAGGTCCACCCGACCCTTATCCTCAGCCCGGGAAGTATAACCGTAAGTCGCAGCTTCGTCGTATGGGTCTCTTTGAGACTGTCTCAACCCATTTTTGGCTTCGAGTTCAGTGCCGCCTAGTTCACGCCCTCTTGGGTCTCCTACCGGGTCTCCTACGGCTGTGCCTCCGTTCCCAATGGAGGATTGTCCATCTGTCCATCTCTGAACAGGCATCATCCTGTGTCTGCCCCGTAAGCTCTTCTCCCGGCGAATGTGCCAGCCTTCGGGTCTCCGTGGTGCGTCCCATCCTCCCCATCTGGATGCATCTCCTTGTCCCTCTGTCCTCAAAGGATCTGTATCCACCCGCTTTTATGTATCTATCGGAGCTCACGGCCTCCCCCGCCCATCCTTTGAGACGTGGAAAGCCTAAGGTTCTGCCGACCACTGGGGCTAGCGGGGGTCTTGAGGAGCGAGTGAATGAAAGTGCTCTGCAGGGTTATGGTGGGTGTGGATAGTTGCAGATAGCTCCGGTGGACCTTTATCTTTGCAGCTTCTGCCACCAAAACAAAGGAATGGGGCGCACCCCTGGACCCTTACCACCACCTCTTCCTGTGTAGGAGCTGTTTTCTGTTTGTTGCTGTTTGAGTCGCAGGAAATTGCAACTAGAGCTGTAATTAAGCATCTCCTGCGGCGGTTTTGAGAATTAGTCTCGTAAGCTCTATTCACACGGAATGGCATATTGAACAATCTTGTATTGACATGAAGACCCATTCCATAAGAGCTTTACTAGTAGATCTGGAAAATGAATGTGAAAACTAAAGTCTGATGTTTCAAATAATAAGTGTTTTGAATGTCTTTAGATAATTTTTAGTGGTTTGGATTTACGTCCGGTTAATTTACAAATGGTGTGTGTGTGTGTATGTGAGATGTGAAAATCTTTGTATTGGAAGGTTTTGCTTTGTCAGTGGAGACTTACATAGTGGTAAAAAATTTCTTAACACGAAAGTCATTTTAAAAGATCGTGTCAGGTTATATTTGATAAGATATTATTTTAAATTTTTAATTCCAGAGAAACCTTTTTACTGATTTGGAGTCAACCACTCAGGTGTTACAAATCTTGGTACCTATGACCTTCCTGCCTCTTAGTTTAAAAAAAAAAAAATTAACTGGATTTTTTTAATGTGTACTTCTAGATTTTGAACTAGGCTTCTTATTAAAATTTGGTTTGCTTTTTAAACTGCTACTGCAGAACGTTCCAGAAACTAGATTTAAAAATCATTTTAATGTTGTCAGTGATTAGACGCTGATTCTGAAGTGCCTTCATGCATTTAATACTTTTCAAAGCACTATAGGAAGAAAATGATAATTTAAGAACAATTTTACTTTTTGTACTGTAGGTTCGTTGTTGTTATTCTGTAAATTGTAATGTAGATTAGTAGCTTTGGTAATTCTTTTTCTTGAAAAACATTGTCATTTTGTTAAGAAAGTAGATGTGTTTAATGATAACTTTTTTTCCATAATCTTCCAGCTGCTGATTTTGGGCCATTGTATGATTTGTAACTTCACATTGTTCACAGATTTTAGTTTGAAGTAAGCTTATGAGATGTAGCTCCAGCTTTCTCTCTGAAAATGTACTTTACTTGCTTGTTTCAGAAGCCAAGCACTGTGCAGTTGAATGTATTATATTAGGGGTGTGGTTTTTACTTTTTGTAAAATCAAGCCATTTCCAAATAAGAAGAGTAGGGTGCCGTAGTGAGGCAGTGGGCAATAACCTGGAGACGTCTTTTTAAAAAATTTGTTACTAAGTCCATTGATCCCTTTCTGTCCTTGAGTGTTGGTTGGGGAAGATGGGATTGCAGTTTTCATATTACACTTGCTCCCTCGCCCACTGCACTGGGAAATTTGACTTTTCAATATGAAAGGGCTTAGAGTCCATGCACTGTGCCATAAGTGTGGTCTCTAACAGGTGGCTGCTGAGACAAGGGACAGAAGTTTTGTTAACCACTCTTTTGTACTCCTATGGTACCGTCCACTTCTGAGAGAGTTGGTTTTCTTCCTTTTCTGGAGTGTGCACTTGAACTTGTGAAAGTGACTTATGTGTATTTACACCTTCTTGTGGGTAAAAACACAAGCTAATTTTCAAGTAGAAGTAAATGGAAGAGCTATAAAAAGAAGTTTATCTGATTTTTCTTGAAGGGGAGTCAGAACTAGGATTTGTCCTATGGAAAGCCAACCCTGAATAAAATAAAACTATTGAAGATTCCATTAGTGCTTTGGGTACTTTTTTCCCCCCTCTGAGGAAGCACACAAGATGTATTAGATGAAATTTAAAGATACGTATCTCAAATATAGAACTTTACATATGATACATTCGTGAAAAAAGATTTGAGAGTAGCTCGGTCGTTATTAAAAAGACCAACCTGAGGTGGAATTTCTATTCATGGTTCTAATAATGTTTAGGTACTTTATTTTCCTTCTCGAGATGACTTGCTTAGGGAATAGTAATTTATGGACTCTCAGTTTATTTTTTAGGCTGCCTGTATTTTCTCCCAAATAACTTACTTTTGTACTCCATCTCAGCAAACCTTTGTTGAGCACCTGTTATGTGTGCCAGATACTGTGTTAGGTGCTGGGACTAAAAGGATAAGTCAAGATTCCTTTCCTCATTGAATGTATCAGTCTGAATATTTGACTGTGATTCCACCAGTCTGCCTGTACAGACTTCTCTAATAAACTTTTAAGACATTTAACCTTATTTTAGGGTTGTTTCACATCCTTTCTATAAAAATAAATACAAAAATAGCACTTATCGAGTGCATAATTTGTGCTGGCCACCATAGTAAGTGCTTTATGTACATTATCTCATTTAATTCTTAGAACAATCCTAAGAAATAAGTACTGTTACCTCCATTTTAAGATCATACAAATTCTAGCTTATAGTACTTCTGAATGTTATTTTATTTGTTATATGCTAGAAAGATTTGACTTGTATTTCTTAGGGGAAGAAGTTGTAATATAGTCATAATACAGTATTTTTGTTTTGTTTTGAACATTTTACTGTGCTTTAGGTGAAAGTAAAGTTTACAGAACAAATTAGTTTCTCATTCAATAATTTATATACAAATTGTTCCATGACATTGGTTGCAATCCCACAATGTGTCAGCACTCTCCCCATTTCCACCCTGAGTTCCCTGTTTCCATTTGTCCAGCTTTCCCATCCCTTCTTGCCTTCTCAGCTTCTCAGATGTTGCCCATTTAGTCTTGTATAGTTGATTCTTCTAAGAAGTACTTTCATCGTGGGCGTTATTGTTTATTTTATAGGCCTGTCTGTTATTTGGCTGAAAGGTAATCTCCAGGAGTGGCTTCAGATCCAAGTTAGAAGGGTGACTGAGGGCCATAAACTTGTGGGTTCCTCCAGTCTTTATCAGACCAGTAAGTCTGGTTTTTTTATGAATTTGAATTTTGTTCTACATCTTTTTCCCACTCTAACTGGGACCTTCTGTTGTGATCCTGGTCAGAGTGGTTAGTAGTGGTAGCTGGGCACCAGCTAGTTCTTCTGGTCTCAGGCGTGTGGAGGCTGTGGTTCATGTGGGCCATTAGTCCTTTGGACCAATTGCTTCCTATAACTCTTTGGTTTTCTGCACTCTCCTTTGCTCCAGAGATCTGCAGTATCCTAAATAGCAGCTTGCATATTTCTAAGACCCCAGACACTACTCACGGAAGTACGATGCAGAACGTTGTCTTTATGAACTATGTTATGCCAGTTGACCTGGATGTCCCCCGAGACTATGGTCCCCAGCTCTCAAGCCCAGTAACTCAGTTCTGTGGGATGTTTGGTTATGTCTAAGAAGTTTATATGGCTGTTTCCCCTGTATGCTCTATTGTATATACGAATATACATGCAGCACATACAAATAGGTATGTATAAATATCCACGACCTAATCTACATATGGAAACCCTGCTGGTGTAGTGGTTAAAAGCTATGACTGCTAACCAAAAGGTTGGCAGTCTGAATCCACAGGATGCTCCTTGGAAACCGTATGGAGCAGTCCTACAAAGTCACTATGAGTCAAAATCGACTTGACAGCAAGGTTTTTTTTTAAATCTATATATGGTCGTGGTGTATGCCCATACTTATTCAGCATATATATCTACCTATGCACCCACTTGTAAATTATTGTTATTACTATTGTGGAATTGTGTATATTATAGTATTTACTGTAGTTGCCTTTTATTTTTGCCTACCTCTCAGTGTCTTTCTTTGCTTTGGTTATGTTGTGCTGACTTCCTCCATATTATATATTGCCTTTCCCTTCACCAGAGTTAACATGTGTCTGTCTACTACCTAGTTAGTGATTTTCCTTCCCTCCTCTTCCCAACCCTGGTAACCATCAAACAATATTTCTACATGTAAACCATTTTTTGACTTTTTATAATAGTGGTCTCATACAATATTTATCCTTTTGTGAATGACTTATTTCACTCAGTATAGGGTCCTCCAGATTCGTCCATGTTGTGAGATGTTTTGCGAATTCATCGTTGTTTATCACTGCGTAGTACAGCTGGCCCTCCGTATCAAAGAGTTCTGCATCTGCGGATTCAACCACCTGTGGATTCAGCTACCGCTGGTTGAAAATATTTGGAAAACAAAAAATTTCCAAAAAAACAAAACCTGAATTTGCTGCGTGCCGAGCAGTACACTGGATCCACACGAATGAAATGATATGTAGGCATACCCCACTGTAGCCTCTCACCATTTCACAGATCCTCAGTCTCCAGCACTCATTATTTGAGCATTGTTCGCCTCAGGTCTCGTTCATTCGCTACTTGTGTGCACCCTTTTTTCTGCTATTTGCATAGCATTTATGCTGTGTTAGATATAAGTATCTAGAGATGCTTTAAAATATATGCGAGGATGTGAATAGGTTATATGCAGATAGCATGCCTTTTTTATTTTTTATTGTACTTCAAGTGAAGGCTTACAGAACAAATAGTTTCTCATGAAAC
>NW_004444189.1:1377547-1397573 GCF_000243295.1 Trichechus manatus latirostris
GATTTTGGTGTCCGCGGAGTGGGGAGGTCCTAGAACCAATCCCCCGTGGACCGAGGGACGACTATTGCATTGTGGAATGTACCACAGTTTTTTTATCCATTCATCTTTTGATGGGCACTTAGGTTGTTTCCATCTTTTTGCGATTGTGAATAATGCTGCAGTGAACATGGTTGTGCACATGTCTATTCATGTTATGGCTCTTATTTCTCTAGGATACGTAGGTAGGAGTGTGATTGCTGGATAATATGGTATTTCTATTTCTAGCTTTTTAAGGAAGCGCCATTCTATTTTCCATAGTGTTTGTACCATTTTGTATTCCCACCATCAGTGCATAAGAGTTCCAATCTCCCCACAACCTCGCCAGCATTTGTTGTTTTCTGTTTTTTTGATCAGTGCCATTGTCTGGGGCAAGATGCTGTCCCATTGTAGTTTTTATTTGCATCTCTCTAATGGCTGTTGATGACATGTATGTCTTCATGTGTTTGTTAGCTGCCTGAATGTGTTCTTTGGTTAAGTGTCTTCATTTCCTTTGCCCATTTTTAAATTGGATTGTTTGTTTTTTTGTTGTTGAGGTGTTCAAGTTTTCCATAAATTTTAGAGATTAGACCCTTGGATGTGTTGTAGCCAAGAAATTTTTCACAGTCTGTAGGTTCTCTTTTTGCTATAAAGATTTTCCATGATCTTTATAGTTTTAGGTTTTACATTTAGGTCTTTGATCCATTTTGAGTTAGTTTTTGTGTATGGTGTGAGGTATGGATCCCGTTTCATTTTTATGCAAATGGATATCCAGTTTTGCCAGCACCGTTTGTTAAAGAGACTGTCTCTTCCCCATTTAACGGACTTAAACCCTTTGTGGAAGATCAGTTGGTCATGGGTGGAAGGATTTACTTCAGGGTTCTCAATTCTGTTCCATTGGTCTATGTGTCTGTCATACCACCAGGCTGTTTTGGCTACCGTGGCTGTATATTAGGTTCTGAAATGAGGGAGTTTGAGGCCTTCTATTTTGTTTTTCTTCAGTAATACCTTGTCCAGGGCCTCTTTCCTTTCCACATGAAGTAGGTGATTAGTTTTTCCATCTCATTAAAAAATGTTGGAAGTTAGTTTGGGATTGTATTATATTTGTAGATCACTCTGGGTAGTAGTGATATTTTCATAATGTTAAGTCTTCCTATCCATGAGCATGGTATGTTTTTCAGTTTAGGTAGGTCTCTCTGGGTTTCTTGCAGTAGTGTCTTCTAGTTTTCTCTGTATATGTCTTTTACGTCCCTAGTTATATGTTATCTCTTTGGTGGCTATTGTAAATGGTATTGTTTTCCTTATTTCCTTTTCGGAGTTCTCTTTGTTACTGTAGAAGAATCCAGCAGATTTTTGTATGTTGATCACGTACCCTGCCAGTTTGCTGAATCCTTCTATTTCTGCCAGTAGCTTTCTTGTGGAATCTCTAGGATTTTCTATATAGGATCATATCATCTGTGAATAGGGATAGTTTTACTTCTTCTTTACCAATGTGGATGCCCTTTAGTTCCCTTTCTTGCCTTACTGCTCTAGATAGGACTTCCAATACAGTTTTTAGTAAGAGTGGTGATAAAGGGCATCCTTGTCTGGTTCCCATTCTCAGAGGGAATGCTTTCAGTCTCTGTTGAGAGTAATGCCCTTAATTATGTTGAGGGCATATTATGTTCTATTTATGTTGCTGAGAGTTTTTATCAGGAAAGGGTGTTGGATTTTATTAAACCATTTTATTGAGATGATCATATGATTCTTTTCCTTTGTTTTATTTATGTGGTGAATTACGTTGATTGATTTTCTAATGTTGAACCATCCTTGCATTCCTTGTATGAATCCTACTTTGTTTTGATGTATTATTTTTTTGATATGCTGTTGAATTCTATTGACTAGAATTTTGTTGCCAATTTTTACATGTATATTCATGAGGAATATTGGTCTATAATTTTCTTTTTTTTGTGGTGATTTTGCCTGGCTTTGGTATCAGGGTTATACTGGCTTCATAGAATGAATTTAGGAGTATTCCTTCCTTTTCTATATTCTGGAATAGTTTGAGTAGAATTGTCAACTCTTCTGGGAATATTTGGTAGTATTCTCCACTGAAGCTGTCTGGGCCGGGGCTTTTGTTTTTGTTGTTGGGAATTTTTTTATGGCCTTTTCAATTTCTTCTTTTGTTATGGGTCTGTTAAAATTTTCTACTTCAGTTTGTGTTAGTTTAGGTAGGTAATATGTTTCTAGAATTTGTCCATTTTCTCTAGATTTTAAAATTTGTTGGAGTATATATTTTTTTAGTAATACTCTGTTAGGATTCTTTTATCTTAGTTGGTTCTGTTGTAACGTTACCCATCTCATTTCTTATTTGAGTTGTTTGCATCCTCGCTTTTTTTCCTTTGTCATTTTCGCCAGTGGTTTGTAGATTTTATCAATCCTTTCAAAGAACCAACTTCTAGTTTTGTTGATTATTTCTATTGTTTTTCTGTTTTCTGTTTCAGTTATTTCTGCTTTAGTCTTTATTATTTCCTTTCTTCTGGCAGCTGTGGACTTCCTTTGCTGTTCTTTTCCTGTTTGTTAGAGTTGTAGGATAAGGTATTAATTTTGGTCCTTTCTTCTTTTTTGATGTGTGTGTTCGTTGTTATAAGTTGACCTCTGAGCACTGCTTTTGCTATGTCCCAAAGGTTTTGGTATGTTGTATTTTCATTCTCGTTTGATTCTAGGAAATTTTTAATTTCTTCTATTACCCAGTGGTTTTTAAGCAACCCGTTATTCAGTTTCCATGTGTTTAATTTTTTCCTTGTTCTTCCTGTTATTAATTTATAATTTTACAGCATTGTGATCAGAGAAGATGCTTTGTATTAATTTAGATGTTTTTGAGTTTTTTGAGGCTCGCTTTGCGGCCTAAAATATGGTGTATTCTGGAGAAGGATCTGTGTGCATTGGAAAAGAATGTGTATTGTATTGCTGTTGGGTGGAGTGTTCTGTATATGTCTGTGAGGTCAGGTTGGTTGATTGTGTTATTTAGATCTTCTGTATCTTTGTTGAGTCTCTTCCTAGTTGTTCTGTCGTTCATCAAAAGTGGTGTGTTAAAAAGTCTTCTACTATTATTGTAGAACTGTCTTATTTCTCTTCATGATATTAGGAAAGTTGTCTGCCAGCAAATCTTCAAAAATTCTCTGTGGTTTTTTTTCTTTTGTCTCTTCCTGTTCTGGAATTCCGATCATGCAATTATTCATCTTGATGGTTCCCACATAACTTTTACGCTTTCTTCATTTTTCTTTCTTCGTTTTCCTGATTGTTCCTCAAACAAATTACTGTCGAGATTTGTCCTCTACTTTGCTGATTCTGTCTTCATTGATTCATTTCTATTGCTGTATCCTTTTATTGAGTGATCTGTCTCTGAAATTTTATTGTTAATTTTCTGGATTTCTATTTGCTATTTTTGTATGGTGTCTAGTTGTCTATTTTACATTTTCTTCTTGTCTTGTATGCATGAATTCTTCTAGAGTTTTGCTTGTGTTTTCCTGGATTTTGTCCGTGTTTTCCTTGATCTCTTTCTTCATCTCTTGGAAGATTCTGTATAGAAGTCTTTTGAATTCCTTATCAGGTAGCTCTGTTACCGTTTCTTCTTGAGGAAGGTTTTCTGGCCGTTTAGTTTGGTTACTTGCTTGAGTCATCTTGTCCAGCTTCTTTATATGATTTGTTACTGTCTGTTGTTTTTGAGGCATTAAGGTGTTATTTTATTTATTGATTAGTTAAATGTTGGTTTGCTTTGTCCTGTTTTTTGTTTTTGTTTTTGTTTTCTGTATATCCGATTTGGTGGAGTGGACGAGCTACCTTGGTCACTAGTCTGGCAGCACTGGAGTGCTCACCACCTGTCTCTGGCTGAGCAGAGCATCGGGTAGCAGTGTGAGTGCAAGTCTTTGTTCGCTGGTTGTGTGGGGCAGCTGAAGGCAGCCTGGGCAGGCGTTGGCCACCATCAGTTGTTGGTCCAGTGGCGCAGGATCAGGCAATGCAACTTGCCAGGTGGACAGTGTCAAGGGCAAGCAGAGGTACAGTAGCATGCTCTCCACTTGCTAGGTCTGCTAGCAGGGATGTGAGAGCATGCTGTCCGCCTAGCTGGGTTGGAAGGGGTGGATGGTTGGTGAGTGGACGTACGGGAGTGCACTCGCTCTACTTGCTGGGTCAGTGCAGGTGAGGTGGTGGGGGAGCACCCAGTGGCGCAGTCACCTCCGCTTGCCGAGTGGTGGGAGTAGGGGAGGGTTGGGCTTCGGGGAAGCGCAGGAGTGTTCCTGCACTGCTTGGGGGGGCAGGTCAGTGGGTGGTGGGTGGGGCAGGGCTGCCAGGAGCACCAGAGCTGTCCCATGCTATTTGGAGGAGAGGGGTAGCGGATGGGGCCAGGTGGGTGGGGAACACTGGAGCAGACTTGCACTGCTGGAAGGGGTGGGCAGGGGGCGGGGCTGGCCAGGATGTACAGGAACAGTCCTCAGTGGCTGGGGAGCACCGAAGTCATGCGGTGCCACGCCACTTGGAGGGGTAGGGTAGTGGGCAGGGCCAGGTGAGCAGGAGCACTGGAGTGTCCTGCGCTGCTTGGAAGTGAGGGAAGTGGACCGGAGAGCTCTGGAGCAGTCCTGTGCCCCTCTGAGGGCGGGTCTGTGAGAGGGGGTGATGTCTGGCAGCTGGGAGTGCTGTGGCTGCCGCTGCTTGGTGGTGGACAAGGTAGAGGTGGTGGACAGGATTGGGGGGAGGAAAGGAGGGTCTCCAACTATGGTCCCCAGTGGTCAGAGCTGTGGAGTGGTGGGGTTTGTACCTTTAATCACCAGGAGGGTAGGGGGATGAGGATAGCATTCCTCTGGTTGCCAGCTGAGGGTGGAGAGTTCTTCAGGTCATGGTGTTAGGATGCCTGGACACTTCCTGTTGCCTGCAGTCGGCATTTGGGACCTGGCCCTGATCAAGTATGAGGAGAGTGGCTGCCCGTAGTCTGGTCCAGGAGTACCTCCTGTTGACACTCTGTGGATCTGTTACTCTGTGTGTGCCTCCCACTCCAGTGGTCAGGGACCACCTCTGGTGAATCATTCTGTCTCTGGGTCCTGGCCTCCCTCCTGCTCAGTAGACGCTGGTATCCCTGGAGCTCTCACCCTACTTCCTGTACTTTCCCTCCTTAGGTCCAGCTCTTGTCCAGCTCACCTTGTTTCACCCTGGATTTGTCAGCACTTTTTCTCTGTCTCCTGTTGGTAATTCTGTGAGGTTGCTTTTTTGTGCTTCTCACCCGGGATTGTTGCTGGCTTTGTCTCAAGATGGCCACACTGCTAGGTCAGCTCTGGTTCCCCTCTGCTCCCTATCTCTCCTCATTTGCTATTTTCATTTTCGATCAGTTTTTTCTTCCATTTGGTGTTCGATCTAATGTTTTTCATTTGATGCTCAGGGTTCCATGATTGTCATCTGTATCTGTTTCATTTGGTTTCTCAGGTCTTTGCTATAGAGAGATGGCAAACTGTGTCTGACTAGGCCACATCTTGGCTTCCCTGCACTGCTACAATACAGTGTTTAATTCTCTAATAATGCTTGAGTAGAAGAATGATTATTTCATAAGGTAGTATTTTTGTGTTTTAAAGTAGATGAATTATATACTAGCAAAATGAAATTTTCAATGGCAGTATTGTTTAGACCTTTGAAAAGACATAATATGAAGTTTATTATGTTAACTGTAACGTAGGTCATTAGATACGTGTAAGTTCTTTTCTTCCAGTTCAGCAGAGGGACCAAGAGCTTATAAAATGTGTTTTTTTAAAAAAAAAGTATATATTCTCCAGGAAGGTAGTGGAGCTATGTGAAATCTATTCAACTTTTTGAAAGTTTTAGTTTCGTTTTTACAGCTATCTGGTTGCCTTACAGAGTTTTAGTTTCTGTAACAAAAATGTATTAATTCCTTCAGATTTGAAAATGACCTTAATCATCTATTAGTAGAATATGTGCTTTATCAGCAATTTCATCTAATTTTTTAGACCCTCTAACTAGTGGCCAGATTTTTTTTTTTTAAAGATGATTTTCCACTGTCAAAGAAGTTTTAAAAGCCTCATTTTTATTATAAACATTTTATTCTGTTTTTTGTTAAAAACTGTTAACAACTTACCATTTTTTAGGCTAAGACCTTTTGCTGATTGTTTTTGGGATTGTAGAGAAGATAATATCTTCCAGTTTCCTAAGAAAGATAATCCTTGATATTTTTCTATCCTCACAGTCTGACATACATATTTTAATTAGATATAGGCAGTCTTTCACTTTTAGTGTAGCACAATCTTTGATACTCAGGTCCCTGTATCTTCTGACTGGAACAATGCTGGGTTAGAATCCTGTCCAAGGATATAACAATGACTAAATTATAAAGATAGCCCAACAAAGATGAAGAAATTAGGATTACTTTACTAATTGAGCTATAAAATGCCCATTTAAAATCCAAGAAGAGAAAGGAAAGTTCATTTAAAACATTGAGATGCTCTAAGTTCTCCAAATAGGCATTAAAACATTGCCTTCATTGTTACTCTACCCTCTCCTAGTGCTGTAAAGAAGATACGTAAATAAACATATTAAGCCATGGTTTTCATTCTGTTTCCTGGCATTGGACAATAGCTTGGTTCATACTTGCTCTAATATTAGATGTTCTATTATTACATCCCTATTTTAGATTTAGAAAATATTTTGAAATAATTTCAAATTCACAGAAAAGATGCAGAAACAATATAAAGAACTCTTGTATGTGTCCCCTTCACCCAGATTACCACAGTGTTAACATTTTATTGCATTCTTCCATTGCCTGTCCTCTCTGTCTCTGTCTTCATACATATATATGAGTGTATGTATAAATGCATACTTACCTACCCATAATCATTAGTTCTTTTCTGAACCTTTGGAGATATGATGTCTCATCATTCTTAACCACTGCAGTATATATTTCTTAAAAATCTGGCACTTTGTTATGTAAGTAGTATATAGTCATCCAAATCAGAAAATCAGCACTGGTACAACACTGTTAGAACCTATTCAAATTTCAACAGCTATCCGAACAATATCTCTTTTCTGGGCCAGGATCTTATCCAGGTATATATATCTCTTCAAGTTTCATCAATCTTATTTTTTTCCTGTCTTTCATGTCCTTGACTGTTTTATAATGTACAGGCCCTACTTTCTGTAGGATTACCCTCAACCTAGATTTGTGTGATGTTTCCTCATGACCCCAATCAGGTCATGAATTCCTGACAGAAATACCACAGAAATGGTGCCATGCCCTTCTCAGTGCATTGCATCCAGAGGCATACCGTGTCAAAACATGCCTCTGTTCATGATTGTTAATTTGCTCATGTTCTCCCTTGATTAGTATTTGTGGAGAGGCACTGCAAAATTATACCAATATCCTGCTTCTCCTCAAATCTCTACTTACTAGCTTTAGAAGCCATTGATGGCTGTCAACTGAATTAACCACTTTTGTCATGGTTGCCAAATGATATTCCATTATTCCTTCTACATTTATTAGTTGGTATCTTAGTTATCTAGTGCTGCTGTAACAGAAATACTACAGGTAGATGGCTTTAAGAAACAGGAATTTATTTTCTCACAGTTGAGGGGTCTAGAAGTCCAGTTTCAGTATGCTGGCTCTAGGGGAAGCTTTCTCTCTCTGTCAGCTCTGGAGGAAGGCCCATGTCTCTTTTTGAGCTTCTATTCTTGTGTCATGGATTGAATTGTATCCCCCAAAAATTCATGTGTCAAGTTGGCTAGTCCGTGATTCCCAGCATTGTGTGATTGTCCACCATTTTGTCATCTGATGTGATTTTCCTATTGTTATAAATCCTATCGCTATGATGTTAATGAGGTGGGATTAGAGACAGTTACGTTAAGGAGGCAGGACTCAGTCTACAAGATTAGGTTGTGTCTTAAATCAGTCTCTTTTGAGATATAAAAGGGAGAAGCGATCAGAGAGACAGGGGGACCTCATACCACCAAGAAACAAAAGCCAGGAGAATAGCGCATCCTTTGGACCTGAAGTCCCTGTGCTGAGAAGCTCCTCACCCTTGAGAAGATTGATGACAAGAATCTTCCCCCGCCAGAGCCAACAGAGAAAGAAAGTCTTCCCCTGGAGCTGACACCCTGAATTCAGACTTCTAGCCTCCTAGACTATGAGAGAATAAATTTCTGTTTGTTAAAGCTATGCACTTGTGGTATTTCTGTTATAGCAGCAGTAGATAACTAAGATATCCTGGGTGATCTTCATGTGGCTTGGCATCTCTCTTCTCCCATCTCTGCTTTTCACATGCTTATTTAATCTCTTTTATATTTCAAGAGATTGACTCAAGACACACCCTACACTAATCCTACTTCATTAACATAACAAAGACAGCCCATTCGCAAAAGAGATTATAACCACAGGCATAGAGGTTAGGAATTACAACACATATTTTTTGGGGATCCAATTCAGTTCAAAAATGTGTGTCAACTTGGCTAGGCCATGATTCCCACTATTTTGTGATTATCCACCTTTTTGTCATCTGATGTGATTTTCGTATGTGTTGTAAATCCTACCTCTATGATGTTAACGAAGCAGGATTTAGAGGCTGTTATGTTAATGAGGTAGGACTCAGTCTACAAGATTAGGTTGTATCTTGAGTCAATCTCTTTTGAGATATAAAAGAGAGAAGTGAGCAGAGAGACAAGGGAACCTCATACCACCAAGAAGGAAGAGCCAGGAGTGTGTGCATCCTTTGGACCCGGGGTCCCTGCGCTGAGAAGCCCCTAGACCAGGGAAAGATTGATGGCAAGGACCTTCCTCCAGAGCAGACAGAGAGAGAAAGCCTTCACCTGGAGCTGGCACACTGAATTCAGATTTCTAGCCTCCTGGACTGTGAGAGAATAAACTTCTGTTTGTTAAAGCCATCCGCTTATAGTATTTCTGTTATAGCAGCAGTAGATAACTAAGACACCATAACAGTTAGTATTCTATTGTAAGGAAGAACTTTCCTCCCCGTCCCCGTTTATTTATTTATTAAATTAGTATGGATTCATGAATTCCTATTTGATTCAATGGTTTATGATTTGCTACTGTTACTATTTATTTTGATCCTTGAATTGTTCCGGATTTAGCCAGTGAGAGCCACTTTAAGCTGACTCCTCTGTCCTTTTACTATGCCACCATCTCATTCATGGTGTGTCTCATTAGACTTCTGGCAGAACAAGCTGTTCCTGGTTCATCTTGTACTTTGCCTGCCCTAGCCTTGGAATCAGCCACTTCTCCAAGGAGCCCTGGTTTCCTTTAGTAAAAGATAATATTTAAAAACAAAGATTTGGGGGCTTAGTGTGCTCATTGCTACTGTGGTGTAATTGCTTATAGGTCCTCTCAGCAGACAGGAAATGTGTGTATGTGTGTGCATGTGTGGAGTGTGCATGGTTTGTATGCACATACACACACACACGCGTGTGTGTGTGTATAATACTGTTAGTTGCTATTGAGTTGATTCTGACTCATGGTGACCCCATATGTACAGAGTGGTACTGCTCCGTAGGGTTTTCAGGGCTTTTCGAAGCAGATCTCCAGACCTGTCTTCCAAGGTGTCTATGGGTGCATTCAAACTGCCAACTTTTCAGCTGGTATTTGAGCACTTAGCCATTTGTGCCACCCAGGGACTCGTGTGTGTGTGCGTGCGTGCGTATGTTCATGTGCACACACACACATACATAACTATTTCTATACCTGTGTATATATTATAAAACCATAAGTTTGGTGCTGTACTTCCAATTTCAGTCCAGCACCCTAGGGTTCTTTCTAGCCTTCTCTTTCTCCATGTTTATATTTACTTTCTCTGGCAATCAGAAACTTGGCTTCTGACATAAATAAGTAAGTCTAATATATTAATCATTTGTTCAGTTGTTTTTATTTATTTGCTCAGTGTGTTATATCAATCACCCAGCCATGTAGACCATCTCCTACCTGCTACCTCCCTACTACCCTGTGTTGTTGACCATTGGTCCTTCTGGCTGTGCTTCTTTGTGGATCCACATGCCCTCACTGGGCCCACGATGCTGTGCAACTTCCTATCCCCCACACAATGCTCCATTTTCTTCACCTGTGAGCCAGTTGGCCCATACCCCTGCTGGCCTTCCTAGCATGCTGTCACTGCCATGCATCCTCAATTGCCATGCCAATCCCTTTGTGTGGAGAAGGGAAGGGCAAAATGTTTAATTTTTATTTTTGTTGTACATGTCTCAGTATTTAGTTAGTAAATTTTAAAATATATTTCAGCGATTTGCAAACATATGTATATGTGATTTAAAAATAATAATATATATATGTATTTATATAATTCCTCCACACAAAATTATAGTGTATTATATTAAATGTTCTTCAGCTTGGTTTTTATTTTTTTTTACATATCTTGAAGAACTTTTCACATGAGTACATAAAGCAATGCCTTGTTCTTTTTAACAGCTTTATAGTATTTCTGTCTCTCTTTCTCTGTGTTGTGTGTGTATACATGTACACAGCCAGAGAGTCATAAACACGTATACACACCTACCTGCCTACCTACTTATGGTAGAATGTTTGTTGTTGTGTGCTGTCAAGTTGATTCTGACTCACAGCAACCGTATAAGACAGAGTAGAACTGGCCTGTCAGTTTTTCTAGGCTGTAATCTTTACAGAGGAGCCCTGGTGGTGCAGCGGTTAAGTGCTTAGCTGCTAACCAAAAGATTGGTGGTTTGAACCCACCAACCGTTCTGTGGGAGAAAGATGTGGCAGTCTGCTTCTGTAAATTACAGCCTTGAAAACCGTATGGGGCAGTTCTACTCAGTCCTATATTGTTACTATGAGTCGGAATCTACTGGACAGCAATGGGTTTGGTTTTTTTATTTTAGCTAGTATGTCAGGTATTGTCAGGAAGATTTCATATTTGTTTTTTTTTAAATGTTGTAAACTTCATTAAAATAGAACATACATACATTAAAATACCCAAGTCATAAATATATAGCTCAATGAATTTTCACAAAATGAGCACAAAGTAATTACAACTGTGTAATTAGCACCCAAATCAAGATATAGAACATAACTAGTGCCCCAAAAGCCTCCTTCATGCATCCAGTCAAAACTCAGCCTCATAAGAGTAACCACTATTGTGACTTCAGCAACATAGATTAGTTTTGCTTTTGTTGTTATCATTTTTTTATAGAAATTGAATCATATAGTATATGTTAATCTGTGTCTCTTTCACTCAAAATGAATTCCTCCATATTGTTGCATGTAGTTTTGTTAATTTTTTAATAATTGCTGAATACGGTATTTCAATTTGTGAATTACCACAATTTATACATTCTACTGTTGATAATTATTTGGATTGTGTTCAGTTTTGCACTATTACAAGTAATACTGCTAAGAACATTCTTGTACCTGTCTTGTCAGTAAAAATGTAGTCGATATTATTACTCATGGGTTACCTACTACAAATTCATTTATTTGCTAAAAATACATCTTTAGTGGTTATTCACAGACATGTGCACGTTCAGAATGACAGAAAATTTCTGGCTGAAGTAGAACAAGGCTGGTGTGGTATTCACTAATTCAGTCTTCGTGGAGACTTTATGGAACATAACTAGCGTGTGGGGTATATACTTAGGAGTGAAATTGGTTGGTAGTAAAACCAAAAAAAAAAACCAAACAAACCCATTGCTGTCTAGTTGGTTCTGACTCATAGCAACCCTATGTATAGAACAGAGTAGAATTTACCCATAGGGTTTCCAAGGATTGGCTGATGGATTCGAACTGCTTACCTTTTGGTTAGCAGCCAAGCTCTTATCCACTGCACCACCAGGATTCTGCTTGATGGTAGGATCTGCATATATTCAACTTCACTAGGTAATGCCAAACAGTTTTCCATAGTGACTGTACTAATTTACTCCCATAAACTGCACATGGAGTTCCAGTTGCTTCACTTCATTACCAGCCTCCTCCCTGTTATTTTTCTTTTAGCCACTTCATGAGTTTGCAGTAGTATTGCATTTGTGATTTTTATTTGCATATCCCTGGTAACTAATGAAGCTGTATACCTTTTATGTGTCCATTAGCTTTTTGGATATCCTGTTTTGTGAAGTCTTTTGCCCATTTTTCTGTTGTGTTGTCTTTTTTCTTTTTTTCTAAATTACTTTGTAAGAGTTCTTTGTATATTCTGGATATGTCTTTTATGGAATGTATACACTGTAGATATCTTCTCCCACCCTGTAGTTTGCCCTTTTACTCTCTTAATAGTGTCTTTTGATAACTAAAAGTTCTTAAACTTAATATAGTCCCAAGTATCAATATGTTTACTTTGTGATTAAAGATTTTTATTTGTCTTAAGATATATTTGCTTGTCCTACACTTAGATTCATTATTCATCTGGAATTTGATTTTTGTGTATGGTTTGAGGTAGGAGTCAATATTCTTTTTTTTTTTTTTTTTTTTTTGTGTGGATATATAATTGAGCTAGCATTTATTGAGAAAACCATCCTTTAAAGGTAGAGTTTTTTTTAACAGATGGAAAATAATAAAACATTTGCACGTTGATAAGCATGATCTAGGTCTATTGATGGAATAGGAATGGGATAGGATAAATGAAGGAAGGGAGGTAGAGTGTAGAATCCATAGCATAAGTAGAACATTTGCTTTTCTTTGAAAGGAGCATACTTTTATTGTAACAGGAAGAAAAGAAGAGAAAAACAAGTGCAAATGCAAATTGGTTTATAAATTTGACTGTGAGAAGATGAAAGAATTCCCTCTGTGTGCTTTTGTTGATGAGATGAGAGTAGATCCTGAGAGGGTAGGTGAAGGAGGGAAGGGTTGTGGAGTATGAAAAGCCATTTGTTTGCATGTATGAGCAAGCACTTGCTTGTGTGTTCTCATGTATGCTTGCACGCTCACTGTTTTTTCTCTCTCTCTTTCACTGTATTTAATATATTCAAAGTCTGTAAGACAGAATCTGACTCATTAAGTTAATCACTATCCAGTATAAAAAAAAATCAGTTGCCACTGAGTCAATTCCAACTCATGGCGACCCCATGTATGTCAGAGTAGAACTGCTCCATAGGGTTTTCAGTGGCTGATTTTTTGGAAGTAGATCACCAGGCCTTTATTCCAAGGCACTTCTGGGTGGACTCAAACCTCCAACCTTTTGGTTAACCTGATCATGTTAATTGTTTGCACCACCCAGAGACCCACTATCCAATACAGAGCCTTCTTTTTGGGTAGAACTCTTGAACTAGACCTTGTAATAGGCCATTGGTTTGCCCAGAAAGTTTACTCTGGGTTAGATGTCCTTCTCTAATCCAGTTAGCTGTGGGTCAAGGGTAATGGGGGAAACACCATATAAAATGCAGTGACTTACACATATCACCCCTATTCCTTTTGTTCAGAAGGAAACACTTCTTTCTTGGTCTCGTGAACAAAAGTTCTACAATTAACTGAGAGTGATCCAGTTTGGGTGATATGAACCAATCACTATGGCTAGGTGGATGAAAACACTGATTAGCCAGACTTGGGCCTTATGTCCATCCCTGGGATCCCCTGGAACATAGCCAGGCTTACTTAAATCATGTGCTGATTGTGGTGGAAGAGGGTTTCCGAGAAAAATTGGATTGCTCTTATCAGAGAAAGGGTAGAATGACTGCTGGGTAGATAAAAATATATTGCAACGTAATGGAAGGAAGCATTCGTAGCCCCTTGATCTTTAAGATATAATGATTGTCTTTTGTAAAATCAGAGAATTAAAAACTGAAGCAATCATGTTGTTAAAGGCTTTATCATCTTTCAGAATTTGTCTTTACTGTTAACCCTTGGAGCACTGGTTGCACAACGGTTAAGACCTTTGCTGCTTGACCGAAAGGTCGGCAGTTCAAATCCACCAGTCGCTCCTGGAAAACCCTATGAGGCAGTTCTACTCTCTCCTTTAGGGTCGCTATGAGTAGGAATCAACTTGATGGCAACGGGTTTAGTTTTTGTTTTTTTATTAATCTTTATCCTTGACTTACTAGCATCACTGCTGAAATGGATCATGGGTTTTTTCTTTCAGCTTGTATCTCTTCCTTCTTTACCTAACATTAAGTTTTTGTTCAAGGAACTTAAGGGAGAAATACCCTTCATTATTAGAATAGTTTGTAGTAGGGTGTTTGGGGAGGACATTACTCTGAAGTGTAAATTATTCATCACAAGAATATACTTTCGCAGACATGGCAGTGGACCAGAGTATTTGCCAGATTTTTCTTAAAGTTTGACTTTAAACACAATGAGCATAAGAAATTGTATCCTTTATCTTACTACACAATTGAAGGTATTATACAGTGCCCGTAGGATAAGTTCACTTTTTTCACTTTGTAATAGCATGTCTAACCTTGTTTCTTAGATTGAATCAGTGGGATAGCATTGAGGGACAGGAAAATAATAAAATATCCCCAGATTCTAAACCAATTTCCTTAGGTTTAGGGCTGTAGTTTTTTAGCAGTAGAAGAGTTTGACTATCATCATGTAAGCTTATGACTCTGAAATAATCTTTCACTTAAATTTTAAAAAGGCAGTAGAACCCAATAGAAAAATAAGCATCTTTGTATTATCTTGTGATTTGTTCCTTAAGAAAAAACGAAGAAGAATCAGATAGAAAAATGTCTTTTCACTATCTTTTACTTTATTGACATATAATTTCTTAAGTAACATCATCTGGATTTGGAAAGAATAGATAAATGTATGTTTGATTTTGAAAGTTCTGTAATGAAAACTTTTTTCCTGTTAACAGTTTATTTTGTGGGAGCTTATAGCCCTAGTATAAGGAGTTCTGGTGGCACAATAGTTAAGTGTTTGGTTGCCATCCGAAAGATTGACAGTTCGAACTTACCAGCAGCTCTGTGGGAGAACAGACTTGGTGATCTGTTCCCATGAAGATTACAGCCTAGGAAACCCAGTGCGGCAGTTCTACTCTGTCATGAAGGGTCACTATGAGTCAGAATTGACTCGATGGCAAACAACAGTAATAGCCCCAGTATGGACAAGAATTATCCTTACTTTATTCTACATAAACCTAAGGCACCTTGATGTATTAGTGCTTTCCAAGGTGTTAGCTAACATCCTTTAAAACATATTGGTTACATTGGTATTGTATCCTCTTTCCTCCCTGTGGTTGAAAGCATTCGACTTATCTTTTCTTGCCGAACTATCCACAACATAGAGTCTCTGGTCATTTTTAAGTACTTCACTCTTAACTGTGAAAAGTGAACCAAAAAGACATTTGAGTACCGTTATACCATGATATAGAGAGGCTGAAACAAATAAATAGAATTGGGGTGGGAAGGGATCCAGATGATTTTGAGATAATTCAGGGTACAGAAGAAAACTTCTAAATTTACTTATTTATTGTAAATTTGGCTTTTTTTTGTATACAGTTCTATGAATTTTTTAAAACTTTATTGTGGGAGAATGTATATAACAAAAAATTGCCATTTTAGCCATTTTTAAGTGTGAAATTAATTACAGATTCACCATGTTGTGCAACCTTCACCACTGTCTGTTTCCGAAAGTTTTTCTTCACCTCAAATAGAAATTCTGTAGCCCTTAAGCAATAACTCCATTTTCCTCTCTTCCTAGCCCTTGGTAACCACTCGTAAATGTCTTTATGCATTTGCCTATTCTAGGTATTTCATGTAAGTGGAATCATATAATATTTGTCCTTTTGTGTCTGACTTATTTTACTTAGCGTAATGTTTTAAAGGTTCATCTATGTTGTAGCATGTATCAGAACTTAATTTCTCTTTATGGAATTAACAATAAGAAAGATTTATCATCTTACTCAACAAAATGAACCCGGATACCATAGTTTGATGGTTGGTTAATTCAGTGGTTCAATGACATCATCAAGCATAGGGGTTCTTTCCATATTTTTGTTCCTCTACTTTCACCCTTTTCCTTTGTGTCTCTGTAGACAAGGTAATACTCAGGCGCAGCAGAAATTATCTGTTACTGTGGGTTTCATTTTATGATCCAGGAGCTTTTCCTAGACCTCCCTACAGAGTTCTCCTTGTGTCTCATGGCCAAAGTCACATTGCCTGAATAATGCAAATCATTGCTGCAGAAATTACTACTAATATCATTGACGAAGATGAATTAAAAATAGGGAGAATAGATGGAGGATTGTTATAGTAGTCTAGGTAGGAAAGGATGATGGCCCAGAACTAATACAGCAGGAATGGAGATTTATAGGACTTGAGAAATGATTGTCTTAAAGACTGACTGCTTAAGGTTGCTGTATGTGTGTGACAGGTTTTTAATAGTTAAATTTTCTGTTTCAAATCAAGAGTTTATACCATCTCCTTTCCCTGAATTATTGGTATGATTCTGTATTTCTCAAATACAGGTGCCTTTACACAATTGTTAAAACTTTGTATTGACTGTGTACAAGGTACTGTTAGGTACTGCAGTTTAAAGAAAGAAAAACAAAACAAACAAACACGAAGATACAGCCCCTAACCTTAAGGAACCTAAGTTCACTTTATAGGAGTAGAGCATATATGTAAAAATCAGTAATAAAAGATAGTTTAAGTTTATGGCAAAATCAGATTCTAATAATATAAAACACAAGATTGTAAATGATGTTAACATGTTATATGGATATGCCTTTAAAATTTTTTTAACAGTAATTACAGTTCTGAAGGGTTTTAAATAGGTGAACTGCATTTTAGATGCATAGGGATGTTTGCCATTACATTTATCATACATACTTTTGTAAACCCAGTCATTTTCTTTGGGTTCCTTTTTCTTTTAAAACAATGTTTTTCAGTGGTGGTGGAAAGAGGTGCTATTGCTCTCTAGCTTAGGTCAATATTTTTTTTTTTCAATTGAACTTTAGATGAAGGTTTACAGAACAAACTAGCTTCTCATTAAACAGTACATATATTGTTTTATGGCATTGGTTAACAACCCCAAGACATGTCAGTACTCTCCCTTCTCGACCTTGGGTTCCCTATTACCAGCTTTCCTGTCCCCTCCTGCCTTCTAGTCCTTGCCCCTGGGCTGGTGTGCCCCTTTAGTCTCATTATGTCCTATGGGTCTGTCTAATCTTTGGCTAAAAGGTGAACCTCTGGAGTGACTTCATTACTGGGTTAAAAGAGTGTCCGAGGGCAACACTCTTGGACTTCTCAAACCTCTGTCAGACCAGTATGTCTGGTGTTTTGTTTTGTTTTTTTTTGAGTTAGAATTTTTTTCTACATTTTTATCTTGCTCTGTCCGGGACCCTCTATTGTGATTCCTGTCAGAGCAGTCAGTGGTTGTAGCCGGGCACCATCTAGTTGTGCTGGACTCAGTCTTTGGAGGCTATGGTAGTTGTGGTCTATTAGTCCTTTGGACTAATCTTTCCCTTGTGTCTTTAGTGTTCTTCATTTTCCCTTGCTCCCGAAGGGGTGAGACCAGTGGAGTTTTCTTAGATGGCCGCTCACAGGCTTTTAAGACCCCAGACGCAACTCACCAAAGTAGAATATAGAACATTTTCTTTATAAACTATGTCATGCCAATTGAGTTAGATGTTCCCTGAGACCGTGGTCTCCACAGCCCTCAGCTCAGCAAGTCAGTCCCTTAAGGAGTTTGAATTTGTCCATGGAGCTTCCATGACCTTACCCTGAACAAGTTGTGCTGGCTTCCCCAGTATTGTGTACTGTCTTACCCTTCACCATGGTTATTGGGACAATTTTTTGTTGTATAGGGCTGTCCTTTATATTTCACAATGTTCATCATCCCTGGCCTCTTCCTACTAAATGCCTGTAGTGTCTCCCAGACGTTGTTAAGATTAAAACCCTCCCAAATGTGCCCAGATCCCGTAATGGGGTAGTGGTGGGCAATACCACCCCCAATTGAGGATCACAGTTTTAAAATACCAGCTTTGTTCTATTGAATATATAGATATGTCAGTAATGTATCTAAGTTGAGAGATGTCCATGTCTCATACTTGTTAGTAATCATGTACCAACTGAAAACTTATTCAGTATACTCCTTAAATCCCATTAAATGATAATAAAAAATCAGACAAAAGAATAAATCTACAAGATTAAACAGAACAAGAGTGGAGACAACAGCAAACGGAAGACTTCAAGAAAGCTTTGAAAGCTGGAAAGCAAATATGCAAAAAACAACTGATTTCACAAAGCTAAACTGGTTAAGCAAAGTTCAAACCTAATTCTATAACTGGGAAAGGAAAAAACAAACAAAAAACAGGCTGATTTGTGCTAAAGAACACCAAGAAGGCACAGGAATTGGAGGCACAGGTAGCTCTGAACGAATAAATATAAGGTACGACTAAAAACATTAGAGATTGAAAAATCCGTATAAGGAGTGAGCCTTGCTGGTGCAGTGGCTAAGCGCTTGGCTGCTAACCAGAAGGTCAGCAGTTCGAATCCACCAGCTACTCAACGGGAGAAAGATGTGGCAGTCTGCTTCCATAAAGATTTATAGCCTTGGAAATCGTAGGGAACAATTTTACTTTGTCCTGTAGGGTTGCTACGAGTCAGAATCGACTCGACAGCAGTGGGTTTATATAAGGAGTAAAATCGATCCCAGATCCCCTGCTTCAGCCGGTGCATCTGAGCTATTGTTCCCCTTCTAGAAGACAGGAGGTTGCTTATCTGAACAAAGTGTAACAGAAGCACAGGGGCAGCTGAGGGTGCATATGATGCATCAATATGGAAATGGGATTAAATGGGAGTATACATATTGAGTGGTGAGACCTCCCTCAGCTTTCTTCCCATATTTGGCCTAAGAGAATAGACCTAAAGATTCTGTCAATTGGGGGTCCTCAGTGAAACTGCCCAGCCGGTTTCATGCTACATTGGGGCCTGCTGGTTGCCAACCCTTGCTATTATAAATAATGCTGAAATTAATATCATTGTACATGTTTCTTCGTATACTTGTTAAAACTTATTCTAGGACAGTATCTGTTAACTTTTTTTTTTAACTATAACCCACAGTAAGAAGTAATTTTATATCATAACCTAGGATAACACACACACACACCCCATATATTTTTGTATATGTACATACGTAATTGAAACAAAATAAAGCTATACTCTTAGTATGTAGATACACTCTGATAATTTTAGCATATTAAAAAAAATTGGCCTTGTTCCACCTTATTGATTTTATGACCCATTAAAGAGCTGGGAAATTTGAAATATATAGCAGTAAATTAGTATATGTGCAAAGTACATATAGAATAGAATACATATAGATGAATACGTATAGGAGTAGAATTCCTAGGCCTAAGATATGTTCATCTTTGACATGAATAAATATTACAAAATAACTATATAGAGTCATTGTTCCAAATTACACTTCTACCAGTAATGTATAAAATGTTCCAATTTGTGTTTCCACACTCTTAAACCAATCTGTTAAGTAGAAAGGGCATCTGTGACAGACACTGTAGTACGCTGACCCAATCTTTGTTTCAAAGTCTTTTCTTTCTTCCTGTCTCAACTATGGAAATCTTAAAGAAGTCAAAACTTAATTTTCCAGCTTTTCTTGCAGTTAGGGGTAACCATGTGATCCACTTCTGGCCATTGAGACACATCATGCTTGGAATGTAGTCTAGTCATGTTTATGACCATGCAGGTGAAAGCCATAGGCTAAGAATGGCAGTGTATAAAAACAGGAGGAGCTCAGAACATTGATGACATTGTGTACCTTATGGAGAATCTCTTGATTGTCTACTAATGGATTTAATGTTATGTGATAAAAATAAACTCTTACCTGTTTATATGCCAGATTTATAGGGTTTGCAGGTTTTTTCTTCTCTGCATTGCCTATTCATTCCTGTATTTGTTAGCTTGGACTGAGTTGTGCTGTAGAAATAGATGACCATAAAATTTAAGTGGTTTGTAATAACAAACGTTTATTTTTCATTCACATATGTGTCAGCTGCAGGTTGGCTTCAGCTTTGCTTTATGTCTTTATTCTGCGACTCAAGCTGGAGGAAAAAGATCAAAG
>NW_004444189.1:1397673-1402134 GCF_000243295.1 Trichechus manatus latirostris
GTGCATCTGAGCTATTGTTCCCCTTCTAGAAGACAGGAGGTTGCTTATCTGAACAAAGTGTAACAGAAGCACAGGGGCAGCTGAGGGTGCATATGATGCATCAATATGGAAATGGGATTAAATGGGAGTATACATATTGAGTGGTGAGACCTCCCTCAGCTTTCTTCCCATATTTGGCCTAAGAGAATAGACCTAAAGATTCTGTCAATTGGGGGTCCTCAGTGAAACTGCCCAGCCGGTTTCATGCTACATTGGGGCCTGCTGGTTGCCAACCCTTGCTATTATAAATAATGCTGAAATTAATATCATTGTACATGTTTCTTCGTATACTTGTTAAAACTTATTCTAGGACAGTATCTGTTAACTTTTTTTTTTAACTATAACCCACAGTAAGAAGTAATTTTATATCATAACCTAGGATAACACACACACACACCCCATATATTTTTGTATATGTACATACGTAATTGAAACAAAATAAAGCTATACTCTTAGTATGTAGATACACTCTGATAATTTTAGCATATTAAAAAAAATTGGCCTTGTTCCACCTTATTGATTTTATGACCCATTAAAGAGCTGGGAAATTTGAAATATATAGCAGTAAATTAGTATATGTGCAAAGTACATATAGAATAGAATACATATAGATGAATACGTATAGGAGTAGAATTCCTAGGCCTAAGATATGTTCATCTTTGACATGAATAAATATTACAAAATAACTATATAGAGTCATTGTTCCAAATTACACTTCTACCAGTAATGTATAAAATGTTCCAATTTGTGTTTCCACACTCTTAAACCAATCTGTTAAGTAGAAAGGGCATCTGTGACAGACACTGTAGTACGCTGACCCAATCTTTGTTTCAAAGTCTTTTCTTTCTTCCTGTCTCAACTATGGAAATCTTAAAGAAGTCAAAACTTAATTTTCCAGCTTTTCTTGCAGTTAGGGGTAACCATGTGATCCACTTCTGGCCATTGAGACACATCATGCTTGGAATGTAGTCTAGTCATGTTTATGACCATGCAGGTGAAAGCCATAGGCTAAGAATGGCAGTGTATAAAAACAGGAGGAGCTCAGAACATTGATGACATTGTGTACCTTATGGAGAATCTCTTGATTGTCTACTAATGGATTTAATGTTATGTGATAAAAATAAACTCTTACCTGTTTATATGCCAGATTTATAGGGTTTGCAGGTTTTTTCTTCTCTGCATTGCCTATTCATTCCTGTATTTGTTAGCTTGGACTGAGTTGTGCTGTAGAAATAGATGACCATAAAATTTAAGTGGTTTGTAATAACAAACGTTTATTTTTCATTCACATATGTGTCAGCTGCAGGTTGGCTTCAGCTTTGCTTTATGTCTTTATTCTGCGACTCAAGCTGGAGGAAAAAGATCAAAGGAAGAACCATATGATAGCTCTTAAAGTTTTGCATTAGAGATGTCGTGCTTTATTTCTGCTCACATTTCTTTGACCAAGCTTGATATCCATGAGGCAGGGAAGTATAATCCTCTGTAGGGAGGTCAGTGAAGAATTGGAACAATGATTAATACAACCTACTATAATATCCTTTGCTTTTTGTTCTTATCAGTTTGTAAACATATTTTATACATTCTGGATACTAGACTTGTGGGTTGGGCTTTTACACTTAGGTCTGTAATCCATTTTCAATTAATTGTTGTATATGATCTGAGGTAGAAGTCAAGGTTCTGTTTTTTCCTACATAGGTACCCATTTATTTCAGCACCATTCAGTGAAGAACTTAACTTTCTCTGTTGAATTGCTTTGGCACCTTTATTGAAAACCAAATGATCATTTAACTGTGGATCTATTTCTGAGCCAGTTATTCTGTTCCATTGATCTGTTCATTGAACCTTATATCAGTATCACATCATCTTGATTAAGTAAGCCTTGAAATCAGGTAATGTAAGTTGCCCAACGTTGTTCTCTTTTTCATGATTGCTTTGGATAGCGTAGGTCCTTTGCAATTCCATATTGAGCCTTCCAGTCTATGAACATGATTTATCTCTCTGTTTAGGCCTTCCTTATTCCTAACAATGTTTGTAGTTTTCAGCATAGAGATCTTGTACCTCCTTTGTTAAATTTATGCTTAAATATCTTATATTTTTGATGGTAATTACAAGTAGAATTTTTAAAATTTGTTTTCTAGTTTGCTGCTAATTTATAAAGATACAATCAAGTTTTGTATATAACTTATGATGAACTTTTATTTACATTATTTTACTATTACAAATAATGCTGCAGTGAATAATCTTGAATCATTTCTAGACATATATATAATATAGATATTATATAATATGAAATATAGATCTTTAATCCTTCTGTAATTTATTACTCTCACAATTCATACCCATCATTATTAGATCTAGTTTTGAATAATTTTTCCTAGAGTTTTAAAAAAATACCACGAAGAGTGAAGAAAAAATTCCAAGTACAATTGCATAGTTCTGCCACCCAGAGAAAACAAGAGTTAACAAGATAGTACATATTTCCTTAGTCTTTTTCCTAAAGATGTGTATATTTTATTTAGTTGAGATTGTAAAAAAAAAAAAAAAAAAAAAACCATTACTGTTGAGTTGATTCCAACTCATATACTATATGTAATTTATGAGGCCTTGGTAGTTCAGTGGTAGATTGTTGCCTTCCATGCAGGAGACCTGGGTTTGATTCCCAACCAGTGCACCTCTCGCACAGCCACCACCCTTCTCTCAGTGGAGGCTTGCATGTTGCTATGATGCTGAACAGGTTTAGTGGAACTTCTAGACTAAGACAGACTAGGAAAAAAGGCCTGGCAGTCTACTTCAGAAAAGTAGGCAATGAAACTATGAATCACACAGTCCAGTCTGAAACTGATCCTGTGGAAGGAGCAGGACAATGTTTCATTCTGTTGTGCGTGAGTCAGGGGCCGACTCAATGGCAGCTAACAGCATCAACAACAACTTTATAATTAACTTATTGATTATGTAAGCATTTTCCAATGTAAAATAAAGTTGTACACATGATCTTAGTGACTGTATTCTAGCATTCTGTTGAGTGGATTTACCATAATTTACTTAATTGGAGGCTAAACAGGAAAATATTTGTTCACAGTTTTTTCAAAATTTGAAATTAATTGAACTTCTTCTAAATTGAATTAAAGTCATTCTCTTTTTTCCATATATTTGAAAATGGACTAGAGGGATACTCTTTCCCCTTAAATTGAAAATTAACAAAATACCCTTTTTACTTGAATTCTTTATGATAAAAACATTGAAAATGTTTTTAAAAAATCAGAGCCCTCTGTGATTTTATTTTGTAGTGTAATTTGTTTATTGCATTGTGGTTATTTCTAATAGTTTTTCCTTTTTGAAGGGAATGTAAGTTGTGTAATTTTTTGTTATGAACATCCAGTTTTTAAACATCCATGCATAATAGTAGAGGTCGGCAAAAAAGAGGAAGACCCTCAATAAGATGGATTGACACAATGGCTGCAATGGTAGACTTAAACATAGCAACGGTTGTGAGGATGGTGCAGGTTTTGGTAACTTTTGGACATTCGTGGCTTGTTATAAGTAAATAACTGCCTTCCTCACTGAGTATATAGTAAAACTAGTTGCCTTCAAATCGATTCTGACTCATGGTGACCGCATGTTTGTCAGAGTAGAGCTGTGCTCCATAGGGTTTTCGTTCTGTTATACATGAGGCTGCTGTGAGAACCGACTCAACAGCACCTAACAACAACATGCATATTAATAACCATTTGTAGCTGAGGTCCAGAAAGGAAATGAACCAGTTTAAAATTATTGCTGAAAACAATTTGTGAGTTTCGTACAAGGAACTTAAAAATGAAATTTTGGAAGAGGGGTCCATTTTATGTTTTGGAATAGAAGAACAGTGGTGTTTTTACTTAGCTCAGATATGTCTAGGGAATGGTGCAGCCAAGAAAAGAACTAGGCATTGTTATTTCCTGGGTTTCTCTCTCACAAGACTATTTAAGTAGGATTGTGACATCAGATGTTAATCATCCACTCATCCTTATCCCTGTTTGTAATCTTCAGATAGCTTATTGTGAATAAAAGGACTGTGACATCAGAAGAAAACTGGCTATACCCTCTCTTCTGTTTCTCTTAGGAGTTTCTTATGTAGTAGGTAATGCTAATAACCTCTCTGAAATTGGGTGTTTAACTGAAAATGTAGCATGTTTTAAAAACTCCTAACTGGGAATTTGATTTGTTTTTAACTTGCGTGTGCACACACACACATGCACACACAGACCACATACGTGGTCTTAGAAAAAAGGAAAGGCATACAGTCTCATGCTTATTAGGACTTATACACAATATAGTAGGAAGCTATAATGTTAAAGGTTAATGCCCTGACAGGGAACACAACGGAGAGTCCCTGATGGAGCAGGAGAAAAGTGGGGTGCAAAACTCAAATTCTAGTAAAAAGAC
>NW_004444189.1:1402234-1434382 GCF_000243295.1 Trichechus manatus latirostris
GAAAAGTAGGCAATGAAACTATGAATCACACAGTCCAGTCTGAAACTGATCCTGTGGAAGGAGCAGGACAATGTTTCATTCTGTTGTGCGTGAGTCAGGGGCCGACTCAATGGCAGCTAACAGCATCAACAACAACTTTATAATTAACTTATTGATTATGTAAGCATTTTCCAATGTAAAATAAAGTTGTACACATGATCTTAGTGACTGTATTCTAGCATTCTGTTGAGTGGATTTACCATAATTTACTTAATTGGAGGCTAAACAGGAAAATATTTGTTCACAGTTTTTTCAAAATTTGAAATTAATTGAACTTCTTCTAAATTGAATTAAAGTCATTCTCTTTTTTCCATATATTTGAAAATGGACTAGAGGGATACTCTTTCCCCTTAAATTGAAAATTAACAAAATACCCTTTTTACTTGAATTCTTTATGATAAAAACATTGAAAATGTTTTTAAAAAATCAGAGCCCTCTGTGATTTTATTTTGTAGTGTAATTTGTTTATTGCATTGTGGTTATTTCTAATAGTTTTTCCTTTTTGAAGGGAATGTAAGTTGTGTAATTTTTTGTTATGAACATCCAGTTTTTAAACATCCATGCATAATAGTAGAGGTCGGCAAAAAAGAGGAAGACCCTCAATAAGATGGATTGACACAATGGCTGCAATGGTAGACTTAAACATAGCAACGGTTGTGAGGATGGTGCAGGTTTTGGTAACTTTTGGACATTCGTGGCTTGTTATAAGTAAATAACTGCCTTCCTCACTGAGTATATAGTAAAACTAGTTGCCTTCAAATCGATTCTGACTCATGGTGACCGCATGTTTGTCAGAGTAGAGCTGTGCTCCATAGGGTTTTCGTTCTGTTATACATGAGGCTGCTGTGAGAACCGACTCAACAGCACCTAACAACAACATGCATATTAATAACCATTTGTAGCTGAGGTCCAGAAAGGAAATGAACCAGTTTAAAATTATTGCTGAAAACAATTTGTGAGTTTCGTACAAGGAACTTAAAAATGAAATTTTGGAAGAGGGGTCCATTTTATGTTTTGGAATAGAAGAACAGTGGTGTTTTTACTTAGCTCAGATATGTCTAGGGAATGGTGCAGCCAAGAAAAGAACTAGGCATTGTTATTTCCTGGGTTTCTCTCTCACAAGACTATTTAAGTAGGATTGTGACATCAGATGTTAATCATCCACTCATCCTTATCCCTGTTTGTAATCTTCAGATAGCTTATTGTGAATAAAAGGACTGTGACATCAGAAGAAAACTGGCTATACCCTCTCTTCTGTTTCTCTTAGGAGTTTCTTATGTAGTAGGTAATGCTAATAACCTCTCTGAAATTGGGTGTTTAACTGAAAATGTAGCATGTTTTAAAAACTCCTAACTGGGAATTTGATTTGTTTTTAACTTGCGTGTGCACACACACACATGCACACACAGACCACATACGTGGTCTTAGAAAAAAGGAAAGGCATACAGTCTCATGCTTATTAGGACTTATACACAATATAGTAGGAAGCTATAATGTTAAAGGTTAATGCCCTGACAGGGAACACAACGGAGAGTCCCTGATGGAGCAGGAGAAAAGTGGGGTGCAAAACTCAAATTCTAGTAAAAAGACAAGACTTAATGGCCTGCCTGAGACTGGAGGAACCCCAGAAAGTATGGCCCACGGACTCACTGTCAACCCAGAACTAAAACCATTCCCGAGGCCAACTCTTCAGACAAAGATTAGACTGGACTGTGGGCCATAAAATGATATTCGTGAGGAGTGTGCTTCTCAGCTCAAGTGGATATATGAGACTAAATGGGCAGCTTCTGCCTGAAGGTGAAATGAGAAGGTGAAGAGGGTCAGGAACTGGTTGAATGGACACGGGAAATAGGGGGTGGAAAGGAGGAGTGTGCTATTACAGTGTAGGGAGAGCAGCAATTAGGGTCACATAACAATGTATGTGTACATTTTTGTATGAGAGACTAACTTGAGCTGTAAACTTTCGCTTAAAGTACAACAATAAAAAAAATAATTAAAAAATGTTAAAGGTTAAAAGAATCTTTTATTTGATAACATAGTTTTGATACTAGTGATGTATATTTAGCATATAAGTATTTAATATCATAGATTTCTAGATACTCAGAAATGCTTTTCAGCATTGTCATTTTCTTTTTTCTAGGGTTTTATTAAATGAATGGCAATGTAAATTGCAAGAATCATCATGAACTTCTACTGGAAGTTCATCTTTTCACAGAAAAACACGAGAGAATGTTAGTTTATACTTAAAAAAAACAAACAAACAAACTTTACTCCCTCTTAGTACTAAAGTTCTGGTAGGGAGAGCATACTGAATTAAAATTAGATACTTGTGATAAGTGGGGAGCAACCTTTTTAACAATATTGAGTAATATTTTAAAGATATCTGTTGTAATTTTTGTGTAAGTATATAAACTTTTGTTTAAAATTGACTACTTTTAACCAAACATTTTTTCTAGTGAAGTAAAATATCCCTTCACCTCAGAAACTGTACTTACACATACCAGCAGTGAACTTGAGTTTGGATTGTTTGGTGAGTTCCCTGTAAATTATAGAAATTTCATTTACTATTACTGAGAATCCTTAACTTCGTGGAAATAAAAGGCTAACACAAATTTAACCTGTTTTAAATTTTAGTTTGTATGTAGTGTATGTATATATGTTTTTTAATATATGTATGTATTGGGCTTAGTTTAAGTAACTTTAGTTTCTGGGAATATTCAGAAATTAAATGAATTGATGTAATCATACCTGTGTAGTTCGAAGAAGATAGTGATAAGACACTTAATTGAAAATTGTCTTGTAACTTCGGTTTGCACAATCATTCATCACTTACCTGGTGGCCAGATTTTGAACACCTTCAACTATCCTAAAGTTATGAACCAATAAATAAATAGAAAAGGTCTCCGATAAAAATAGGGGAAAGAACAAACATGTATTAAATGCCTTTTATATGTTTCAGAGGAGTCCTGGTGGTACAGTGGTTAAAGTGCTCGACTGCTAACCAAAAGGTTGGCGATTCAAACCCACTAGCTGCTTTGCAGGAGAAAGATGTGGCAGTCTGCTTCCATAAAGATTTATAGCCTTGGAAACCCTATAGGGCAGTTCTGCTCTGTCCTGTAGGGTTGCTATGAGTTGCAATCAACTCAGCAGCAGTGGCTTTGGTGGGTTTTCTATGTTTCAAACATTGTGCTAAGTACTTATAGTTTTATTTAATTCTCACAACAATTCATGCCTTTTCTATGACCAAGGAAAAAATGCAAATCTTTTCTACTCCAATTTTAGAGCATTTTTTATATAAGATAGATATATCAGGGGTTTTCAAGACAACCTTCAGGTTCCGTGATTCTCTAGAGGGACTCAGAGAATTTTGCATATCTGTACTCACTGCTAAGATTTATTACAGCAAAAGAATACAAAGCAAGATTAGCAAAGGGGAAGAGTTCATGGGGGGAAGTCCAGAGGAAACTGGCACAAACCACGATGAGTCTTCTCCCCATGGAGTCACACAAGAAGTGCCTAATTCCTCCAGCATCAGATCTGACAACACATGTGAAATGTTGTCTACCAAGGAAGTTCATTAGAGACTCAGTGCCTGAAGTTTTTATTGAGGTGAGTCGCGTAGGCACCCTTGCCTAGCATGTACCAAAGCTCCATATTCCCTGAAGAAAACCACGTGTTGAGCGTAAACTACATTGTGCATACAGTTTAGATAAAGCGAGTCCCTCTTATTAGTTAGGGAATGGTGGAAACCGTTTTGAAATCCAAGTTCTCAGACACTAGCCAAGCAGGGCCAAGGATAACAGTCTTGGGCCTGCTATATTAACTATTTCTACCCCTTGGCCTTTGGCCAAGTTATCTTTACAGCAAAATTATCAGTAGGAACTCATGCAACAGGGTGAGACCAACCTAAAGTCTTAATCTCACTTATGTCCTTTAGATGTCCTAGATTTAGCAACTTAAAACAAATTCCACCAACCGTAAAGGTCCATCTTAGAAAGCCAGGTGGCTTCATCAAGTTTTTGTATTAACCATATTAACATTTTTTTACCTTGTCTGAGGCATCAGTTCGGCATGACACAACTCTGGCTGCTATACTCAAAGTGACCTGAATGCTATACTCAAAAGTGACCTGAATGCTTTTCAGGCCTGAGATAGTGTGACATAGGATACACATGAGAAGTATGATCCCAGAGCAAAGTACCCCAGGAAACAAAGGGTTTATAGTTGTTATAAATGTCCCAAGCAGGACATACATTGGTCAGACAGTACAGGTTAAAAGGGCCCCCAATGAGGCGTCCCACCATGGGGTTTCCTGCCCAAGTATTTCCAACGCTTGATTTCAGAAGGACTGCCTAAGGCAGACAGTTCCAGACATTTGCTTGTCCATAACATCAGTTCATTCACCTCACAAGCATGTTGTTGTGTTGTTGTTAGGTGCTGTTGAGTCGGTTTCGACTCATAGCGACCCTATGTACACCAGATCAAAACACTGCCCAGTCCTGTGCCATCCTCACAATCACTGCCTTGCTTGAACCCATTGTTGCAGCCAGTGTGTTGATCCATCTCATTGAGGGTCACTGACCCTCTACTTTACCAAGCATGATGTCCTTCTCCAAGGACTGATCCCTGCTGATAACATGTCCAAAATATGTGAGACGTAGTCTCGCCATCCTTGCTTCTAAGGAGCATTCTGATTGTACTTCTTCTAAGACAGATTTGTTTGTTCTTTTGGCAGTCTGTGGTATATTCATTGTTCTTCTCCAGCACCACAATTCAGAGGTGTCAGTTCTTCTTCGGTCTTACCTTATTCATTGTCCAGCTTTCACATGCATATGAGGGAATTGAAAACATAAGCACGGACATCTTGAAATGTTCTATGTGGCAAGTACAGGAGCTGGGGCCACCTTCTGCTGTCTCATAGTACTGTCAGGTATGACCATAGACTCAGCAGTCAGTTTGAATTTAACTACTCATACCAAAAATCAAACCCATTGCCATCAAGTTGATTCTGACTCATAGCGACCCTCTAGGACAGAGTAGAACTGCCCCATATGGTTTCTAAGGAGCGGCTAGTAGATTTGAACTGCGGACCTTTTGGTTAGCAGCCATGCTCGTAACCACTGTGCCACCAGGACTTATAGCTACTAGGAAAGGCAGCATAGGGAGTTTTCCTTAAGGAAGAGGGGAAAGTATCCAAGAACAGTTCTGAAAAACAAAGATCATTAATGCCCTTTCCCATGCTCTCCAGTTGCTGGGTTTTTGTTTTGTCTTTGTTGTTAGAAAATCAGTGTGTCCCATTTAGCAGTCATAACTTTACATATTTTTCAAATATTCCCTACACTCATGAAGACCTTTCATCTGGAAAGGTTGAGTACAAGAGGGACAAAAACATTTTCACAGAAAAGCATTTTAAAATAATTTTACCAGAAAGACACATCATATTCAGGAATTGATCAGGATGAAATCCTGAATTTTCAAAAAATTTCAAAATGGGTTTATATACACCCTCTTCATTCCCATCAGTTATCTAGTGAGCAGCCTAGAATAGATCCCTTTATGGAGATAGCTTCATTTAATAATCAAACTGCCTTACTAAAATGGGTGTACCAACAGAAAGGTGAGGGAAGAAGAGTCAAGCTGTCAGTTCATATTGTCACAAATTGTGACTAATCTGGAAACCCAAACACCAGTCAGTCGCAGTGAGATGTCCCCTAGAGGGGGTCCAGAGTCAGATCTGTCAGGGGTGGGTACAGGGATCACACTTCTTTAACATTCCCTCCCCAGCTTTTACCTCTTGGCAGGAATCGCAAGTTAGGAATGCAGTTAGCCTCTGCATCAGGAACATAGAATCCATCAGCAGGCCAATTTCAAATGGTCCCATTGGAGAATAAGCCCTTTCCTGTGGGCATCTGCAAGTGATCCAGACAGTCCAGCCATCATCCATGATATTTTCAAAAACAAACAAAAAACCCATTGCCATCAAGTCAATTCTGGCTCATAGCGACCCTATAGGACAGAGTAGAACTGCTCCATAGGGTTTCCAAGGAGCAGCTGGTGGATTCAAACTGCCAACCCTTTGGTTAGCAGCTGAGCTCTTAACCACTGTGCCACCAAGGCTTCTAGGGCCCCAGAGAGGGTTGTAAATCTGCAGCAGTTCCAGAGTCTGAGTTCTGTTCATTGAACCCATTACTTGCTTTCATTTCAGCACAGCTTGTACTGAGGCTGAAACAGCCCATATCCCACAGTATCAGTTTTTAGCTTCGAGTCAGGCGCAGGCACTTAGGATCTATGACTTCAGGATTCAGAAAAATCCAGCAGCTCTTCTGTAGCAGCAAAACTGAGACACTGCATTGCCAGACAACTGTGTTCCAAGTCCAAGTGACAAGCTCTTTTTGTCTTAAGAGTCCAAATTGACCCATTCACAAATACGCACATCGAGCTGGAACATCTTCAGACTCTAAGGGTCAGATACCTGATTTCATAAGAGCTCATTAGCAACTAAAAACTGCTTTCCGTCTAGAGATTGTCTCTTTTTATGTTGTCTCCCTGTTTCTAGAGGCTCCAATAGACAAAGATCATCAGTTAATGCAGACTTACCGGTACTCTATTTCTAATATTCAAAGAATTTAAATTTAAATTTATATTTGCTCACTAGTGGCAAAAAGCAAAGGAGTTGTGTCCTATTAACATTTTTTTTCTTTGCTGCTTTTCCTGATCGGGATATCCTTCTAGCATATATGGAATGACAAGCATATAACGTTTTATATCAATTTTATCATACATTCAGATGTAATAGCCACCAAAATAGCCATTTTGTAAAAATTTCTTTTTTTCCTCATTGCAAATTTATTTAAATTCCTAGATTAAATTTAGCATTTTCATGGTTAACATTATAGCTGCAGCAGTCAGGTGTGGGGAATATTCTGGCTGGAATGCAAGGGGGCAGGGGTAGCAGCAGTAGCAACAGCTAGGCTGAAGAAACTGCTGGAGTGTCTCCCCTGCCCCCTTTTCCCCTGTGGTTTATCTAAAGCTTTGTTCTATCCCTGGGAGCTGATTAACCTTTTTTTCCCCTTTTTTCTTTCACTTGGAGGAGAGAGAAATGTCAATGTTTAACATTTTTGGCCCACTAAAGCTCACCTTTGGGGATGTTTGGGCCCTTTCTCCTGTCACCTAGAGGAGAGAGAATAAAAACCAGAGTCATTGCCTAGCCTGTGCTTTTATTTTCCTCGTCACTTTAGCCAGTACAGCCAAAAGCATCCAGGGGATCCAGCAAGCCAACTCTCCTGGGGTTGGATGTATCCTTTTCAAATTTCATAGGTAACTTTTGCCTCTCATAACAGACTATGTCTGAGCTGCTGTTTCATAACATGTGTAACACCGCAGGAACTTGGTCACCAAAGGTTCGTCATACCCCACCCCTTCTCATTTGTTTTCCCAAACGATACTTTTGCCATATTTTAAAATGTGAGTCAAAGTTGGTCTCGCAGATCTCACTTATGACACCACTGTGTTGGGGCAGGGTCCTCAAGACCATCCCCGGGTTTGATGATTCACTGGAAGGATTCACGGGACTCAGCATATAGTCATACTTACAGCTAAGATTTATTACAGCAAAAGGATACAAGCAAAGAACAGCAAAGAGAAAAGGCTAATGGGGTGAAGTCCAGGAAACCAGGTGCATGATATCAACAGTCCTGTCCTCAGAGTCACACAGGATGTGCCTAATTCCTCCAGCATCGAATCATGACACCACATGAAATGTTGTCTCCCAAGGAAGCTCATTAGAGACTGCCCAAAGTTTTTATTGAGGGTTGGTCTTGTAGGCATCCTTGCTTAGCATGTACCAAAATTCCAGACTCCCAGAAAAAAAACAGGTGTTTAGCATAAACTACATTGTGTGTGCAAACAGTTTAGGCACAGTGAGCTCTTCTTATCAGGTAGGGAATGGAGGGAACCCTCCCAAACTCCAAGTTCCCGGACACTAACCAAGGGCCAACCTTGTAAGCAGGACTTTTTTAGTCTCAGACCTACTACGCTCACACTTTTCTGCATAATAGGGTAAAACATCCTCAGACAAAGGGGGTTGAAATGGTAATATAAACTTGGTTTAACTTGATAAATCCTTTTGGGTTTGATTCAGCAGGACAATGAATAAGAAACAGAGCTTCTAGAAGCTAAATAGTCGTATACCCTTATATATTTGTGGATTTCTCCCCATAACAATAATAATTTTAAATGAATACCTCACAATGGAAAACAGCAAAGCCAGAAAGACTCACTGATTTGAAAACGGGTGGAGCAGAGTCATTTAAACAATGTTGTATTACAGCAATTTTGTATTTGTTCTTTGTAGTTAGTTTGAGAAAGAGAATTGTTCTCATATATTTTTGAAGACTTGTACTAAATTTAAATGTACGTAATTATAAGAGATATGCCAGGGAGCATTTCTTTTCCCTGTAGTGTAAGCACAAAATCCCCAATTACAATTTACTTTTTAAAAAATTTCAAGCATTTAATATTGCTTACAAACAGTAAACATTAATGATACACTTCTTTTTAAATTGAGATAAAATTCACATAATATAAAATTAACTATTAACCATTTTAAAGTGTACAATTGAGTGGCGTTTAGTACATTCACAATGTTGTGCATCCTCTATCTACTTACAAGACATTTTCGTCACCATAAAAGAAACCCTGTACCCATTGGCAGTCACTCTCCATTCTCTCTCTCCACCTTGACTCTCCTCACCCCCAGATCCTGGCAACCACTAATCTGCTTTCTGTCTCTATGACTTTACCTATTCTTAAATATTTCATATAAATGAAATAATGTTTGTTGTTGTTAGGTGCCCTCAAGTCAATTCCGACTCATTTGTCTCTGACTTCTACTTAGCATAATGTTTCAAGGTTCATCCACAATGTAGCATATAATTCACTTTTAAGACAGTAGTTTGCTACAAATTTATAAACTTTCATACATAATATGTAATTTTTATCTTTTTTCTTCAAAATTGAATTTATGGTTGATTAAGCCTAGGAAGCCTCAATTTGCTAAAGGTTTCCCTTTTTAGGACATAAATAATTTTTATCTTTTTCTCAGTTGTATCAATCTTGAGACCTTGGCCTTCTAATACCAATATAAACAGTTCCAATTTAACATTTTCACTTGTGCTAATGAAATAAGGACAATACAATATTTAATAATTATGAAGGCAAACTGCTGAATAGCCAGAGATACCAAATTTACTGAAATTAAACTATTCACTGATAGCGCCATAGCACTGGAGCCTGAAATGTTCATTTTCAGCCACTGTATGAAATTCTGAATTCAAAGTACGGAAAGTAGTTTTGAAGGGAGACTTAAAGAATAATGCGTAACATTCTGAGTCCTTGGAAAGCCAAAAGTATGAAAGCTGACTACTGCCTAAGAAAAATTTCAGCTATCTGAGAATTCTACTTATGTGAAGAGTTCAATTTCTGTAATGATTACAGGTAATTATGTTTTAATAGGAAATAGAAAAGTGCTGTTTCATACAGTAGTTGTATCCCAAGTTTCGATTGTTTTCCAGTTGTAGACCTCATGCTGGCTATTTTCAGTGTTCATTTGCCAGTTTGGCAAAAAGAAACAGTCAGCTGCTGCCTTTTGCAGCTATTTTCATTTCTTTCTTTCTAAATGCAGCATCCTTTTCCACACTGTGAAAGCTATGTAGTTATAAAAAGTATCCAAGAGGAGCCAGAATATGTTAGATTATCTCCTTTTCCTTGGTTACTGAGAAACTTCAGGCAGCTAAACTGCTACGTAGATTTTTTTTTTTTAAATTACTACTGTGATAATACTTTTGTGTTTATATAGCCATTTTATTTTGAATGCTGCCATATTAAGATATTGGAATAATAGCAAAGTGAATTTGTATTCTGGAATGCATATTATTGGGAAGGTACTTTCTTTGTTAAGATTTTTCTCAGTTCAAGTCAGAAAATTGTCAAATACCATGAGTTTTCCTGTAGACTGTGGATGTTCGTGAACTTCCAGAAAGCCACCAAGAGTAAAGCCATACTTGACTTCAGCGTAATGTGCAATCTGGCAAGTTAAACCCCAACCAAATCTCTTGAGCCGTACTTCATTTTTAGCAACATTTTAGACTAAGACCTCTTTGCTTCTCCCCCTAAACACACATGTAATGTTTATTTAGGTGTTTTTTGTTTTGTTTTTGCATATACTCACAGTGTATGGGAGTGCTTCCTAGCTTGGCACGCATCAAGTCTATGTCCCTTTGTAAGTGTAGTTACATAGGAGAGATCTTTGTTAATATTGACAGTGAGCTAGGAAAATAACGAAGATAGATACAAGCTTTTTCTAGAATATAGTTGAAAAAGTACATAGTTCTTTAATTTGCCAAAGGTCAGACACCTAATAAATGATAAAGAAAATCTAGCTATGGAAAAATAACTACCAATTATTTGTTATTCTTGATACAGAACATAGAGTTGGTGACATTTTCCTCAAGGTTTCACTGTTTGTTTGTTTTACAGAGAATGAGTATCAAGTTATTTGAAGGCTCAACTGATGCTTTACCAGTTGCTTGCAGATCCTGATAGAGGAAGGGAGCTAAAATTAATTGAATATCTATTATATGCCAAGCACTGTATTTGGTACTTTACCTATGTAATAGTGACAATTCTTCAAGGTAGGCGGCCTTATCCCCATTTTACAGGTGAGGAAATTGAAGGATAGAAAAGTTAAGTAACCTGTGATAGAACTAGGAAGTAGTAGACTGAGACTTCAACCCAAGTTGTTCCGCTATGCTGTGCTCCTTCCACCAAACTTCGGGTTGGCAAACTATGGCCCATGGGCCAAATCCAAACTCCCACCTGTTTTAGTAAATAGTGTCTTATTAGACACAGCCACACCCGTTCTCTTATGTATTGCCTATGGCTTTCAAGCTACAACAGCAGAGCTGAGTAGTTGCAACAGAGACAAAGCCTAAAATATTTCCTATCCGTCCCATGACAGAAAATGTTTGCTGACCCTTGCACTATACCACGCATTGCTTAGAGGTGCAATGAATTGAGTGCTCATTCAGTAATATAAATTTCAATCTTACCGAAACATTAGACTTGGAAGAGAACCAATAAAGTAGATTCCCCATAATCTAATGAGGAAGGCAAAATATTGACTAACAACAAGCCGTGAATATTCAGAAGCGTTCAGTATTTGGAAGCGTAGGCTGGGATAATTTAAATGTAGTTCTTTCTATTCCTATGATTTTATGCATTATAATTTATTTCAAAAATCAGTACTTAAAAGCATTTCATTTTTCTTGTGAAGGTAAGTCTAAATTGCTTTCGTTAGGCTTTTTTTTTTTTTAAGTGAGTAAAGTTAAAGCTTCAGTAATGTATTTATGACATTTAAAGTATACCAGCAGTTGTTTTAATTAATGTTTATACTGAAAAAACATTTGTTTATTTGTAACTAAATATAGTATAGCTAAAATTCTAAAAAAGTGTTAAAAGACTGCTATCAAGGGATGTATGTTGCGGGGGCGGGAGGGGGCAGGTGCGTAGGCACCAGCTGTACAGTGAGTAACCTTACAGGAGGATATGAGATTCGTCAGCAGACTATCGCCAGTTTGCCATCACATTTCTAAAGGCTTTCTTTATCAGTTGGTAGATCAAATTCAGCCTTTTTATCTCAAGTCGTTTTCCTGAGTGAACTATACCAATTTCATTTTGCTGTAGTACTTCTCCTAGTAAGGTTTTTGGTGGTGGTGGTGTTAGTCCCTAAAATCTACATGGACTACGTGGACTTTTTAAAACAGCAATCCTCCAATCTTCAACTCCCCAATTTTTGAAAGAATAAGAGGGGAGAGGGGAAAGCATTAAGTAATTTTAACTTTTAAGAATTTATATATTCTTAGCATTTGGAGGTGGGGAGGCAAACTGTATCTCATTAAATACCCCATGATACTCTAATACCATGATACTCTGTGATGTGTGAAAGAATACCAAATACACTTGATACAGGCTTTTAGTGACCACTTTATGGTCAATGTCAGGATAGGCTTTTGGAGTATCTAGTGTATATTTGGAGTCCCTGGATGGTGCAAATGGTTAACACACTCGGCTGCAAAGTGAAAGGTTGGAGGTTTGAGTCTACCCAGAGATACCTTGAAAGAAAGGCCTGGGGATCTACTTCCAAAAATTCAGCCATTGAAAACCTTATGGAGCACAGTTCTACTCTGACAAACGGGATCACCATGAGTCGGAAGCGATTTGACGGCAACTGATTTTAGCATATACTCAGTGAGGAAGGCAGTTATTTACTTAAAACAAGCCATGAATGTTCAGAAGTCTTTGTTGTTGGGAGTTATTGCTTAAGGGTACTGAGTTTCTGTTTGGGGTGATAAAAAATTTTATAGTGGTGAATGTAATTAATGTCACTCAATTGTATACTTGAAAATGGTTAAATGGAAAATGTTATATGTATTTTACCATAATACATTTTTTTAAAAAAAGCTTTTACTAGAACAGGATACAAGGAAAAGATTAGTCCGAAGGACTAATGGTCCACAGCTACCAAGGCCTCCACCAGACTGAGTCCAGTACAGCTAGGTGGTGCCCGGCTACCACCACTGACTACTCTGACCAGGATCACAACAGAGGGTTCTGGACAGAGCTGGAGAAGGATGTAGAACATAATTCTAACTCACAAAAAAAAGACCAGATTTACTGGCCTAAAGAGTCTGGAGAAACCCTGAGAGTATGGCTCCCAGATACCCTGTTAGCTCAGTGGTGAAGTTATCTCCGAGGTTCACCGTTCAGCCTGGGAGTGGACAGCCCCGTAAAACCAAATGGGACTAATGAGGTACAGGAGTCCAGTGACAAGGGCCAGAAGGCAGAAGGGGACAAGGAAGCTGGTGATAGGGAACCCAAAGTTGAGTAAGGTTATTGTTGATGTGTTGTAAGATTGTTAACCATTGTCATGGTGCAACATGTGTAATAACTGTTAAATGAGAAACTGTTTTGTTCTGTAAGCCTTCATCTTAAGTGTGAATAGCAGCACAATTGGAAGAGCGTAGTCAATGTTACTGAACTGTGCATGTAAAAATTTTTGAAATGGTGTATCTTTGGCTATGTGTATTTTCACCAAAAAAAAAAAAAAAATTGAGAAGTTAGAGGGTTGACATGTTGTGGGGCTGTTAACCAATGTCATAAAACAATATGTGTACTATTGTTTCATGAGAAACTATTTGTTCTGTAAGCCTTCACCTGAAGTACAATTAAAAAAAAAAAAAGCTTTTACTTTTAAGTCTAGGGGTATAGGCTGGGAAGATTTAAATGCAGTATTTCCTATGGTTTTTATGAATTATAAATAAAAATTGAGTACTGTAAACATTTCATTTTTCAAATAAAGGAAAGTATAATATACATCTTATCCTGGTGGACTTTATAGTCTTAAGAAGAAGTTATGTTTTAATGATTACTCATATGAGCTGTAAAACTGTATATATATTATCAAATTTAATCTTTTTCACAGTGTCGCTCTGAAATGATAAAATAAGAACACTGGGGTTGTTATTAAAAGACTTGTGAAGATTCTAACCTAAGTCTGTTTAACTTAAAAGCTCTTTCAACTCACTACACTCCATAGCATTACTCTGTTAGAGTAAATGGGATATACACATATCACCAAATTACAATGGACAAGTTCAAAGTAGCCAGAATAATAAATGTGCTATCATTTCAGAGGTGTGAAAGATCATTAAGGACTGTGATGATCTGAAATTGAGAAAGCTAAAGCTGAAGTGAAACTCATTGATAGGAATCCAAGGGTCCATTCCTACCTAGCTATTCAACCTTACCTCTGCTTATTCCTTTATGCAAATCCCAGGCAAGCTTGTCATTCTTAAAATGTGTTTTTATGGTACAGCTTATACACTTCCCGAGAATTTGACTTTACCCTGTCATCTGTAGGAAGCCACTGAAGGAAGATTTTACAGAAGGTGACTCCTAATGACTACCACTACCCCTTCACCAACAGACTTACAGAATCAAACCTAGAACCCTTGTATCACTCAAGCTGACTAGGCACTAGGAGAGATTTAGACATGCCTGTTTCCTTATTCACTTCTAAATGAGATGTTTTGACAGACAAGAAAAAGAAACAACATAAAGATTTAAAAGGAAGAAATAAAACTGCCTGTATTCACAGATAATGTGGTTGTCTACCTTAGATCACATAAAATCTACAAAAAACTCTTAGAATTAATAAGTGAATTTAGCAAAGTCACAGGATACAAGGTCACTATACAAAGATCAGTTGTATTTCTATATACTAAATTCTATATACTAAATTGGAACTGGAATGTTTTTTAAGTACCTTTATATTAACACCTCAAGAAAAGATATACTTAGGTATAAATTTAACAAAATATGTGCCATCTGTATGATGCAAACTACAAACATTGAAAAATCAATCAAGAAAGATGTAAATAAATGGGGAGAGATACGATATTCTTGAATCGGGAGGCTCAACATTGTTAATATGGCAGTTCTCCCTAAATTGATGTATAGATTCAACACAATCTGAATCAAAACAAGGCACTTTAAAAATAGAGATATCAAGAAACTCATTCTAAAATTTATATAGAAAGGCATAAGAAGTAGAATAACAAACAATTTTGGAAAAGAACAAAGCTGGAGGACTCATTACCGAATTTCAAGACTTACTCTAATGCAGCAGTAATCAAGACAATATAATATTACTGAAGGCCATTATGGCAACCTTATTCACAATTACCAAAAACTGGAACCAAGCAAGATGTCCTTCAACAAGTGAATGGTTAAACAAACACTGGTACAGCCATACAATGGACTACTATTAAGCAATAAAATTGAAGTACTGATTCATGTATCAACATGGATGAATCTCAAATGCATTTTGCTAAATAAGGAATTCTTTTAAGACCTAAGAAAGATCGAGCTCAACAACACTGAGAATCAAATCGAAAACCTTACAATGTTTGGCTACTGCTGTTAGAGTATAAACTCCATGGATCCAGGGATTTTGTTCTGTTTGTTCATATATATTTGTTTTCTGAAGAAAGTAGATATTAATACTTTTGACTTACAGATGAGGAAACAACTCATAAAGGTTAAGCTACTTGTTAAAATAGAAAACAGAACTTGAACACAGGTCCTTCTAATTCCTACTATACTGCTTCTCTCTGCATTTCTTGTCAATGCCTTTGGCTTAGTATAGTTTCAAAACTAGTCTATGGTTCTCAACTTTGACCTACATATTAATAATCATCTGGGGAACTCTAAAAATTCTCAGGCCCATCTCTTTCCCCATGAGACAAGTTGAAGTCACTTCCCCAGGTGATTCTGATGCACAGTGACCACTGAAAATTACTGTAGGAAGTGATCAATAAGTGCTTGTTGAATGAGTGAATGAAAGGAGCTGATAGCTTAATATATCATTTGCCCACCTGCTTTTTCTGCTGTAGTATATTCACTTCCTGGCTTTTATTCTTCTGCCCTTATTTTCTTCCCTTACGTTATTCCTTGAAAGTTCTTTTAGGTTCTCTTCTTTTTTAATCATCCTCTCCTTTTCTGTAGGTATTATTACAGTAACACTGAGTATTTCTTTGAACTTTCTGGTGTCTTCTTCCTAGAGACTCATCTCTCTGATTTCAACTTGGGGTGGGGTTGGACCTACTGGTTGCATGAACTTTCTACTTGTTTCTATATGATGGAAGTTTAGTTGTAGATTTAAGATTGTTATGCTTATCAATAGTGCAGATAATTGCAGAAAGGTAAATTGACTATATGTATGAGAGTGTATAAGGAGCCCTGGAGGTGCAGAAGTTAAGCGCTTGGCTGCTAACTGAAAGGTAAGTGGTTCAAACTTACCAGCTGCTTCGCAGGAGAAAGATGTTGCAGTCTGCTTCCATAAAGATTACAGCCTTGGAAACCCTATGTAGCAGTTCTTCTCTGTCCTGTAGGGCCACTCTGAGTTGGAATCTGCTTGACAGCAATGGTGTGTGTGTGTGTGTGTGTGTGTGTGTGCATGTGTGTATCTTTCTATATACATGTGATATGTAACATTGAGTTTCTTCTAGTTAAATGAAGAATGGGAGCCAGTTGTATCATTTGGGTTGACAACTGCAATTCAATAGTATGACTAAAACTTTTGTGAAAACATAAATTTAGGAGTTGATCACTTATAGCTGAAGAAGTTCATCTTCTATAAAATATTTTTGGGAGTATGTTAATTAAGTGCATTTCAGTTTTTGTTGCAGATTATTAACCTAGGAATGGGGAAGTTGGGAGACAAAGATTTAAAGCTAGAATTGTAGAGCCCTTCACAATTAAAAGTTAATCAGGAATTAAGTAATTTCTGGAGTCCATTGGCAGCTACGATTTTCTTTTTTTTCCTTCATAAAATATTTATCAAGTGGCGTGGAAACCCTGGTGGCATAGTGGTTAAGTGCTACGGCTGCTAATCAAAAGGTTGGCAGTTCGAATCCACCAGGTGTTCCCTGGAAACTGTGGGACAGTTCTACTCTGTCCTGTAGGGTCGCTATGAGTTGCAGTCGACTCAAGGGCAGTGGGTTAATGGGTGGGTGCTTGACTACTCAAATGTTATTAAGGATCGCCCAAGTTTTCCTGTAAAGACTTAGAGGCACAAAATGAGCTGTTTTGCCCGTTTCATAATCCATCACTTGCCTCATAAAGTTCTATCCATAGAATTATCTTGGAGTTGGAGAAATGTTAAGCATTTTGATTCAAATAAGGAACAGTCACTTCAATTAATACTAGCTGCGGCTATGAAAAAGTGAAAGGACACATCTGGCCAGTTTCTCTGCAGGACTTGTGAGAATACATCGGAAGGGAATGAAGCTATGACTGTTCTACGTCATGCACTTCCTGGGGACTTGCAGGCTTATTGAACTCTTTTAAAAATGAAACAGTATTGAAGATAACAGAGCCACAAAAAGATTTCTAGGTGCCATTATGCTTTTCAACATGACTAACAGTAACAATACGCGTTTAGACTGTTGATTTTTTTAAAGTGTCTTGTTACTTTAAATAAGTGTCCTAAGATATCATTGCTTTCTTAGATATTTCTTTTTTTCACATCTTGACTATGAATTATTGTTCTAATGGAACATATTGCTAAAGTAATAATGTAAACCAAATAGAAGTGTTATTTATTAATATAACCTAAAATTCTGAAAGTGTTATAATTTAAGCTGTAATCTATTAGGGAAGATAAGACCAAAAGAACTGGAAGTTTTCATATTCTTAGGAAAGACCCTTCAGAAACCACATCATATCCTTTATTTTTTGTTATAGATAAAATATACAGTAAACTGAGTGGAGTTTTATTGAGGATAATAAACACTTAAAATATTTAAAGCAGTACAACAAAACAGAAGCTGCTTCACTGAGAATAAGCACATGATGGTACCTAGATTTTGTGAAAAACAAAGAATAAAATAAAATCCAGGCTGTCCCTGAAAACTCCCAGAGGTAGCTGTAGTATCAAGTGTTAAGTGTAGAGTGTTAGTCAGGTTGGCTATATCTCAAAATACTAACAGTGGTTATCTTCCAATAAAGAAATTGTGGGGTTTTTGTCCGTTTACTCATATTTTCAAAAATTTCTACTGTGCATATGCATTTATGTTTAAAATTAAAAGACAATAACAATGAAAACCCTTAAAAGATTCAAATGGTGACCACATTAAGTATATGTGTAGGTCAGAAAATGTACTACCTTAGTAAGTAGGTAGTTAATACCTATCTCTGAAGTAGCCTTTGCAAATGTCTTACCCTGCTTGCTCACCTGCAGGTCCAACTCAGATGTAACCAACTGGCTGGAGGGATCCAGGAGGTTTTTTTTTATAACAATGGTGTCTGCACAGTTGAAATCACTCTAGGAACTTAAATACCAATGCCTTGGTTCCACCTCTAGAGATTCTGATTTAATTGTTCTGGGATATAGCTTCAGCACCAAGACTTTTTGAAGTTCCCCGGGTTATCACAATGTACAGCCAAGGTTGAGAGCCTTGTTTTATAAGCAACTTAAGGAAACAAGTCATTTGTTTTTTGGTCCTTTAATTTGTATCCTCTTAAAACTGTTACTGTCCTGTGCAAAGTTTGTGTTGGACATTATACATATTATTTCCCTATGTATAATGTTCAGCATATGCTTTTTTTTAAGCTATGTTTTTATGTCCAGCCTGCCACTGCATTAACTGGGTGACATGATAGACTACCTTTTTCTCTCTCCACTCTATCTTCTAAACTGTGGCGATAGTTAATTTTCTAAAGCATAAAATAATTATATCACTACCCTGTGTAAAAAACCTTTAACTATCTGTTCTTTAAAGGCTAAAGTATAAGTTCCTTGGACCTCCATAGTCTGGCCTCTACATATTTTCAGTTTTATCTCCTGCTCTTCCAACACTAGAAACTCCAGCCCTACTCACTATTGCTTGAATAGGCCATTAGTTTTCATACCTGCCTTTGCACATGCTTTTTTGTTTGTCAGTGATTGTGATCGTGGTTCAACAGCAGATTCAGAAACAACATACATTGGCATTGAATTAAATTAGCATTTATTGAGCACATTAGCCAAGGACTGTGTTAGGTACTTTAAACTAGCTCTTGTAATCCTCACAGCCATCCCTAAGATAATGGTCATTCTCCTCACTGTATAGATAGGCACCTGAGGCTTTCATAGGGTAAATGGGTTACTCAAAATTACACAGCAAATGTAAGGCAAAGATGAGATTTCAAATTCAAAATCCCGTGTTTGTACCCATGTCTTCTTCCCCCACCCACCATCACGTTGCTTCAGCAGTAAATGCCCATGTGATCATTATCATATTCTCTTTCCAAACACGGTATGCGTAAACATTTGTTGATTTTTCAGTCTTGTTTCGAATTCTCTATAGTACAAGGAAATAAACTGAACGGTCTTAAGAGAGAGGAGTCCCTGGGTGGTGCAAATGGTTAAGCCCCAGACTACTGACCAAAGGGTGGGCGGGTCAGACCCACACAGAGGCACCTCAGAAGTAAGGCTTGGCAATCTGCTTCCAAAAGGTCACAGCCTTGAAAACCTATGGAGCAGTTTTACTCTGCACATGTGAGGTCGCCATGAGTCAGAATCAACTCAGTGACAGACAACAACTGCAAAAGTAGAATAATCACTGTCCATCGTTCTCTATATAATCAGTTGTGTTAAATAGTTTGCTGTGACTGTTTATTACTGAGTTGTGTAGTCATATTTTTACATTTTATAAGTACTGAACATTTTCACTTTACTATAATTTAACACTTATTCTGCAGTTATTTGAGCAAAATGCCCTACGTTGTTCACCATCCCACAAATTATCTGGCTTGAATAAGATATATATATATAAATTTAAATGTATTCAACCGTAAAAGTCAGGCAAGCTCATCTCCTACCCATATAAAGAGGAAAACTGAAAAGCTTATATATGTAGATAACTTTTATAGTGCAAAGTGAAGCTTGTGTAACTACCTCTGTGTGGGAAAATGTTATAGTTTAACAAGAAGTTAACGTGGGTAATGTTAAAAATTTGAGACTTTCTGGCTATTAAGGTAAATTTGGTAAAATGTAATATAGTGTATTCCCTTACATACACTTTCCAGATTGTGTTAATATTCTAATTTTGATATTGTTTCTTTGAGGATACTGCTTTATAATTTTTGTTTTATAATCTAATATGAATATTTTTTTTCCTCCATTAGAATGTGAAACATGTTGCAGAAGTATTCATGAAGTGGCTGAAGAGGGAGGGCAAAAAGTGCCACTGCCTATCAGAAAACAAAACAAAACATGGGAAATACAACCACCAAATTCCGTAAAGCACTCATCAATGGTGATGAAAACCTGGCCTGCCAAATATATGAAAACAACCCTCAGCTAAAAGAATCCCTTGATCCAAACACATCTTATGGGGAGCCCTACCAGCACAATACACCATTACATTATGCTGCTAGACATGGAATGAATAGGATATTAGGGTAAGTATTACTGTATTCCAGTTGATAACCAATTGGTGAAAGGTAAAAAGTATTATCTCTGAAAATATATAGTTACATATGTGCATGTTGTGTGGTATTATGGTGAATTAAACTCTCTGAAACTGTATGTGCCTGAATTATTTAGTATGATTTTTAAATTAGACCTAAATTAGACCAGAAGTTTTAATAGTAAGGTTGGTTCACGTATTCTTGTTGCTGTAAATATGTTTTGGTCCTCATTGTATATATTTTTGATAATAGTATAATATTTCATTTACAGCATTTTGATTCTAGAAGAGTACCTGTCAACAAACAAACTATTACAAGGAATGATGTCTGAGGCAAAGTTCTAAGCTATGATTAGCTAGTTTAAGTTGAGTTTGCCTTGTCTAGTCATGATCAGATTTTAGTTTCCTTTTATCTAATGGGGTTCAGTTACTTGAAAACCCTTTTCTAAAGGCAGAACATTTCCTCAACACTTTCAATAACTAAGAATCTTTACACACACACAGACACACACACACAAATCTTCAATAAGAACACATTAGAGTGACATAGCAAATATATGAAGATTCTTAGCCTAAGACATTGGGAATTTGATCGCCATGAAACAAAAGCAAAGGATAGAAACATAGTTCCAAAACAAGTGTAATTGTTTTAGAAGTAGTTTATGCAGCTGTGGAAGTCTGATGCTAGAAAGGAAAGAAACACTTCTTTGCTTACCCAGTGAAGTCTGAATTCTTAAACTAGTCTTCAAGGCTCTTTAGAACCTGACAAAGATCTTAACTTTCAACATTGTTTCTATTTCTTCTGTATACAAATTGTCATTTGAGTTAAGCTACTCGTTTTGGTGTCCTCCGAAACATGCCATGTGTATTCTGTCTGCCACGTCTGTTCTGTGTGCCACATCCATGCTGCTCTCTCTGCAGGAGCATTTCTTCTTCCTCCTCCTCTCAGCTTTCTCTGACTTAACTTAAACCTTGCCCTTCGTTCAGGCTTCTGTCATGCTTCACCTGTCTTGAACTGTCACAACCCATCAGAACCTCAATCTCTTTTTGAACATCTGTGGCTCTTTTTGGATTATTTGTTTGTATCACTTGTTTGGTATACACTATCTCTTTGTATATATACCTTTGTGTTTTTTCTGTCTGTCTACATAATTATAACTTTTTTAGAGTACTTTTCTGTATACTTCTGGCTTCTAGTAAGGTATCTTGCATAAAATAGATAGAAGTTTTATAAAATCATTACCCAAGGAAATATTTTCATGATTAGAACTTGTGAATGAGAAAAATTAGATAAATAATTTAGCTCGTCTGGGCCTATGACTTTAACAAGTATATTTCGAATTAGAAATAGGTATTTCTGCCCTTTGCCTGTCATTTTTGCATTTATCTTTTATTTTTAGTTACCTAAAAATACCTATCTAAAAGCTACCTCCAACGGAGCTTGTTTGAAATTTTGTATTTTTCCTCCCCAAACTGGGTCCTCCCTATGTTATTGACACCAACGTACTGTGCTGATAAGACACTGTCAAACATTTATTGAGGGCTTAGTAATTTCCAGGCCCTATTAACAATAGTGTATGTGAGTTATCGTCTTTAATCCTCATTACAATTTTATTAGTAGTTTGTTATTATTTGTATTTTAGAGGTGAGGAAACTGAAGCACAGAAACGTTAAGTAACTTGTCAGAACTCTTGCAGCTAATAAGTTGCAAAGCTGGTTGCCCAGGAAGATGTACCTGAGGCTTTAGGTTCTTAACCACTATGCTGTGCAGCCTCTTTTTTCTCTACAATCAGATAAGCCTAAAGTTTGAGGGCTGCCTCAGCTACTTACTAGCAAAGCAAGTTACTTAGTCACTCTGGACTTCAGTTTTCTTATCTGTAAAATAGATATATATCTCACAGAGCTTGTGGGACAGTTAAATTAGTTAATATGTATAATGTGTCTTGAATGCTGCCTAGCATACAATATGCACTCAATAAATGTCTATTGCTTTTCACCACTGTAACTCTATAAATATCTTCAAATCATTGTTGGCTTACTGTTCTCCTTTACCTAACGTACTGCTAATACTAAGTTCTCTAAGTCCTACCGCTTGGATTCATTTCTTTCATTCCCATTGCCCCAAGCTAAGTTCATGCTTAACAATCTTTGCTCTCAATACTTAAAATATCTGGCTCCTACATGGTGTTTTTGTAAATCTTTTTCTCTTATAATCGCAGATCCAGATTAATCTTCCTATAGTGAGCTTTTTCAATGGTACTTCTATCATTATCTGAGCCTTCAGTGAGTTGTAATCTTTTTGCTGGTAGAGGGTCTTGCCTTGATGTTGATGGCTGCTGACTGATGGGCGTGGTGGTTGCTGAAGGTTGAAGTGGCTGTGGAAATTTCTTAAAAGAAGACAGCAGTGAACTTAGCCACATCGATTGACTCTTCCTTTCACAAAAGATTTCTCTGTAGCATATGATGCTGTTTGATAACATTTTACTCAAAGTAGAACTTCTTTCAAAATTAGAGTCAATCCTCTCAAACTCTGCCACTGCTTTATCAACTAAGTTTATGCAATATTCTAAAATTCTTTGGTTATCATTTCAACATCGTTTATAGCATCTTCACCAGGGGTAGATTCCATCTCAAAAAACCGGTTTCTCTGCTCATCCATGAAAATGTAACTCCTCAGCCATTAAAGTTGTATCATGAGATTGCAGCAATTCAGTCACATCTTCAGGCTCTACTTCTAATTCTAGTTCACCACCACATCTGCAGTTCCTTCCTCCACTGAAGTCTTGAACCCCTCAAAGTCGTCCATGAGGGTAGGAATCAGCTTCTTCCAAACTCCTCTTGATATATGATTTCCTCCCAAGAATTAGGGGGAGCTCAGAATGTTCTTAATGGCACCTAGAAGGGTGAATCCTTTCCAGAAGGTTTTCAATTTACTTCGCCCAGATCCGTCAGAGGAATCACTACCTATGGCAGCTATAGCCTTATAAATGTATTTCTTAAATAATAAGACTTGAAAGTCAAAATTACTCCTTGATCCACAGGCTGCAGGATGGATGTTGGATTAGCAGGCATGAAAACAATATTAATCTTCTTGTACATCTCAATCAGAGCTCTTGGGTGACCAGGTGCATTGTCAATGAACAGTAATATTTTGAAAGGAATCTTTTTTTCTGAGCAGTAGGTCTCAACACTGGGCTTAAAATATTCAGTAAACCATGTTGTAAACAGATGTGCTGTCATCCAGGCTTTGTTATTCCACTTATAGATCACAGGCAGAGTAGATTTAGCATAACTCTTAAGGGCCCTAGGATTTTCAGAATGGTAAATAAGCATTGGCTTCAACTTAAAGTCACCAGCTATATTAGCCCCTAACAAGAGTCAGCCTGTCTTTTGAAGCTTGAAGCCAGGCATTGACTTCTCTCTAGCTATGAAACTTCTACATGGCATCTTCTTCCAATATAAGGCTGTTTGTCTGCATTGAAAATCTGTTGTTTAGTGTAGCCACCTTCATCAGTTATCTTAGCTAGATCTTCTAAATAACTGGCTGTGGCTTCTACATCAGCACTTGCTGCTTCACCTTGCACTTTTGTGTTATGGAGACAGCTTCTTTCCTTAAACCTCATGAGCCAACCTCTGCTAGTTTCAAACTTTTCTTCTGCAGCTTCCTCATCTCTCTCAGCCTTCAAAGAATTGCAGAGAGTTAGAGCCTTACTCTAGATTAGGTTTTGGCTTAACGGGATGTTGTGGCTGGTTTGATCTTCTGTCCAGACCACTAAAACTTTGTGCATATCAGCAATGAGGCTGTTTCAGTTTCTTACCATTTGTGTGTTCACTGGAGTAGCACTTTTAATTTCCTTCAAGAACTTTTCCTTTTCATTGTCAACTTGGCTGTCTGGTGCAAAACGCCTAGTTTTGGCCTGTCTCAGCTTTCCACCTTCCTCACTAAGCTTAATCATTTCTAGCTTTTGACTTAAAGTGAGACACATGTGACTCTTCCTTTCACTTGAACATTCAGAGGCCGTTGTAGAGTTATTAATTGTCCAAATTTCAATATTGTCCTGTCTCTGGGAAGAGGGAGGCCTGAGGAGAGGGAGTGAGATGGGGAACGGCCAGTTGGTGGAGCAATTAGAACACACACAGTATTTTTCGATTAAGGTGTCCATCTTCTTGGGCGCAGTTCATGGATCCCCAGAACAATTACAGTAGTAACATCAAAGGTCACTGATCACAGATCACCATAACAGATAACAATAATAATGAAGACGTTTGAAATATCGTGAGAATTACCAAAATGTGACACAGAGACACGAAGTGAGCACATGCTGTTTAAAACATGGCACCAATAGATTTGCTCGATGCAGGGTTGCCACAGACCTTCCATTTGTAAAAAAATGCAGTATCTGCAAAGTGCAATAAAGAGAAGCACAATAAAATGAGCTATGCCTGTACTCTAAACTGAAGTATTGTCTCTTCTCTGAGATTGCTACAACCTACATTTTAAAAACCATACCATCATTATTAAACTATGTTTATATTAGTCTTATATCCTCTGCTAGATTATAAGTATCATAAATACAGAGGTGGATGCATAGTAATGTTCTCAATAGATTAATTATTGATTGCTTAATCTCTTAAGGCTTTCTAACATGGCCTTTTTGTTCCACTTTTTTAAAAATTGACCATTTTCAGTGAAATTCCAAAACGGTTGTTTAGCTTCCTAATATTGAGCACTCCAATAATATTTATTATCAAGTCTTATTTTATAATTAACTAAAACTTTGCTTGGAATATCAAAGTAAAATATGTTTAAATACCATTACCAAGGTAATGTATGTATTTTAAGGAGCCCTGGTCATGCAGTGGTTAAGCGCTTGGCTGCTAACTAAAAGGTCTGCGTTTGAACTCACCAGCATCTCCACGGGAGAAAAGACCTGGTGATATGCTCCCATAAAGATTACGGCCTAGGAAACTCTATGGGGCAGTTCTACTCTGTAATATATAGGGTTGCTATGAGTTGGAATCCACTCCATGGCACACAACAACAACAGTGTACATACTTAAACCAAATAGCAAACTTCTTTTTAACTACTTATAGTGTAATTTACAGATATACTTTGTAGACTTAGAAAACATTACAAGAAAGTCATCTAGTCCAGAGATTCTTAAAGTGTCTTCTGAGGACTCCTGGGTTCCCAGACCTTTTCAGGGAGCAGATGGGGTCAAAACTATTTTCATAGTAATGCTGAGTCATTATCTGTCCTTTTTATTTGCAGTGGTAGTGCAAAACTAATGAAGGGTATAACTGCTGGCACCTTTAGGTGAATCAAGGCAATAGCACCAAACCATGTTAGTAGTCACTGTATTCACCACTCCTAGATACTTGCAGTTTTAAGAAAGCCAGTTTCACTTAAAAATGTCCTTGATGAAGCAGTCAAAATTATTAATTTTGATTAATCTCCACCCTTGAGTACACATCTTTTTAATATCCTGTGTGACAAAATGGATTTTAGTGTAACAGAGTGCAAGTAGTTCAGATTTCAGATTCCACATTGCAACTAACCTTTAAGAAACTACCACTTGTGTTTTGGTGTAGTATCAAAGATGAATTCAGAATTTTCTGAAGAGGCTATTTTAAATACTTTCTCCCTTTTCTAACTACATGAAAGGTCAGATTTTCTTCATACATTTTAATCAAAAGAACATATCACAACAGATTGAATGATATGAGACTCCAGCTGTCTTCTATTAAGCTGGACATTAAAAGAGATTTTTAAACATGTAAAACAATGCCATTCTTCTCAGTTAATATTTTTGAAAATGTAGTTATTTTTCATTTAAAAATGTTATGCATGTTGAATATGTTTTAAATGGACGTTTAGATTTATTTTTAATTTTTAGAATGGTAAATATCAATATATATAACCCACATAAACAAAAGGTCTTTAAAATCTTCAGTAATTTTTAAGAAGTATAAAAGGGTTGTGTGACCAAAAATTTAAGAATTTCTAATCTGGTCTTATGTTCCTGATTCCTCTAAGCAGGATTTTATCTGTCTGTCCCCATCATGTATTTATCATTCTACTGAATAAGTGTTTGAAGACCTACAGAAAAGTGATTGTATGTTCTCCTTTAGTTACCAGTTTGAACTACTTTTATGATTTGGCCATTTTACATTATACTTAGCTTTCAACTTAAGCCTTAAGTTCGGGTGTTTTCTTTTTCTTTCCTTAATTACTTGGGAAACAGTGGCTCATAATTTTTTATTAAAGCCTTTAACTATAATACTAGAATTAGAAATTACTTTTTTGCTGTCCCATCTGCAGAATATACAACCCTAATTTCTTTAGTCTGGGTATTCTTTTGTTTTTTGAAAATTTATTTAGACTAGTGCAAAGAGAATCACATACCAGGTTATAGTTTTAAATGATTAATTGCTTTTGGAATTATCAGCATTAACTAAAATAGCAACTCTATTTTGATTATTTGTGTTTTAGATGGCTTCATATATTTCACCGTATTTAACCTTGCTCAATTTTCTAACCAGTCATTGGTCATTATTTCCTCAGGCTGCCTCATGTAATACGGAATGCCTGTCTGCCAGCTTCAGCGTAGACCCTGGCTCAGCTTGGCTAGAGTCCTAACGTGTCGTATATGAGTAGGCAAAAGTGGACATACCTTGTGAGGGATCTGGTAGCCATAAAGTAAAGCACCCATTTGGAATAAAGCCTTGATTCCTCCCCCTCCCCATTTCCTTTAGCTTTGATGGTACCTGCAAACAGGAGGCATCATTTTCCTCACTTCTTAGGCAAAATAATATGGTAAAAGAGGAGTTTATAGTTCAGTAGGACCATATGCATCTATATCTCTCTGAACCCAAATGCTTTGTGTTTACAATATGCCTCACCACACTGTATCTTTATGGGAAACTAAATCTGTACTCATAAATAAAACCAAAAACCCGCTGCCATCCATTCGACTCCGACTCATAGCGACCCCATAGGACAGAGTAGAACTGCCCCATAGGGTTTCCAAGGCTGTAATCTTTATGGAAGCCGACTGCCACATCATTCTCCTGCAGAGTGACTGATGGGTTTGAACTGCCAACTTTTTGATTAGCAGCCAAGCCTTTAACCACTGCACCACCAGATACTGTTTAATGTAGCAAAAAGACCATGGACTTTGTAGTCAGTATGTTCTAGTTTGGCTATGTAGTTCATTAGTTGTATCTCTTTGGTAAAGTCATGTAACTTGTTTTTCATCTGTAATATGGGGATTATAAACCTTTTTCTTCGTATTTTTACAGAATCGCTTCCTTTTGCTTCTTTGGAAATAAAAAGACCTGTGTTTTGGTATAAATGAAACATAAAATCTTTATTAGAGCATGTCAGTGATGTAAAATATAGTAATATCAAGGTCTGTAGCTTTGAGGATTAGTGAAAATAGAGTTTCCAGTTATTGATTTCTATTTTTTGACTCTTGCTGAAAGTGAAGAGGACTTGAAAGTCTTATTGATGAAGATCAAAGACCACAGCCTTCAGTATGGATTATACCTCAACATAAAGAAAACAAAAATCCTCACAACTGGACCAATAAAGCAACATCACAATAAGCAGAGAAAATATTAAAGTTGTCAAGGATGTTGTTTTACTTGGATCCACAATCAATGCCCGTGGAAGCAGCAGTCAAGAAAATCAAAAGACACATTGCATTGGGCAATCTGCTGCAAAAGCCCTCTTTAAAGTGTTAAAAAGCAAAGATGTAACTTTAAGGACTAAGGTGCACCTGACCCAAGCCATAGTGTTTTCAGTTGCTTCATATGCATGCGAAAGCTGGACAATGAGTAAGGAAGACCGAAGGAAAAATGTTGTCTTTGAGTTACGGTGTTTGCGAAGAATATTGAGTATACCATGGACTGCCAGAAGAACGAACAAATCTGTCTCAGAAGAAGTACAACTAGAATGCTTATTAGAAACAAGAATGGCAAGACTTCATCTCACATACTTTGGATACGTTATATGGAGGGACCAGTCCCTGGAGAAGGACAGCATGCTTGCTAAAGTAGAGGGTCAGCAAAAAAGAAGAAGACCCTCCATGAGATGAATTGACACAGTGGCTGCAACAATGGGCTCAAGCATAACGGCTATTGTGAAGATAGCGCAGGACCAGGCAGTATTTCATTCTGTTGTACATAGGGTCACTATGAGTCGAAACTGACTCACGGCACCTAACAACAACAGCAACATATTTCAGGGGTTATTAAGTTCTTTTAAGTGGATTGAATTGCAGGGCCCACCCTTGTCCCCTCCTCCCTTATCTTATATACAAACACCATAATGCCAGAGACTTAGTCCGTTTTCTTCACACTATGCCTAACTCCTAGAATTAAAAAACAAAACAAAACAGAACCATTGCCATCGAGTCAATTCTGACTCATAGTGACCCTATAAGACAGTAGAACTGCCCCACAGGGTTTCCAAGGAGCGGCTGGTGGAATCGAATTGCCAACCGTTTGGTTAGCAGCCAAGCTCTTAATCACTGCGCGACCAGGGCTCCTGGCAAATAATGGGTGCTTAACAAATATTTGTTGAATGAAAGAGAAGATTTAAAAGAAACTGAAGGTGTATGTATATGTTAGTGACTGGGAGAATAAGGATGTTATTGGAAGAAGTTGAGGACTGGGAGAGGCAAGTGGAATTTCAGAAGAAGCTCAATTGAGTATGAGATGATATGCATGAGAAAGGGGCCTATAAGAAGTTAGAGGTCAGATGAAAAGTCAGACAGGGTGATAGAGCATAAGAGTTACCAAATGTAATAGTGAAAACACTTTGTGAGAAAACAACCTGTTGCCTCCACTGTCTGTTATTTGGGTTCTGATAATACTTAACAGTTTACAAAGTGTATTCACAGAAACCATTAAAAGACAAATAGCTTTGAGAGTGGATGAACTCTCTGAAAGAAGGGAATGTGCATGGTGAAGAAAATTGAGTCAAGAATGGAAATTTGCTCCCAGTAAGAGGATAGGTAGTGGAGCCATCAATGGGATTAAAAGAGAAATTGTACCAAAAAAAAATTAAGAGGGATATTAAAAAGAGTATTTACTTACAGAATCTAAGGTATAGAAACGTCAGGGTATAGATGAATAGTTAGCAATTTCAGGTTTAGAACGAAGTGTAAATACAATGATGAATTTAGCTATTATAAAATTCCTGGTGATCTATGAGAGTGCAATTTCAGTACAGTGATAGGAATAGGATCATGTTGAAGTGGATAATTAAATGTAGAAGAAATAGATATGGCAGTTATAAACTGGCCATTTAAGAATTAACAGTGAAAGGATGTAGAAAAACAAATGGCTCTTGGATGGGCTATAAGGGTCAAACGAAAGGGATGTTTTGTTTGTTTTCCAGGTTAATGTTTTTCTTATTCCGCCTTCCTACCAATGATCTCCTACCCCTGCCCCAGAATTAACCTTATGTGCAAGTTTAATTTCTATAGTAAAAAACAGTCCCTTTACTGGTGAGTTTTTGTAACTACAGCCCTGGTGGGTGCAGTGGTTAAGCACTTGGCTGCTAACTGAAAGGTCAGTGGTTGGAACCCACCAGCCTCTCCACGGGAGAAAGATGTGGCAGTGTGCTTCTATAAAGTTTAAAAAACCAATTGCCGTCCAGTCAAGTCCGACTCATAATGATCTTATAGGACAGAGTAGAACTGTCCCACAGGGTTTCTAAGACTGTAAATCTTTACAGAAGCAGACTGCCACATCTTTCTCTCACAGAGCTGCTGGTGGGTTTGAACCACTGACCTTTTGGTTAACAGCTGAGCATTTAACAACTATGCCACCAGGGCTCCCTTGGAAATCTTATGGGACAGTTCTACCCTGTCCTATAGGGTCCCTATGAGTAGTCACATGGGTTTGGTTTTTGAGTTAGTTACAGAAAGGAACCTATCTGAAACATATGTCAGTTGTATATTTGCCATTCCATTTATACATTAAATTAGGGAAGAATCTAATTTGAATTTAAACAAATAAGAGAAACTACTAATTATGAATCAAAAAAATTAGAATATTCAATTGCATAGACAGTTTAGTACAAAATATTTATGCAAATATGGTACTGTGTCTAATAAAGTTGAGAATCTTTCCGGAGTAAATATGCATAAAGAAGCTATTTTAACTTCAGAATAATAAACTTTGTGTGTTAGGTTTGATTAATCAGAGCGTGGCAGATTGGATATGAGAACATTTGCAGAAGTGTCTCTGTCTCTTCCCTGTACTGGAAAGGATCTAGAGATGTTTATTATTAGGGAGAACCCTCCGTATTGACTGACATCCTCCCAGCTTGTGTTTAATTCCATGTGATGAAAACCTGAGGTCTCCTTAACAAACTAAAAGAGAGAATAACTGATACATTGGAATTGGGCCTAGGAAAGGCTAGGTAAATGTGGTTGTACAGGATCTGATTAATTTTAAAGATCTCTTCCTAAATTAAAATTTTAAGAAAATCAAATCATTTTTTAATTGTTGGTAAGAATGTTTCTTGGAAGATGTGTTAACCACATTTTTAGAGTATGCTTTTAATTTTAGTTATCTGTTATACCAAAAAAAACCCCATTGTTGTTGAGTCATTTCCTACTCATAGTGACCCTGTACGACAGAGTAGAACTACCCCATAGGGTTTCCAGGGAGCGGCTGGTGGGTTCAAACTGCCAACCTTTTGGTTAGCAGTCGAGTTATCTGTTATAATCCATGACAATTCAACCATTATAAGGAAATACGAGAATTTTTACCATCACTTCTTGACATAGGGAAAATATTATTATTATTTTTAACTATTAAGTAACATTATGGTTATGTTATGGATTGAATTGTGTCCCCCCAAAAAGGGGCCCTGGTGGCGCAGTGGTTAAGTGCTCACCTGAAAACCAGAAGGTCGGCAGTTCGAACCAACCAGTCAATCTGGCAGTCTACTCCCATAAAGATTTACAGCCTTGGAAACCCTATGCGGCAGTTCTGCTCTATCCTTTAGAGTCAGTATGAGTCAGAATTGATTTGATGGCAATGAATTTAGTTTTGGTTTTATACCTGTGGTTGTAATCCGATTTGGGAATGGGTTTTCTTTGTTATGTTAATGAGACAGTATTACTGTAGGGTGTGTCTTAAATCAGTCTCTTTTGAGATATAAAAGAGCAGATTGACCAAGCAACCAAGCAGGTAAGCAGAGATGAGGGAAGTTAGACGCCATGCTACATGAGATCTCCAAGGAACCAAGAAACAGAAGCTGAAAAGAGACAAGGACCTTCCCGTATAGCCAACAGAGAGAGAAAGCCTTTCCTTAGAACCAGCACCCTGAATTCAGAAAATAAATTTGTTTGTTAAAGCCACCCATTTGTGGTATTTCTATTATAATAGCACTAGATAACTAAAACAAGCTATATAAACAAACAAAAATTACTGAAATTCCTTCCTGCCTTAAACAACTATTAGAATTATTCCATGTCCCGTTCTAGTTTTTATCCGTATATATTTGGAGGATTGTGAGGGGAAATGAAATTATGTTCTCATATTTTCACTTAGTTATAAGCCTTCATGGATAGACTTTTTAAATGACTATAATTTTCTGTTGTGTAGGTGTAGATAAACTATAATTTTACATTTCCCATTTCTCAAATATTTAGGTGGTTTTCCAAATTTTCTATTAAAAATAATACTGCATTGAATGTCGTTGTCTATAGATTTTTATTTCTTTTAGATTATTATTTCCTTAGGATAAATCCCCAGGAGTAGGTTTATTGGGTGAAAGGATATGAACCATATATTATTAATGTGCTATTATGTAACTTGCCCAAGGTCACTCAGCTAGGAAGTGACAGAACTGGGATTAAAACCTGGCAGCCTGGTACTACGTGGTCTTGATCAGTATGCTACACTGCCTCTGTAGAGTGCTGGCTTGAGAGATCCTCTATCCCATGCCACTGATCTAGAGCATGAAAGTTTAACATGCATTCAGGTCTTCTATCAAAATTATAGAGAGAATCT
>NW_004444189.1:1435277-1442365 GCF_000243295.1 Trichechus manatus latirostris
GGGCAGAACCAGCTCAAAGCCCTTCTTCCAACCAAGACTGCCCTTAGCTGCTACTGCCACTGGGCCCCTCCACTTGGGCCTGGGCTTTGCGCTGCTCAGGCAAGTGTTACAACTCTTTAGCTTAGCCAGTAAGTGCCTGGAGGCATCCCACTCCACCAGCAAACCCCTTGTCCAAAGGTGTTCAGCTTTTTTGTTCCATGAGTTGGCAAGCCTAGCTCCGCTGAGAAGTGTGTGGAGACTCCCCACACTGCCCAAAGGCACCAAGCTCTTTCGCTCCATGGGTCAGGAAGCTCACTGCAACTGTGTTGCTCCACTGCCCCTAGTGCCACTGCGCCACCTTTTGCAGTCTCACTGTCACCAGTGTTACAACTCTGTCTCCTGAGTCTAGCAGGCTGTTAGTGCTCGGACCCTGGGTCTAAAGGACACACTCCACTCCCGACTTTTCTTCTTGATGGTAGTGAGGCCCCTCTTAACCTCTGTGGAATTGACTGAAGCCTAGCGGGATGACAAAACTGACCAATCCTCTTGGTAGGCCACAGCCACCTAGATTGCATAGTAATTGACCAATCCCTGCAGGGGTTTTACACACCTTATTTGCATAGTAGACTAAGCAATCCCTTTGGAAGATTGTGGCCTAGCAAATCATCTTAGCAGAACTACAAACCCTGAACCAGAAAGACCATATATAAAGAGAAACCCACTGCCCTGCAGACTTCTAAATAGGATTGGCTTTGCCTAGCTAGTCTGAGTCAATTCCTAGGAAACCAAACAGAGCAGGCAATGGAGAGCCTACACAAGTACTGGGGGAAATGAGGTGTCAGAAGTCCATAAAAGCTATGTAGAACTGTAGAGAAAGTATGTATGGTTAGGTTTCTGAGCAAATCATACTGAGACTTGGGACCTAGGCTAATAGACAAGCCTTGGAAGTTAAACTATGACTAAACAGAAATTGAGAACTCTGGAGAATTTTACTTTCCAGAAGGTATGTGTTTACAATTGGGGTGGGTGATGGTGGATAAGACCTAGAGACATATCCCTAGATTTTAAAACTCAGAGATGATAGTCTTATCTTTCTCCTAGAGACATATGTTTACATTCCAAAGGGTAGGAACCCAGATTCTTTCTCAAGGAGAGCTTGTTTATACTCAGGGATACGTTCCCCTGCCTCTCCACAGGGAAGGAGATCTGCTGTGCAAGCCATTCTATATAACTTCCCAGATTCTTATTTTCGAGGTTTCTTGCTGTATTAGTTTCCTATTGCTGCTGTAACAGGCTTAAACTAACATAAATTCATTATCTTGCTTTTCTGGATGTCAAAAGTCTGAAATGAGTTTCACTGGGCTAAAATCAAGTTGTCAGCAGGGCTGGGTGCCTTCCAGAAGCTCTAGGGGTGAATCCATCCCCTTGCCTTTTTCAGCTTCCAGAAACCACCTGCATTCCTTGACTTGTGGCCCCTTCTTCCATCTTCAAAGCCAGAAGTGCAGCATCTTCCAGTCTGTCTCTGACTCTGGCCCTCTTGCCTCCCATTTATAAGGACTCTTGTGATTACATTGGGCCCACTACGATAAACCAGGATAATCCTCCCATCTCATGATCCTTAATCGCATCTGCAAAGTCCCTTTTGCCACATCAGGTAACATATTCACAGGTTCCAGGGACTAGGAAGTAGGCATCTTTGGGAGGCCATTATTTTGCCTACCACGTTTGCCTATAGCGCAGACCCCAGTACAGGTAGGGTGACATCTGATAATGGCTCTGATTGTATCGCCCCAGTTGGAAGAATTGTGGTATGAGGAACTGGCATGGTTATTATAAGTAGGTAATAGTAATTCATCTATCCCTGCTCCAGAGACTCATGTCTACTCCCAGCAAAATTCAAATAAATGCAGATGTTAAAAACCTACCAGGCTGGTTTTGAAACGCTTATACTAATGAGCTCTCTGCAGTCTTGAATGGTAAGAACAGGAGAGACATCCAGAGTTGTTGTTCTAACCAGTGTCTGGGACTTGCTACTGCCTTAGACTGAACCTCTCATTTAACCTTTTTCTCGTAAGGATTTTCCATCTTGGCTAACTCATTCAAATGGAAGAGCCCATACTAGTTCCTTTTGGTCAGTTTCTTTTGTCAGAGCCATGTGTTCTAAGCTGAAACTATCCTAAATACAATACAAGTGTGACCGAATTTAGGATTTACCTCAGCTCTCTTCTCACTGCTTTTGTGGACTTGGACATAGGAATCCTAATGATCTCTGAGCTCTCCACAGTAAATGCAGCCACTCATCTTCAGAGAGTGTGTTTCTGACTTGCGTGCCCATTTCATAGTGTATTTGTGTGTTTTCTAGTATAGGTTGATCATATGTAGCAGGTGTTTCTCAACCCATTCCCAGTATCCTATATAGCCACTGAATTGGCTCAGCTCACTATGAGTCGGAATCGACTTGACTGCAAGGGTTTTTTTTTTTTTTTTTAATTAGTCCTGTGACCCTAGTTCATAATATATTAGCTGCTAAGCACAGCCTTCAGATCTGGGTTTGGCAGTAATTAAGGTAGCTCACCTAGACCTATATTTGGTAAAGCCTACCACTATGGAATTAGATCTCGGTCTGCTAGAACTAGTCACAACTTACTCCCGTTAAAAGTATTGTACTACGCAATTATGTGCCTTCTTATGCCAAAGGCAAGCTGATTACCTTCCAACAGAGAAATTTTCTTAGATTTAAAATTTAATCTCAAGCTTATTCATTACTTACTTTCCTTATTTTAATTGTTACCATCCTTATATAAATACGTATGGAAGAGAAATAGGGCAGAACAGTAAACAGTGCGGGGAAATCAGTGGGTATAGAGTGTTCAATAATGTACCTTGAGGCGTTTATCTTATTGACATATTAGTCTGTATATTGTCTTTCTTTTCTATACCTTTCCTTCCCCTTCCCCTTGCTTTTCTCTTTCTCTTTTTCCCCCTTCCATATCATTTTGCCTTCCCCTTCTTTCCTTTTTCCTTCCCTTCCCTTCTTTCATTGGCAAGTACTACAAAGATAGACAAGTTTGTTTTTCTTAGTATTATTGTTCTAGAAAGGATCCCTGGTGGCGCAATGGGTAAATGTTCCGCTGCTAACCAAAAGGTTTGTGGTTCAAACCCACCAACAGCTCCAAGGGAGAAAAAATCTTTTCCTGTAAAGATTGTTGTTGCTGTGTGCTATCTAGTCAATTCCAACTTATAGTGATCCTGTAGGGCAGAATAGAACTGCCTCATAGGGTTTCGTAGGCTGTAAATTATTATGGGAGTTTTTTTTAACTAAGAATAGGTGGTTCAACATATTGTGAACTAAATACTTCACTAGAAATTGGGTGGTCAGTTTAGAAATAGAACCGATCTTTTAAATTGGTTATCTTCTCTATATTCTTATTTCAAGATAGGAACAAAAAAAAAAACTGGTTTTCATCTCTATTTTCCTTTACCATTTTAGGACTTTTCTTTTTGGTAGAGATGGAAATCCGAATAAACGGAATGTGCACAATGAAACATCTATGCATTTGTTGTGTATGGGACCTCAAATTATGATATCTGAAGGAGCCCTTCATCCTCGCTTAGCACGCCCTGCTGAAGATGATTTCAGAAGAGCAGATTGTCTGCAGATGATCTTGAGATGGAAAGGAGCAAAACTTGACCAAGGGGAATATGAGAGAGCCGCTATTGATGCCGTTGATAACAAAAAAAACACACCCCTGCACTATGCTGCTGCCTCAGGGATGAAAACCTGTGTAGAGGTAAAACTTTTTTTTTGTTTTTTTTTTTAAATCATGGTAAAATGTGTGTCTTGGTAGTATGTAATAATCAGCAAGTTTGTTTTGCTTGTCTTAACACTTAATTTAACTAATCATTTTTCTCCCTTTTGTGGTTTTAAAAGAATCGGAACTCTTTTAAAATAAAGTAACTTGCTAGTTTTAGGGAAAGAAGGAAAAAACCCATAGCTACACAGTCAGCCTTGGGAATAAAATGGAATCAACACCAATTAAAAATTTGCTAACATCCCCTAAGATAAACCATCATCAATTAAGCACTATCATATTGAGAGTGATAGTTTTAGTAGAGATACATTCTACTGTTCTGATTTTTAATGGTTAATATATAAAATTTATACAGTTAGATATGGCAGATACTGAGAAGTAAAGCCTATATCTCTAGTATCTGAAGTTGATCAATTCCCTAAGCAGGGAACAAATATTAATGCATACATTTATTGGGGTGTAATTAAAAGCACTTGTAATCTTAAAATGTCATTTTTTTTTCTGTTTATTGTGCATTAAAGTGCTCCCTAGTACATACTATATTTAAATTTTTCCATACCTAGATATAAATATATTCTTTAGAATATCACGACTGTGCATACAACTGAACAAATTTTTCCTCAGCTATCAACATTCATGTCAAACCAGACGTAACTCATGTAAGCTTTTTTCATATAGGTATATTTCAGTATGCACGGGGACCATTATAGACTGGATCGCAGAATTTCTTCTGTTATTGGAAAAGCAATGATCTTAATCAGATTAAAAATAGATCTGAATGTTGTTCATTTATATGTATTTTTTATACACGTACACACAGATACACATTTATATATACATATACATATGTGTGTGTATATATATATACTTTATACTTCTAAATTGATAAATATATTTAAAAAAATGGCCTTTATTTTCCTACTCATATTAAAAGATACAGCAATTTATATGATTTCTTTGGTATATCTGAAGTGTTCTTTCCACTTCTAGGACCTTTATGATAGTGTCTTTAGTTCACTGTTATTTATGATATTTCTTAATCTTTTAGAATCTTTGTCATTTCATGTTTTGGGTTTGTGTCACCCTTGCCTACTAGTTAGTTAGTACCAGTAATTTACATGAAACTATGTTTTAAAGCTGTTCTTTCTAAAATCCTTGGACTTAGGGGTGGAGAAGTGGTAATAGCAGTGCCTGTCTATATATTGTTCCATGACCACCTCCTATGAAAGAATTCCTGCTGTAGTGACTCCCCATTACTAATAGGACTGTATCATATTTCTCAAGTGTGTTAGGGTGGAAAATAGCTTATTCTTGGTAGTAGTAATAATGTTCTTAAATTGCTGCTTTAATATCTTCCTTCCAAAAATTTTCTGTAAGCATTACTTTAGTAGTTGTCGATTTTGAAGTGTATTTGTAATGTCATACTTATTAAATTGTTTTTAAAAAAAAACTGAATGTGATGTTTTTACCAGCATTATCTTTTTCTGAGTGAGGAAACTTGTTATTAGTTGTTATTGTTAGGTGCTGTCGAGTCGGTTCCGACTCAATAGCGACCTTATGTACAACAAAATGAAACACTGCATGGTCCAGCACCATCCTTAAAATCATTGCTATATTTGTGCCCATTGTTGTACTGTGTCAGTCCATGTCATTGAGGGTCTTCCTCTTTTTTGCTGACCCTCTATTTTACCAAATATGATGTCCTTTTCCAGGGAGTGGTCCTTCTGATAACATGTCCGGAATATGTGAGACGGAGTCTCACCATCCTTGCTTCCAAGGAGCGTTTTGGCTGCACTTCTTCTAAGACAGGTTTATTCATTCATCTTGCAGTCCATGGTATATTTGGTATTCTTTGCCAACACCATAATTCAAAGGCAACAATTCTTCAGTCTTCCTTATTCATTGTCTATCTTTCACATGCATATGAGGCAATTGAAAACACCATGGCTCGGTCAGGTGCACCTTAGTCCTCAAAGTGACATCTTTGCTTTTTAACACTTCGAAGAGGTCTTTTGCAGCACATTTGCCCCATGCAATACATTGTTTGATTTCCTGGCCGCTGCTTCCATGGGCATTGATTGTGGATCCAAGTAAAATGAAATCCTTGACAACTTCAATATTTTCTCCGTTTATCATGAGTGTTGTTTATTGGTCCAGTTGTGAGGAATTTTGTTTTCTTTATGTTGAGGTGGAATCCATACTGAAGGCTGTAGTCTTTGATCTTCGTCAGTAAGTGCTTCAAGTCTCCTTCACTTCCAGCAAGGAAGGTTGTGTCATCTGCATATTGCAGGTTGTTAATGAGTCTTCCTCCAATCCTGATGCCCCGTTCTTCTTCATATAGTCCGGTTTCTTAGATTATTTCCTCAGCATACAGATTGAGTAGGTATGGTGAAAGGATACAACCCTGACGCACACCCTTCCCAGCTCTAAACCATGCAGTATCCCCCTGCTCTGTTCAAACGACTGCCTCTTGATCTACGTACAGGTTCCTTATGAGCACAATTAAGAGTTTTGGAATTCTCATTCTTCACAATATTATCCATAATTTGTTGTGATCCACACAGTTGAATGCCTTTGCATAGTAAATAAAACACAGGTAAACATCTTTCTGGTATTCTCTACTTTCAGCCAAGATCCATCTGACATCGGCAATGATACCCTCATTCCACATCCTCTTCTAAGGAGACTTAGTGCCAGGTTTATTCTGTGGTGCTGTGGGGCAGGCCTGATGATTTGCTTGTTGTGTATGTGTATATTTCAACTGTTTGATCCATCAGCATAAGCCATACCATTTGATGACTATTTTCATTTTTCTGTATTCAGAGGGACTCTTGACTTACATGTAACACATCCCAAATAGAGTCCTATAAATACCTTTGTTACATTCATTCTAATTTTCATCAAGAAATTTCAACATATTGTTTTACCTATATAAAGCTGTCTTTAATTTCTTATATATACTGTACAGTTGCCCAGCCTTAGGCCTTGAATGACTTTTGATAATGCTTACTGCTAGTTAAACAAGAAGAGTTTCCGAAGGAATTCTATGTTAATTTTCACAGATCTTACAGTATTTTTTTAGCATAAGTACATAAAATAAATAAAATATATAACTCACTATATAACTTTAGTTGTTAGAGTATTAGTCTTTAGGTAGCTTCAGATGGTATCATACTCCTTTGATGAGCAGGAAAGACTTCCTTTTTTGTTTATTGTTATAGTTTAAATGAAGTTTACATTTCAAGTTAGTTTCCCATACAAAAATTTATACATACATTGTTATGTGACCCTAATTGC
>NW_004444189.1:1443572-1445737 GCF_000243295.1 Trichechus manatus latirostris
AGATGACATCTCATTGTAGTTTTGATCTGCAGTTCTCTAATGGCTAGTCATGAGCATTTCTTCATGTGTTTGTTAGCCGTCTGAATATCTTCTTTGGCAAAGTGCCTGTTCATATCCTTTGCCCATTTTTTAATTGGGTTATTTGTCTTTTTGTTGTTGAGGTTTTGCAGGGAAAGACTTTTCTTATACAGTTTACCATCATGAGTAGTTTAGATATTTTTTCTGAACTTTGGACAACTTATTTCCCTACATCATCATTTTTAGTCTTTGGCCATGAGAATAATAATTGTAATAACTAACATTTGTATAGTGTTTTATTAGTTTCATAGTGCTCATTAATACCAGGTATGATATAAAGGTTTGAATTGAGTAAGAGTGTCATCAGATATTTATTAAATTTTTTCATAAAGTGAAAGGTAGAATGGTGGAAAGACCACTAATTTCCTAGTCTTGGTTCTCAGAGTGACTCTGTGTGAGACCTTGAGTGAGTCACTCAACCTCTGGAATAGTTTCATCTTAGACATAGGGATAGATAATCTGAAAATTATCTTAAAGACCCCTTTTAGCACTAATTTTCTATAATTACGGTAAAATATGCCCCATTTTAGTGTCTGTCCTTTATCATTAAAGAGATTTTTCCCCCATAGTTAAGGTCAGGCTGTTTTTTTTAGCTCTTAAGTACTTATATCTGTGGAAATGTGTCTTTGGTCATTGTTGAAAATGCTTTCTCTCTGTATGTTTATTTAAGGTGAGAGTTGGAAGTTACCAGGTCATTTGACAATTTCATATATGCATTAATAATTTCAACAGATAATATTCTGTAGCTCAATTACTTTGAACCATGGAAATGAAATATTTATTTTAAAACTTTCCCTTCTGTCTGTAATAATTACATTCTATAAGAGTTAAGGAGTGCAAACCCTGTCCCCCCTGACAAAAAAAACTTAAGAGAGTTCCAGGAACCTCCATGTGTAAAGATGTCAGTCGCTATGTATAGGATATTACGTTAGTTTTTGTGTCTCAGATGCCTAGCCCTGACTTCACTCTCCAGTTTCTTATGTTGTATTGCTCCCTGGTGGACTTCCTCGTATGTATATTCCAACAGTCTCAAATTCAGCTTTTCCAAAACTATACTCAATATTCTTCTCTACCTACTACCTCCTCCTCTTGACTGTCTCATTTCTATTAATGACCCCACCATTATCCCTCTATCTAGTCTTGATACCGAGACTTACATTGGGCTGTTCTTTTACTTACTGCATCAAACGCATGCCACTTATTTGCAAAGTAGTTGTCTTCTTTGTCTCTTATGGCCAGCCCCTCCTTTTCATCTCTATGGCTATTCTCTAACACCAGGTGCTTTATATTGAATCTTCACTGTGGTGTAAAAATCCTGAGTTTCATATATATTAATATTCAAAATTATTTATGAGACAAAAGTAATGCAAAGAGGAGTAGACCGAAGTTGTTTGAAAATTGGAAATGCTATGTTAAACATTTATTGAGCACAAACTATAAAGCTCCTCTAATTCTAATATTTTTCTGTTTCAAAGAATTATGGCATAGGTCAGCAAACGTTTTCTGTAAAAGACCAGATAGTAAATATTTTAGACTTTGCAGGCCATATGGTCTGTGTCATAACTACTCAGCTCTGGTAGCCTCAGAGCAACCATAAACAGTATGTAAACAGATAAGTGTAGCAATGTTCTAATAAAACTTTATTTGTGGACACTGAAATTTGAGTTTTTTATAATTTTTATGTGCTGTGAAATAATTCTTTTGGTCTTTTTCAACCATTTAAAAATATAAAAACTGTTTGTAGCTCATGGGCCATACAGAAATGGGTAGCAGACTGGATTTGACCCAGGGACCTTAGTTTGCTTATGAACCCTTGCATTGTGAAAAGAATTGGGAGAAGAATACAAAGAGGACTGTACACTTCAGAAGCTTATTTTAAACATACAAAATAACATTACCAATATATAACCAGTCCTGTATGCTTTAACTATGCTGAAGACTTAAAAAACACTATGTATTGAATGCACAGCACACAAAAATGGAACTCCACTAAGGCACAAATCTTATGAGAATTTAATATAATAAATAATACACTTTTTTTCTTAGTTGCTGATGATTTTTGTTTTCTACTTTGAAATTTAGAAGGA
>NW_004444189.1:1447145-1448237 GCF_000243295.1 Trichechus manatus latirostris
CAGGGATTGTAGTCCTAGCTGAGCAATTGAGTATCTTTGTCTGTCTGGGTCTCCATTTTCTAATTTTTAGTCAAGAGATTTATGACCTCATTGTTGTCCCCAAAAGATTATGACACTAAGGGCCATGTTAATTATATATGCAGTAACTGATATTGGCAGTGTAGGGAAGGAGAAGTCCCTTTAGATGTGTTATCCTGTAAGATTTCATGAGTAATGATAAGATTTGAGTGGGTAAGATTTCAGTTTAAGTAGTTTAAGGAGGCTACTCAGAGTGTGGTCCTTAGACTTGCAGTATCAGGAACTCCCAGGAACTTGTGAGAATTGCAAAATCTTGTGCCATACCAGCCCTCCAGATTTAAAATTAGACTTTCTGGAGATAGGCTATGAGTCAGAATCGATTCGACAGAAACAGGTTGGATGTAGACCCCAGGAATGTTTTAGCAAGTTCTCATGATTCTTTTACATGCCAGAGTTAGAGAAGTACTGTTCTAGGTCTCAAGCACATGCAGATTGATGGGATGTGTGTGTGTGTGTGCGCGTGTGTGTGTGCGCGTGTAAGAATAAGAGAAATCATTTAAAAGGAAAATAGAGGTTATACCAACCAGAAAGTACTAAATACCAACGTCAAGAATTTGGAGTTTATTTTGTAGAGTATTGGGCCATTGAAAATTTTTGATTGAAGAATTGGTATGAATGTAGAAAGATTAGTCTAATGGTTGTAATGTAGAATGGATTTGAATAGGGATACTTCTGAAGCAGTGTTTTTTAAAGTCTTGCTAGTTAAAGAATGGTCCACAGACTGGCACTGGCATCAGTGACTGGAACTTATTGGAAATGCAGAATCTTAGGCCCCATCTCAGACCTACTGAATCTGAGTCTGTATTTTAACAAGACTCCAAGGTGATTTGTATTCACATTAAAGCTTGAGGAACCTTGGCTTAAAGCATGATTTGTGGGCCATCAACCTTGAAATGACCTGTAAAATGTATACGTACCTAATCTCCACTCCAGACCCACCTAATCAGACTATTAGACTACCCGGGTGATTTTTACACAGTTTGAAAACCTTTTCTGCTGGACTACACAAAAAAA
>NW_004444189.1:1449498-1451034 GCF_000243295.1 Trichechus manatus latirostris
GAATCATCTTTTTTCTCATTTTACAGATAAACCTGTGTAAACTGAGACTTGAAGAGGTTAAATGTCTTGCCCCACAGTCCCCAGCCATTTAGATTATGGTGAGGAAGGACATGTCTTGAATACTAGGGGCTACCCTACCCCTCTTCCTCTGAGATGGGAAAGGAAAGGAAGGCTGAATAGATGAATACACATTGAGATAGTGATAATTGGTGTTTGGTTTAAGGTAGAGCATTTTATATACCATCAGTGTTCAAGATAGGCTAAAAAACAGACATCAATGAGGATAAAATATTCAGTCCTCCTATTTAGTCCTCCTTATCTCGCATGAGAGTGAGAAAAATGATACTTAGTCAGGGTGCTTTTTTGAAGCATTTTAAGCAAAACACCTGACTTCCTAAAACAATTAATGGGTATCACCACCTAATGTATCTTTCATCTACTGATGTTGCCTACCTTATGTCCCAAAGGTCAGCAAGCTGAAGACTTTTTAACACATACCCCTCAATGTCAGGCATAATGCTGTTAGCTAGCTTGTATACCGAAGGTAGCATAATACTGATTTTCCTTGTCAAGACAAATGCTACAACCATGGACCCCTCATTCCACCACCACCAATTTTGAGATTCTCTATAGTACCTTTTGCAACAATGAGATACAGATCTTTGTGCCCCACCCTACCCCCAAGCTCATCTGGGGACTGCTTGCAAAGACAAATTGCCCATCAAGGCAAGAAATCTCCCTTTACCCAAGATCTTGCAGTAGTCAGCCCTTTCTCAACATGGCTTCTCACACATCCACTCACCACACATTTTTTTTTTTACCTCCAAAAGAATGGAGTCCACATTCTGTCTATCATTTTAACAAAGTTCCCCTTACCAAGATTCTGAAATGACACAACTTCAGTTTTGTTGATTTTGCTTTTGTAAAGAAAACTGGGGCATTAAGTTAAAGATGATTTGTCTTCTTTATTAAAATTTAGAATCTCATCTATGATTAATATGTATTATGAAAATAAATCACGACTTTGAAAGCTATCCCAGTATGCATTTTAGAAAGAATTTTCTACAATTCCAAAAACAGAACCAAAGTTAGTTCTCTTAGTTCTGGAGTAGTTGGAAGCATAGTAGCTCATTTTGTATTTATATATTAAATAATCTGTGAATCAGAAAGGCTAAAAATAGTAATAGGTCCTGTTATTACTATTTGGTATGATAAGTCTGTAGACTTACTGCAAGTCCCAAGTATTGAGTGGATTAAACCCCAAAAAACCCATTGCCATCGAGGCAATTCCAACTTGTAGCAACCCTACAGGACAGAGTAGAAATGCCTTGTAGGGTTTCCAAGGCTGTAAATCCTTACAAAAGCAGACTGCCACATCTTTCTCATGGAGAGTGGCTGGTGGGTTTGAACCGTGACCTTTCAGTTTGCAGCCAAGCACTTTAACCACTGTGCCACTAGGGCTCCTCATTGAGTGAATTAGTGTCTTAGTCATCTAGTGCTTCTATAACAGAAATACCGTAAGTGGATGGCTTTTAA
>NW_004444189.1:1459264-1469999 GCF_000243295.1 Trichechus manatus latirostris
CCAACTGCCAACCTTTCAGTTAGCAGCGGAGCACTTAACCACTGTGCCACCAGGACTGACCTGTGGTAATTCAATTTAATACTTAAGGATTGTGTTATTAGTATTGTCAATTTTATGTAAAACCTATTTCTCTCCATGAAATTCACAAAGCACAGTTTTGGAGTCAACTCAACCCAAGGGGTTTTACTTGAGGACATAACCAGCTTAAGTTTTCCTGTAAACTCAGCATGTTGCAAATTCTCTGTGACTCTTAAGAAAGCCATTCTGGAAGTTGTCACAGGCCAAGTTGGACCCTCTTGTTTCACACTTGATATTTGAGCTTTGGCTTGTTTCAAAGAAAATATTTTCTGATTTAAAAAAAAGTTTTTTTTTTAAAAAAGAAAGAAAGGCAAGTAGTTATTCTATTCAGCTCATTTTGAGGCTTTGTATATTTTAACTATAAATTTTTGTTGTCCATACGAAAACAGAATGCCAACTTTCAAAATTTTTATATAATCTCTTGATCAGAAGAAAATTAGAAACTCCTTGTTTTATTATTCCTCATTACCACTGTTAATAATTTGGTGTTTAACTCTTCAGAATCACTACTTTAAATATTGGTATTTTCCAGGATTCTACATCTGGCATTGTTTTCCTACTTTGAGTATTAGTAGTTCTGGGATACTAAACACAGATTCTTAGGACTGCCCCTAGAGAATCGTAACTGGTTAGGCCTGGGATGAGGCATAAAAATGTGTGTTGTGAGCAAGCCTGCCAAGTGAACTGCTCTCTGAGAAACATTGCTATGCACGTTAATCTACTGAAACGAACGGTTTCAAAAATCACTGAAAAAAAAAGCAATAAAAACTATATCTACAACTGAAACTTTAATCAGGTATTCTAGGTTGTATTTCTAAATGCCTATTTTACCATTTTCTTCTCAATCTAAGGATGTCCACAACTGAACTCATCATCTCCCATCTGTCTTGATTAGAGGCACCCCCTTTCACCTAATTACCCTAGCCAGAAACTTGAGGGTCAGTACTTCTCCATCTCTATTGCAATTGGCTGAAAGTCCCATCATTTATCTCCCTAAATATCTCTCAACCCCCGCCTAGCTCTTTCCATTCCCACTGTCACCAACTTCAATTCAGGCTTTCATTTTTCATCTGGATGGTAGTGCCCGGAGTCCTGGTCTCCAGCTTTACCATTCCACTTCCACCGGATTAGTTTTTCATAATACCATTAGAGTACTCTTTAAAATGCAAATCTGAGCATGTCACTTCCCCTGCTGAAAACCCTTCACTGGCTCTCCACCAACTTCAAGCCAAAACCCATTGCTGTTGAGTTGATTCCAACTCATAATGACCCTATAGGAAGGAGCAGAAGTGCCCTTATAGGGTTTCCTATGAGTCGGAATTGACTCAATGGTAATAGGTTTGATTTTGGTTTGGAATCTTTACATATGTAGACTGCCACATATTTTTCCCGGGAGCGGTTGGTGGGTTCGAACTGCTGACCTTTAAGACTTAAAACCATCTGAACTCTCTAGTTGACCTTCATGACCCAGGCTTCTTTGCTTGGCCTGTCAGTCTCACCATTTCTTTACCTTACCCATTCTTATTTCTCATTAGAATTGGAAATCACCTCTTCCAGGAAGCCTTTTCTGATTGTCTTCCTAGATCTGCATTGAGACCTTTCTTGTCTTTCCCATTATATCCCATTTATATATATGTTATACACTTAGAATACAATATTGTAATAATCTGTTTATTTAATTTTCCTCTACATTAACCTAAAAACTACTTGAGGACAGCTTTTATTGTTTTTTGTTTGTGTGTTTTCATAATACCTGAGATATATTAAGCCCTCAGAAAATACTTATGGAATGAATAGATAATGTACCTGAAATGTTATTTTATATATATAGTCTGAAAATTCACTTTTTTTTTAATAAAATTATTTTTCTCCAGTGCCATCTTTATCAACTTTGAAGTAAATCTTATAGAAAAAAATTTAGACCTGGGTCAAAAAATCACATTTACAAATTCAGAATAGCTTTTAAAATCTGGTAATTTTGCCAGTAATAATACATAATTTTCATAATATAAAAACTCATAAGGAAATATAAAATACCTTCCATTGTGTTCTTTAGGGTAAGGTTTGCAGTATCAGAAGGTTGTACCCTTATTTCTAAATACAGAGTGTACATTTAAGTGTAATATGGAGCTGACAGAAAAGTGGAGGCTATTCATCAGTGGAGAACCATTACATGGCAGTCTGTATTACTTAGGATAAGCTAGCTGCTGAAACAAAAGTATAGGCTGAAACACAGTAAACATTTATTACTCATATAATAGTCCAGAGCCTTTTTCGGTAACCTGTGGGACATTCCATGACCCTGACCAACTTAGACTCTGCCATCTTAAAGTAGCTTCCAAGGTTGCCCTGGGGCTTATCTCCATTGCACCCATCTAGCAAAAAGGAAAAGAACATGGAGGAATAATAGTGGGAGGTTTTTATGGGCACATCCTGAAAATGGCGTACGTCCTTTCTGCAACATATTCCACTGGCTAGAACTCAGTCACATGGCCACACCTAACTGCAAGCAACAGTTCTACACTGCAGCATTTTTGTGTACAGGTAGCCATCTCTGCTACAAATACCGAGCTCTTAAGCAGTGAGCCACCAGGGCTCCACAAATACCTACATTCAGCTAAATAATATAATGTATTACAACTTTTTTTAAACTTTGCTTTTCATGTTTTTAATAGATTATTTTTTACAGCAGTTCTAGGTTTACAAAAAAATTGTGCAATAAGTACAGAGTTCCCATTTACCCCCTCTCCCTACACATTGTTTCTCCTATTAACATCTTTCCTTCCTATGGTACATTTGTTACAATTAATGAACCAAAATTGATACATTATTATTAACTAAAGTCCATAGTTTAGGGTTTACTGTTGGTGTTGTATAGTCCTATGGGTTTTGACAAATGCTTAATGTCATGTGTCTACCATGACAGTATCCTACAGAATAGATTCATTGCCCTAAAAATGCCCTGTGCTTCACCTGTTCATCCCTTGCCTCTCCCAACACCCCACCCCATCCCCGATCCCCTAGCAACCACTGATCTTTTTGCTCTCTCAATAGTTTGGCCTTTTCTAGAATGTCATACGGTTGGAATCATACAGTATGTAGCTTTTTCAGATTGGTTTCTTTTATTTAGAAGTATGCATTTAACGTTCTTCTCCGTCTTTTTTTTTCCAGTGATTTTTTTTCAGTAATATTTTATTGTCTTTGGTCAAAGTTTACACAGTAAATTAGATTTCTATTTGACAATTTCCATACAAATTGTTCAGTGACAGTATTTACATGTTTCACAGTGTGTCACCATTCTCTTTAATTGTGTTCTGGTTGTTCCGTTTCCAGTATTCTGGCTTCCCTGCTCCCTTATCTTCTCTTTGCTTTAGAGTAAATTGTTGACCTTTTGGTCTCATATAGATGGTTTTTTTAGTAGAGCGCTGTACTTAGAGGCAATATCCATTATTTCATGTGCCACTCTGTTATTTCTCTAAAAGGTGATTTCAGGGAATAGTTTCAGTTCAAGGTTTAAAGAGTATCTCAGGGCAGTAGTCTCAGGGAGTCCTCTGGTCTCAACTGGTCCAGTAAGTCTGGTCATTTTTTAAGAATTTGAGTTTTGTTCTACATTTTTCTCCTATTCTGTCTGGGACCATCTATTGTGACCCTGGTCAGAACGGTTGGTACTGGTAGCCAGGCACCATCTAGTTCTTCTGGTCTCAGGATAGATGAGGCCGTGGCTTGTGTAGGCTGTTAGCCCTGTACACTAGTTTCTTCTCTGAAATTTTGGTTTCCTTCTTACTCTTTTGCTCCTGATGGGTTGAAACCAATAGTTGTATCTTAGATGGTTGTTTGCAAGTTTTTAAGTCCCCAGACACTACTTACTTCACTAGACTTCAGAACATGAACTTTGTGAACTATGTTATGCCAACTGACTGAGTTGTCCCACAAGACTAAAGTCCTAAGCCTTTAAACCTAGAAAACTAGTCTCACAAGGTGTTTGTTTATGTCTGTGAATATCTGTAATTGTGTCTTCCATTAATATATGTGCCCACATGTGTATCTGTACTTATACATATAGATACTTCTGTTTGTGTACACATGTATACATCTGTACCAACCTGTATGCTTATGTGCCTATACACGTACATATGTGACCATACACTTGTTTTTTGATCATTGTTGGTATTATTGACAGATTATGTATGTCAGATTTTTTATCACGACCATCCTTTTCTCTTGAGCACTTTTTATTGATACCACTTACTTTGGTCAAGCTGGGCTCACTACACCCACATTCCATGCTACTTTTCCCATCACCAAAAATAACAAGTGTATACGATCTAGAGTGTGATTCTCTCTACCCCTCACCCCTTCCTGGTAACCACCAATTAACATTGGTCTCCTTATATGTATCTGTTCTTGTGTTCTGATACAAGTGAAATCATACAATATTTGTCCTTGTATGATTGACTTATTTCACTTATCATTGTGTCCTCCAGGTCATCCATGTTATAATATGTTTCATGGACTCATCATTCTTTATGGTTGTGTAATATTCCATTGTATGTGTGTACTTCATCTTGTTTATCCATTCATCCGTTGCTGGGCACTTAGGTTGTTTCCATTTTTTTGCTATTGTAAATAATGCTGCAATGAACATAGGTGTGCATATGTCTATTTGTGTCACTTCTATTAGGTCTCTAGGGTATATACCTAGGAGTAGGATTGCTGGATCATAAGGTAGTTCTATGTTTAGTTTTTTGAGAAACCACTATACTGTTTTCCATAGTGGTTGTATGTATCGATGTATTGTAACTCTTAAGTTGCAGTATTATACAGAATCTAAGCTAACTCTACCAGTAATTTTACTGTAATTACAAGGAACTTTTTCCTCTATCTCTTTTTTTTTTACATGTTGTGTCTTCAGTATTATTAGGTGAGCAATTCTATTATTGCTCCATTGATACTTCCCTAAATTACTTTTTTCACATAATATTTCCCTAAACATTGTTTTCACCTCTAATAAGGTGCAACCTAATTGAATTTTCCTACTTGGAATGTTTCTATTTTGTGATAACTTTTTGATAACTTACTAAAGAGTTTGTTCTATGTTTCATTCCCCTATATGGCAGCAAGTAGAGGCTAAAGGAAATTTTCAGTTAGACATCTTTTCAGTATTGTTTAAGTAATATCAGTGACATTTGATAATCAAATAAGATTTACAGAAATTATGTTAGTGAGGAAAATAAAGAGTACACAGAGCTACAGTGTAGTCTAATTGTCCTTAAAGCTAGGACAGGCTCTGTTTTAAAGCTATTAAACTGAACTATTTGGAAGATTTATAGATTGTATCCTTAGTAACACTCATTCAGCTTTACACAGGAAAATATATTTAAGTATTATACTATCTGTTGTCAAATTGCATCCCAAAGTAATGCAGTTGATCTAGATTAAGCAGACAGCAGAAGTATTTGGCAGTATTTGCTAAATAGGTAATTAAATTTTAAGGAAGATTATGTCAGGAATGCAAAGGTCATTCTCTGAGTATTTCCTCAGTAATTAAAGTAACATATAATTGAATGCTACCTAATGAGAAAATAAATAAAATTTACAAAATATGAAACCAAGGCTAATTTGCTTGTGCTTGGAGTAAATTTACATTAAAATATTTTTAAAAACGTTTTTGGAGGCTCATCCTCTTCTATACACCGTTCAACTTTGGTGGTCCTCGTCTTCTTTTCTCACACTATCATGGCCTTCTAGGAAATCTTGTTCTTTCCTCAGGCTTTTGTAGATATAGGTTTCTCTCTCTGAACTAGACCTCTCTTCTGAGCATCATACCTTTATATATAACTGCCTATTTGAAAGTGTCTGTAGGATATCTCAGAAGCACCTTAGACTCATTCTATCTAAAACTAAAACCATGCTCTTCCACCTCTACCTGGTTCTCTAGGGTTCCCTTATCTCCATGGATGATAGCACCAACCAGCCAATCTGGTATTTAAGGTAGAAACCTGAGGCCCCAACTTTAACATTTCCATCTTCCTCACACTCTGTATCTTGTCTGTTTCACAGTTCTTGTCACTGAATTGTCTGTTTTACCTCCTATATATTAAACTTCTACCTTTCTGTTTGTCTCTACTGCCACCACCTAATCCCAGCTGCCATCATGTCCCACTTATCCGGTACAGTAGTCTGTCTGGTCTGTCCTCCCTCCACTCTTGCCCTATCCAGTTTGTTTGTTTGTTTTTCCACCTTTCAAAATGTCACAGTGATCTTCTCAAATCTAACATGATAACCTGTCCTTCCCATTCCAGCTTTTCACTGACTTCCTATCACTCCCAACCTAAAGCTAGAACTATTTTTAAAAAGTCTTGTGTGGCCTGATTCCTGCCTGTTTCTCCAGCTCATCTCACACAGTGCTTCCCTTCTGCTCTCCACACTTCAGCTCTGTTGACCTTTGTAATTTCACAAGGGTACCACTTTCCCTTCCTGCACAAGGCCTTTGAACGTGCTGTGTTCCATCTGTCTAGGATGTTTCCTTCCCCCTTTCACCTAGTTAACACCCACTTTCCTTCAGAAGTCTGCTCCATGCCATTTTCCCAGAGTCCCTTCTCAGATCTCCCTGACCAGGATTCTCTAACCTCTCCTGCTTGGCCTTCTGACAGTGTTGATTTTTTGTTTGTGTGTTTATTTTATTAACGTCTTTTTCCTTACCAGACTGTAAGTTCCATGAATGCGGGGATTGTTTGGTTATTTCTACCATTGAATCCACGCTGTCTGGGACAAAGTGTATAACACACAAAAGGCATTCATTTGCTAAATGAATTATGTGCTAGAATCAAAGCAGAAATTGTGCTGAAAAATATTTGTAGTAGGTAAGACTAAAATTTTAGCACATTTAAAGTCTGTACATAAACTGTAGTAGTTGATTTTTTTTTTTTACCCTTTATTAAAATGTGATTTCTTCACATCTTAAACATTTTTCTATAGTTTTTAAAAAATAATTCTTACTTTTAATGGCTGCATATATGCATTTTTATATATAGTTGTTGATTTAGTATTTCCAACAGTGTCGGACTTTTTCAGGTTCTATTATCTAATGCAGCAACAAACATCATCAGGCATGTTGAAGTGTTTCTTTTAGGATAAAACTTTAATCCTTCGTAACCCATTGGTCATATTTCAAAATTTCAATTTGGTTTCTTATTGTGTGGCTTAGTAACATTGATTTAAAAGCGTATCATAATAAGATTTCATTATGTGATGATAATATAAGAAAATTGTTCTGGACATCCTTAGACAAAGTAAATATGGTAGATGGCATTTACTCTTCAGTTAGTTTGTGATTATTTCAAAGTTTTGATTTATATAAAATTTGATGTATATAAAATTTTGAGATATGATAATACTTAATGCTACCATTATTGCATCCCTTCTGGGTTGCAGGCGCTATAGTAAATGCTTTACAAGCATTGAGAGTGGACAGATTCAAAGTGAGTATTATTATCCTGGCTTTTGCTCACATTTATATAGTTAATAAGTAGCACATCTGGAATTTGAACTCAAGACTGCCTGATTCCAATGGATGGTCTATATGCTATGTCCATTGCTAACATTTTTGAATGGCAATAATGAGAAAATTTGAGGAATAGGGAACGCATTCCAGATATAGTATACTACCAAACAAACTGTAGAAAAGGATCTAATAAAAAGAGTTGTTTCTTCCTTTAGGCATGAAGACATATTTTCTGACAATAATTTTCAAATAGTGAAATAAATTAGTAGGAGGAAAAATAAAAATGAATTTTTTGTAGTTGTTATTTTCAAACTAAAAATAGTTTTGTTGATTTTTATGATTCTAAAAGTAATATATCATCTATGTAAAAGAAAATCCAACTGACAGGAAAGTTAATATCATTTGTTTTTAACAATAATAAGATCATTCTACACATGCTATTTTATAACCTGCTTTTTAATTAATACATGATATAAAGCTTTCCATATAAATAAATATATGGTAAGTGAGGTTTAATATATTTTTATATGTTTACTGGACATTTGCATTTCTTTAGGGATTTACCGTTCGTATCTTTTATACTTTTTCTTCTGTTGAGGCCAAAAATTTGGTATTTAATGTTATTTTCATTATCATTCACTTTGAAATATTTTCAAATTTCCCTTTCTTCTTTGGCCCAGTGGATATTTAGAAGGAGGTGGTTTAATTTCTAAATATTTCAGATTTTTCTGGATATCTCTCTATTAATAATTTCTCATTTATTTGCATTATAACATTTCAGTCTATTCAGATTTGTTGAGACTTGTATAATGGCCTAGCATACAGTCTATCTTGATGACTGTACATGTGCATTTGAAAATTATGTATTCTGCAGTTTTTTAGTGTAGTGTTCTATAAATGTCAATTAAGCTGAGGTTGGTAATGCTGTAGATAGCGTCTTTACTGATTTTATCATTGAGTAGTTCTATCAGTTGTTGAGAGAAGGATGTTGAAGTCTCCATTTATGAATGTGAATTTGTATATGTCTCCCCCTTAATTTCAGTTTTTGCTTTATGAATTTTAAAGCTCTGATATTAGGCTCATACACATTAATGATGATGTGTTTCTGACTCTTTTATCATCATGAAATGTCCTTCTTTGTTTTTGTTACTACTTTTTGTCTTTATCTGATATTAGTATAGCACTCCAGCCTTATGCTTAGTATTTGCATGTCTTGTAGATAGCAACTGTTGGTCCTGCTTTTGGTTGCTCCCTAATGCCTTCAAATAGATGTGATTTATATTTTGTCCAACATTTATAATTATTATTTGTGGGAGAGTTGCTCTGATAAGGAGCTACTTTACCATTACCAGAGGTGAAACTCTGTTTATTATATTGAAAGTTTCTCTTATGTTTTCATAGAATTACCAGGAGGACAATCATAACATCTGTAAATAATGGTAATTCTGCCCCCAACTATCTCTTATATTTTATCGCTAGTTTAATTACATTGACTAGCACATTTATGTAGTATTATTAGAGATGCTTATCTTTTTCTTGGCTGAAATGGAAATTTATTCCATTAGTTACCAGTTTGTTCCTTGTTGTATACCATGTAGTGGCCTTTGAGAAATCCAAATAGAGAAATTGTCTGGAGCTGAGAATCATTTGGCTAGGAAGTAGATTCTTGTAATGCATCAGTGAATAGATGATAATTGAAATCCTGAGAATGCCTCCAGTGTTTTAAATTAAGAAGTAGGCTATTGGTTTGAAACAGATTCTCTATATCATGTTAAAGAAGTATCTTTTTCTTGCTACTTAAAGGCTCTGTTTTTTAATTCAAGAATGTTTCAGTTTTTCTCACTTTTTCTAAATCTTAAAAAAAGTAGTTTTTTTTCTTTTGATGTATTGATATTATAAAAATTATTTTTCCCAATACTATACTGTTCTTGTATTCCTTGAGTAAGTCTTACTTGGTCTTGGAGTATATGTCATGCTATATTTGGTTTGCTAATATTTTATTTTGATTTTGGCATTATTATAATGCAGTAAATGTGCTCTTAACCAGCATCCATTTAAGTGACTTTCAGGATTCTCTTTGTCAAAATATAGAGTGAATGCTCCTGGCTAGCAAGCTTCTTTCCAAAATTCCTATGCGCTTGGCTTGAATAGCATACTTACCAAGGGTCAGCTACCAAACTTGATTATTCCAGTTGTATGTCTTATTGTGATTATGTATAATGAACCATTACAGATAAGACATGAGTTAAATAGTTATTTCTGTGAAGTCTAAGTTGAATGCTTTGGAAAGCCTTGATAAGGGCAGATTAAAAATCACTTTTATATTATGTGTGAATCAAACCACTGAATGAGAAGGGAAGATCATAAAAAAACTACGATTCTGCATTCAGATTGCTACTTGAGTGTCTTTTAAAATCTTACTCTAGGGAGATAATAACTAGAAATTGCAGACAATGTTTTGTGGGTATAGTTTTGGTAAAAAATAGGAAATAGAAGCAGAACTATATTCAGAGAAAAGACCTTCAGCCTACTGCAGCCTGCCCTGCACTGATTCTCAGTCCACCCTATTGGCCCCAGTATGTGCCAAAAAACAACCCATCCCAGCACCGCCCCTTCATCTGTACCTGCCCTGTTGTACCATAGCTGAGCAACTGGCCCTACCCATCAGACAAGGAGGTGAAAATTATCATGCCCACAGACAACCAAACAACAAAGAACACACAGCCTACCTGCTCAGACATAACCAAGTAAAACAAAATAGCAGGACGAAACAAACAAATCTACAATCAATAAATGAAGAAAATAACTACTGAATGTCCCAAAGACAGCACACAATATCAAAACATGTAAAAACAAAAAGGACAGAATGGTTCCAGTAGGCATCTAAAATAAAACACCAGATGACTTTCCAGTAGAAGAAAAGGCACTAGAACTACCTGATAGGAAATTCAAATCTCTAATATTCAGAACTTACCAAGAGTTGAAGCAAAAAAGCAGACAAAAATGAGGAAAAAATAGACAAATTCATGGAAAAGGCAGACAAATTCATGGAAAATACAGACAAAAAATGGAAGAATTCAGGAAAATAATACAGGAACAAAATACCAATATAAATTCACAACTAGAAAACACACAAGAACAACAATTAGAAAT
>NW_004444189.1:1471455-1472886 GCF_000243295.1 Trichechus manatus latirostris
CTAACAGCACTGAAAAGAGAAATTGACAGTTCCACAATAATAGTAGACTTCAACACGCCACTCTTGGTAAAGGACGGAACATCTAGGAAGAAACTCAACAAAGATACAGAAGAACTAAAGGGCACAATCAGCCAACTTGACCTCATAGACACGTATAGAACAGTCCACCCAACAGCTGCAAAATACACATTTCTTTTCCAATGCATATGGAATGTTCTCCAGAATAGACCACATCTTAGGCCGTAGAGCAAACCTCAACAAAATCCAAAACATTGAGATAATACAAAATATCTTCTCTGACCACAATACCATCAAGATAGAAATTAACAACAGGAAGAGCAGAAAAAAAAATCAATTACATAGAAACTGAATAACACCCTGCTTAAAAACCACTAGATAATAGAAGAAACCAGAGATGCAATCAAAAAATTCCTAGAATCAAATGAGATTGAAAAGACATCATACAAAAACCTTTGGGGCACAGCAAAGCAGTCCTTAGAGGACAATTTATAGCAATAGATGCACACATCAAAAAAGAAGGGACAAAATCAAAACATTAGCCACTCAACTCGAACAGCAAAAAAAGCCCACAGCCACCAGAAAAAAGGAAATAATAAGGATCAGCGTGGAGATAATTGAAATAGAGAATAGAAAAGCAATAGAAAGAATCAACAAAACCAAAAGTTGGTTCTTTGAAAGGATCAACAAAATTGACAAACCACTAGCCAAACTGACAAAAGAAAAACAGGAGAGGACACAAATAACCCAAATAAGAAATGAAATGGGGGACATTAAAACAGACCCAACTGAAATAAAAAGGATCATAACAGAGTATTATGAAAAACTATGCTCCAACAAATTTGAAAACCTAGAGGAAATGGACAAATTTCTAGAAACACACTACCCACTCAAAGAAAAGACCTTGACCCTATGTTAAAAAGATTACTAAGTTAATGCATTTGTTTTTTTGAAATGTTTGAGGTATCTATATAATTGTGTTTTTAATTCTACATTTTAATTGACTGTGTGTGTTAAGATGTCAAATAAGAGGACTTGAATTATAAGTGAAATTGGATTTTGTTGTATTTTTATGCTAGCTTTGTAAACATATCTAGGAATCATTTTTTTTCTTCTTTATGCTCCTGAAATAGCACAAGAATTGTTAACTTCAAATTGTAATTTTTAAGTAAATGAACCCTGCATTGTTAAAAGAAGTAACCATGATATTTCTTTTTCAGTTTCTTCCATAGTTATTAGTCTATTTAAGTTTACTACTGTCTTAGTCATCTAGTGCTGTAACAGAAACACCACAGGTGGATGGCTTCAACAAACAGAAGTCTATTCTCTCACAGTTTAGTAGGCTAGAAGTCCGAATTCAGGGCATCAGCCCTAGGGAAAGGCTTTCTTTCTCTGTCAGCCCTGGAGGAAGGT
>NW_004444189.1:1473943-1482398 GCF_000243295.1 Trichechus manatus latirostris
CAAGAAATCTTCTCTGTGAAATATGATTCTTGCTGATGTTCTTATTAATTTTTTGTTTGTTCAGGTTCTCATCTGCCTCCTTGAACAGCTCTTTATTTCACCAGATAACTGTTCTGGTTGATTTTCCGCTTATTATTTTTCTTTGTCAGAGTAACATTCTCTGCAGCTCTGTCTCCTTGAACTCAGAGATCAGTATCGGGTCTAGACGTGAGGCACCAGCCCACCCATGCAGCTCCTCTTCTGCTTTCTGAGAGTTAGACTGGGTGCACTCATTTGGTTCCAATGAAGGGGAACTCATCTTACCGGAAAATGGAACATACTGTAAACCACTGTAGTTAAATCAATTTGGCAGTTGCACAGATCTAGACAAATAGATCTCTGGAACAGAACAGAGAATCCAAAACAGGTCCTAGTATATTAGAGAATTTAATTTACAATACAGATAGTATTCTAGTTCAGTGAGAAAATGATAGATAATTTAATAAATGACGCTAATACGAATGGGAAGCCATCTGAAATAAAATCAAGTTGAAATTAAAAAGAAAGAAAATTTATACCAGAAGGATGAGAAACACAGAATGAATGAATGAATGAATCATTCAGTCAGCCATTCAGTCTTAGAGAAGGTCCAGGAGACTTATATTAATTCCAAGGGCAGAGGAAAACCCCTGGATTCCTAAGACAAAAAACCAAAAAGCTCAAGGAAAGGTAGTCATATGAGACTGTTTTAAATTTTGGTGCAATCGATATTATAAGCAAAGTCAAGACAAATTTTTTTTTTTTTTATTGTGCTTCAGGTGAAGGCTTACAGAACAAATAATTTCTCATGAAACAATAGTACCCATATTGTTTTATGACATTGGTTAATAACCCCACAACATGTCAACCCTCCCCCTTCTCGATCTTTTTTTTTTTTTGGTAAAAATATACGTAGACAAAGATACACCATTTCAGAAATTTCTACATGCACAGTTCAGTGACATCGACTGCGCTCTTCCAGTTATACTGCTATTCTCACTTAAGATGAAGGATTACAGAACAAAATAGTTTCTCATTTAACAGTTAGTACACATGTTGCCCTATGACAATGGTTAACAACCTCACAACACATCAGCACTATCCTTACTCAACCTTGGGTTCCCTATCACCAGCTTTCCTGTCCTCTTCTGCCTTCTGGCCCTTGTCAAGACAAAATTTTGATTTGGAAAAAATATTAGCTAATATTACTTGTAAACAGCTTCTTTAAATTAATAAAAAATCAATAAATAACCAAATAGAAAAATGATCAAAGGATATGGATAGGTAATTCACAGGAGAACAAATGGCCAGTAAACACATGGAAATGTTCAAATTCACTAGTTGTCAGGGAAATGCAAATTAAAATAATGATAAGCTATCACTTTATATACATTTAAAAGAACTGTAATATCTACTGCTAGAGAGAAAAGGGGTACAGTTATTCATTGAGGACAGAAATTGTTACATTCCATTTGGAAAGCCACCTGGCATTATCTTTCAAACATATACCTTTAGACTCATTATTTCTATTCCAGGGAATTTATCCCAGAGGAATATAAGCACCAGTATATACTTATATATGTGCACTGATGTATATTACAACATTGTTGTAATGGCAAATAACTAGTAGCAAAGCAGGTGTCTCAGTTATCTAGTGCACTATAACAGATATGCCACAAGTGGATGGCTTTAACAAACAAATTTATTCTCTCACAGTCTAGGAGGCTAGAAGTCCAAATTCAGGGTGCCAGCTCCAGGGCACGGCTTTCTCTCTGTTTTGGCTCTGGGGAAAGGTCCTTGTCATCAAACTTCCCCTCGGTCTAGGAGTTTCTCAGTGCAGGGACCCCAGGTCCAAAGGACATGCTTCACTCCTGGCTTTTCTTTCTTGGTGATAGGAGGTCCTTCTCCTCTCTGCTCGAGTCTCTCTTTTATATCTCAGAAAAGATTGACTCAAGATACAACCTAATCCTAATGAATATAAACCTAATAATAGTAAATATAATAATATATTATAATATGTATAATAGTATATAATAATAAATATAAACCTAATAAAGATAAACCTAATCCTGCCTCATTACCGTAACTGCCCCTAATCCTACCTCATTAACACCATAGATGTTAGTATTTACAACACATAGGATTATCACATCAGATCACAAAATAGTGGACAGCCACACCATACTGGAAATCATGGCCTAGCCAAGTTGATACACATTTTAGGGGGATACCATTCAAACCAGAACAAGCTCTTAGAAAGGTTATCTCTTTAACTTAATCTTTATTCAGTAGTCTTGTTTTGATTGAAACAGGCACCTTTTCACTGCATCTCGTTGCGTGTCTTCCTTCTTTTTGCTGACCTTCAGCTTTACCAAGCATGATGTCCTTCTGCAGGGACTGGTCCCTACGGATAATATGTCCAAAGTACGTGAGACGAAGTCTCGCCATTCCTGTTTCTAAGAAGCGTGCTGGATGTATTTCTTCCAAGACAGATTGTTTGATCTTTTGGCATTCTGTGGTATATTCAGTATTCTTTGCCAACACCATGATTCAAAGGCATCAGTTCTCCTTTGGTCTTCCTTATTTATTGTCCAGCTTTCACATGCATATGAGGCGATAAAAACACTATGGCTTGGGTCAGGCGTACCTTAGTCCTCAAAGTGACACCTTTGCTTTTGAACAATTTAAAGAGGTCTTTTGCAGCAGATTTGCCCAGTGCAATGCGTCGTTTGATTTCTTGACTGCTGTTTCCATAGGTGTTGATTGGAGATCCAAGTAAAATGAAAACCTTTACAACTTCAGTCTTTTCTCCATTTATCATGATATTGCTTATCGGTCCAGTTGTGAGGATTTTTGTTTTCTTTATGTTGAGGTGTAATCCTTAATGAGGATTATGGCTGTAGTCTTTGATCTTCATCAGTAAGTGCTACAAGTCCTCTTCACTTTCAGCAAGCAAGGTTGTAATATGTGTATATCGTAGGTTGTTAGTGAGTCTTCCTCCAATCCTGATTCCCCATTCTTCTTCATATAGTCTAGCTTCTCAGATTATTTGCCCAGTGTACAAATTGAATAAGTGTGGTGAGAGGATACAGCCCTGACACACACCTTCCCTGACTTTAAACCATGTAGTATCTCCCTGTTCTGTTCGAACAACTGCCTCTTGGTCTATGTACAGGTTAATGATGAACACAATTAAGTATTCGAGAATTCCCATTCTTTGCAACGTTATCCATAATTTGTTATGATCCATGCAGTCGAATGCCTTTGCATAGTCAATAAAACACAGGTAAACATCTTTCTGGTTTTATCTGCTTTCAGCCAAGATCCATCTGACATCAGCAATGATATCACTTGTTCCACATCCTCTTCTGAATCCAGCTTGAATTTCTGGCAGTTCCCTGTCGATGTACTGCTGCAACTGCTTTTGAATGATTTTCAGCAAAATTTTACTTGTGTATGATGGTAATGATATTGTTCAATAATTTCTGCATTCTGTTGTATCAGCTTTCTTTGGAATGTGTACAAATATGGATCTCTTCAGTCAGATGGCCAGGTAGCTGTCTTTCAAATTTCTTGGCATAAATGTATGAGCGCTTCCAGTGCTGCATCCGTTTGTAGAAACATCTCAGTTGGTATTCTGTCAATTCCTGGAGTCTTGTTTTTCACCAGTGGCTTCAGTGCAGCTTGGACTACTTCTTTCAGTACCATCAGTTCTTGATCATATGCTGCCTCCTGAAATGGTTGAACATCGACCAGTTCTTTTTGGTACAGTGATTCTGTGTATTCCTTCCATCTTCTTTTGGTGCTTCCTGCATCATTTAACATTTTCCCCGTAGAATCCTTCAATATTGCAACTCGAGGCTTGAATTTTTCCTTCAGTTTTCTCAGCTTGAGAAATACCGAGCATGTTCTTTCGTTTTGGTTTTCTGTCTCCAAGCGTTTGCACATTTCATTATAGTACTTCACTTTGTCTTCTCCAGCCACCCTTCCAAATCCTCTGTTCAGCTCTTTTACTTCATAATTTCTTCCATTCACTTTAGCTACTCTACATTCAAGAGCAAGTTTCAGAGTCTCTTCTGACATCTATTTTGGTCTTTTCTTTCTTTCTCATCTTTTTAATGACCTTTTGTTTTCTTCACGTATGATGTCCTTGATGTCATTCCACAACTCATCTGGTCTTTGGTCATTAGTGTTCAATGCATCAAATCTATTCCAGAGATGGTCTTAAATTCAGGTGGGATATATTCAAGGTTGTACTTTCGTTCTCATGGACGTGTTCTAATTTTCTTCAACTTCAGCTTGAACTTGCACAGGAGCAACTGACAGTCTGTTTCACAGTCAGCCCCTGGTCTTGTTCTTACCGATGATATTGAGCTTTTCCATTGATCTCTTTCCACAGATGTAGTCGATTTGATTTCCTGTGTATTCCGTCTCACCAGGTCCACATATATAGTCGCCATTTATTTTGTTGAAAAAAAAGGTATTTGCGATGAAGAAGTAGTTGGTCTTGCAAAATTCTGTCATGCAATCATTTGGTCTATGTACAGGTAGATAGACCATTTCTATCACCAACGCCATATTTTCCAACTGCTGATCCTTCCTGTTTCCAACTTTCGCATTCCAATCACCAGTAATTATCAATGCATCTTGATTGCAAGTTTGATCAATTTCAAAATTTCAGAAGCTGGTAAAAATCTTCAATTTCTTCATCTTTAGCCATAGTGGTTGGTGGGTAAATATGAATAATAGATTAACTGGCTTTCCTTGTAGGCATATAGATATTATACTATCGCTGACAGCATTTTACTTCAGGATAGATCTTGAAGTGTTCTTTTAGACAATGACTACAACGCCATTCTTTTTCAATTTGTTATTCCCAGCATAGTAAAACCATATGATTGTCCAGTTCAGAATGCCCAATACCAGTCCATTTCAGCTCACTAATGCCTTGGATATCGATGTTTATGCATTCCATTCCATTTTTGACGATTTCCAATTTTCATAGATTCATACTTCGTACATTCCATGTTCCTATTATTAATGGATATTTGCAGCTATTCTCATTTTGAGTCATGCCACATCAGCAATTATAGGTCCCGAAAGCTAGACTCCATCTACGTCATTAAGGTCAACTCTACTTTGAGGGAGGCAGCTCTTCCCCAGTCGTATTTTGAATGCCTTCCATCCTGAGGAGCTCATTTTCTGGCACTATATCGGACAGTGTTCCGCTGCTATTCATAAGGTTTTCACTGGCTAATTTTTTTCAGAAGTAGACCACCAGGCTTTTCTTCCTAGTCTGTCTTTGTCTAGAAGCTCAGCTGAAACCTGTCCGCCATGGGTGAACCTGCTGGTATTTGAAATACCTGTGGCATAGCTTCCAGCAACACGTGAGCCACTACAGTGCGACAAACTCACAGACATGTGGGATACTGAAGCCTAGCAAATAATAAATATAAAATGATTGACTATTATGAAACTCTTTTCTAAAAATCTTTTCAAATAATGGATATTGAGATATAGCATTACTTCACAGAAAATCTTCATCAACTCCCGTAGCCCCCTTTAAATTTCCAATCTAATTGCCTTAATCTAACATCTTTAAAGTATGTTTTAGTCAATAGATTGTTAGTATTTTGTAAATAAAAAAGAAAGGTCCAAATGAGGTATTTTAATTAGATGTTTTGCCATCGTTATGATTAAAATGTTTCACCAGATTTTAAAAAATCATTAGTCTATTTTCACTAGAATAATTTAGAGTTAAATTATACCTCATTTTAACATAAAGTTAACTAATCTTTAACAATATATCTTAGCCTGTCATTCTTCAAAGGACTAATGCCATCTTCTTTTCCTCACATTCTTCTTAAACCTGAACATAATTTATTTATAACTTAACCGTGTTTAAGCTTCCAAAGTTCAGGCTTCCTCACCAAAATTCCTCATTCCTGATGCTTGTATTGGAACTCCTGAGACCGTGATCCACTTACCTTGAGGTCACCAAAAATAGTTTGTTTATCCCTGAAATACACTAGTATCTAATGATAGCCATCATTTATTGACCCTATTTCATTTATTGATGTCAGACACTATTTCAAGCATGTTGCATGTATTACTTTCCTTAATCCTCATCTCAACCCTTTGGGGTAGGATACTGTCATTAACCCCAGTTAACAAATAAAGAAATTGAGACATAAAGAAGTTAAGTAACTTGTCCATTACCCTTTCATTACCCATTCATTTTGTGAAAATGGACATGACAGATTAATTTTGCCTAATGTAACTGTAAATCCGTATAGCTACTAAAAAAAGAATATTTCACCTATCTTCATATAGTCAGTATCACATTTTTAAATATCTACACACCAGCCAAGTTTTAAGAACCCACCATGATATCAAATAATGCTATCAGAACAAAGAATAATCAGGTAAAAAATTGGTTTTTATGAGAAATTCCAGCGGTGGGGTCATTTATTTAATATTTTCATCTCTTGTAATCCTTCTATAAATGTTTATTCAGATAAAGTATTATTTTTATTTATTAAAATGCCTTTCTACTGATAAGCTATATTATTAGTAAATTTGCCAATTTTATGCCATGCATTTTAGAATCAAAAGTCATAGATGTTTGTGGGAAATGTAAATGCCTGTTATATATGTGTGTGTGTGTGTGTGTATGTATACATATATATGTGTGTGTATATATACCCCCAGTTAACTGAGACGTGTTCATATATAAATTTATAATAGAGGTAGAAAATGGAGATTTCTAATGCAGTGGAAGTGTGCAGGATTTAGAGTGGTAATCAGCAGTACTGCAAGAAAGTGAAATATTGTGTAATGATCTTGATCACTATATAATGACCAATCAGAGCACCGAGGTTCATTTAGCAACATTCCCTGGAGTGCACTCATAAATGCGGTTTTTTCAGCTGTTAGGTTTTTTCCCCGTTTGTAATCTGTCCTCTATTTCCAGTCTTATCTTCCACCTCCCCAAGCCACAACATCCTCTCCCATAACTTTACAGAAGTTCTCAGTCTCTCTTTTGTGCCTCTCTGCCTTTGCACATGTGATTTCCTCAACGGAAATATACTCTCCCTATTTTCTTTGTATGTTTAAGTCATACTTACCCTGTTAAACCACCAAATGCATTGACTTAAATAGGTTGAAAAAAAGTCTTTTGTAGAAAATTTCCATAGCTATTTGTATTTGAGCTATAAAATTTTATAGAATGCGCCTACAGTTCATAATTTACCCTTTAATAGTCTTGAGAAAGAGTATGTATAGTGGAAAGAATGCAAGCTTTGGAATAACAGAAATTGATTTCAGATTCTTCACTGTCTCTGAGCTTGGGCAAGTTATTTAACTTCCCTGAGTCTTGGTTTCTTCACCTAAATAATAATTGATAAGTTTGCTGGGAAAAATAAAACAAAATAGTATGCGTAAAATGCCTAGGAAAATAATGGAGTATTTTAGATTTAAAAAAAGCACAAAGCTTAGGTTTTTACATCTCTGCACTTTATAGTAACTTGCTCTCTTGGCCATTTTAAAAGTGTTCATAATAGTAAGATAGTCTATTTTTAGTTAAGCCAGGTACCAGTTCAGTTAATACAAAAGTAATTCTTAATTCACTAAGACTTTATTTATAGCTGTGATCCCCTCAAGCAGTTCCTTTTGTCTTCAAGCTGTTTATCAAATAATTTTTAGAACCTGTTACTGACATTTTGATGTGTTTATAGTGAGGTACATGATCATTTACAACTTGACACCAATGAGACCATTTGCAAACATATATTTTTCTTTTGTTGTTGTTGTTTATGGTTGTAGTTTAAGTGAAAGTTTACATTTCAAGTTAGTCTCTTATGCAAAAATTTATACATACATTGTTATGTGACCCTAATTGCTCTCCCCATACTGTGACAGCATACTCCTCCTTTCCACCCCTGATTTCCTATCTCCATTCAACCAGCTTCTAACCCTCTCTGCCTTCTCATCTCGCCTCCAGACAGAAGCTGCCCGTTTAGTCTCGTGTATCTACTTGAGCTAAGAAGCATACTCTTCAGGAGTATCATTTTATGTCCCACAGTCCAGTCTAATCTCTGTCTGAAGAGTTGGCCTTGGAAATTGTTTTAGTTCTGAGCTGACAAAGAGTCCAGGGAGCATGCTTTCTGGGGTTCCTCCAGTCTCAGTCAGACCATTAAGTCTGGTCTTTTTACTAGAATTTGAGTCCTACACCCCACCTTCCTCCTGCTCCATAAGGGACTCTGTGTTGTATTCCCTGTCAGGAGGGTCATTGGTGGTAGCCGGACACCATCTAGTTCTTCTGGTCTCAGGCTGATGAAGTCTCTGGTTTATGTGGCTGTTTCTGTCTCTTGGGCTAATACTTTCCTTGTGTCTTTGGTATTCTTCATTCTTCTTTACTCCAGGTGACTGGGACCAA
>NW_004444189.1:1484661-1499778 GCF_000243295.1 Trichechus manatus latirostris
GCGTACCCTAAAAAAAAAAAAAATTATATATTTTTCTTGAAGAAGTAAAAAGATGAAATTAAACCTACATAAACAAAAATTTAACAGATTCCGAAAGTAATGTGTGAATCACTTCTTTTGATTATTAGTAGAAATTAGTGGGGATGTTGACCTTATTGTTAAATATTGACCTTGTTGTAGACTACAGTAGGCTGTAAGAGTTTAAATTCTGTTTAAAAATATTAATAGAAACAAATACCTAGATATTCATTTGCTATTACTGCTTCAATATAAACAATTTTTCTTCCTCAAGTGATTTTATTTTTTTTAATGTATCCTCAATGTTTCTTTTGTTATTACATAGCTTTTAAAACATCAACAAATTTTCTCTTTTTTTGAGAAATATTCATTCCATTTTTCTTAAAGACTGGGACAGGGAGAAGTTACTTGAAGCTTGGATGTCCAACCCAGAGAACTGCTGCCAGCGATCAGGTGTTCAAATGCCAACTCCACCGCCAACTGGGTATAATGCATGGGACACGCTCCCTTCTCCAAGAACTCCAAGGACTACACGTTCTTCTGTCACCTCTCCGGATGAGATCAGTTTATCTCCTGGGGATTTGGACACAAGTTTGGTACGGTTTGGTGTGCATTGATGTACTTCCCATAATTTTGTTTTTATTTTTTGTCTTTTAACTTTTAATTTACATAATCTTATTTCATGAAGCCTCTGGTATAATCTTGTAATTAAATCCTATCCCCTTCTTAAAGTGTTCAGTTATTTTCATGCTTTGGCAAGTATTTATTATCACTGAATATTTTTTGTGATCTCTGAACTACAGATCAAAAAACAAAAGGTTTTCCTTGCTCATTTCAAAACAGAAAACATAAAAAAAGTTTGGGAAAATCCATCAGCTATATTTTCACTTAAAAGCTCCTGTTAAAGTTTTAAACATAACATACCGAAATAATTAAAAGTTGAAAGAGTTTGTGATAAGCACTTTAAACCAAAAATAGGAGAACATTTTTTATAATTTCTTGAAAGCTAATTTTTAAACATCTATGACATATTAATAATAATGTATATATTTCAGTAAAGCTTTTAGAGTTTCTCATCTAGATATATTTCCATAATAAATGTTTCCTTTTTATTGAGAAATAATACTGCCATTGTCTGGATTTTTAATTGACATACCATTGGTGTTCTATTATAGGAAATTTTGACATTTCTTGAATGATTTAACCACTCAGAATATGTGGTAAATATGAAAGCTCTGCTCATTTTATCTAGGCCTTTTTGGAAAACAATCCTACCTCTACAACTGGCATCTGTAATATTATGAAGTTTGCTTCTCATAAGTTATCATTGAGAAGATACATAGTTTTGTAGTGGGGGGGTCCCTGAGTAGATAACCTTAAATGGCTACTCTGAATATCCTGAGCTGCTGTACTGAAAACACAAAGTGACTATATTTTTGTGGATTTTCTGGGGTAAGCATCGAGTGAAGGATGTGATACTGAAGTGGTTATTTTGCAACATACAATTTGATCTTGACCTGAATAGATTGTAATGATTTGTTTCTTATACTTCCATTTCCAAATGTACAGTTGCTGATAAATTTAATACATAAATTTGGAATTTAAGAGTTTGATTTTTGCATTAAAACATTTAAATCCTATAATATGTCACGTGGTGTATGTGGTTCAGTCAAAGGTAGGCACACTAACTTTAACTTCCCTCGTAACTTTGAAACACTTAACTTTTAAAATTTATAATTACTTTAGTAGTCTACTTTTGCTTTTAAACTAAAGAACAAAATGAATTTATTGTTTTTCTTCCAAAGTATGACTTTGTGTACATAATTGTTCCTCTTCATCTCCAGTGTGACATTTGTATGTGCAGTATTTCTGTATTTGAAGACCCAGTGGATATGCCCTGTGGACATGACTTTTGTAGAGGATGTTGGGAGTCGTGAGTATATAAACAGCTTAGCATTTTTTACTGCATGATAGCATTCTAATTTGAGAATAAAATTAAGTTGCTTTCGATAATTGATGATAGAGCTTATTTATATTTGTTTGAAAGTTACCTTGAAATGTGTTACAATTTACTATTAAGGAAGAACATGTTTGTTTTTGTATTTTGATGCCTTGCCATCTACTTCTAATTCATGTTATCTAGCTTAATGTAAGGTACATTTTGGAACAAAACAAGTAGACAAAAACAAGTTTTCTTAGTTGTTAGTTTATATTACACCTAATGTAAATTTTAAGCCTAGACCTAAATATCACGAATCACTTCTATCTTATGTCCCAAGAATTTTATGCATGTTTTTGTGCTTTCTCTGAACTTTTTGTGACAAGCAAATAGTCTTGAAAATCTGTAAGAATATCGATATTTAAAATTCCTTTGTAATCAATTCAAAGTTTAATGTTTCTGCTAGGCATGGTTGGGTATATATTACAAGTGGAAAATTTATCTCACTTCTCATGTTTATCTCTATGCTCCTTCCCATTATGTTGCCAAAATGTATACTTTCTCACCACCCATTAACTTTGCTTTAATGTGCTTTTCAAAGGAGGTTTTGTAAACATAATGAGAGAAAATAAGTATAACAAGCAATACAGTATCATATTATCACTGCAGACACAGAACTCTACTAATTCATTATATAAGTCAAACGTGTCATTAGTATTTAATGAAACCTTAAAAATCAGAAGTTTTCCAACTATTTTTTCTTGGAGTGCTGGGTATCAAGTGTAAGTTGCTAGAGTGAGAGAGCAGGAACCTGAGCAAATTTTGTTTTTTTGTTTTGTTTGAACAACTTTGTTGGGTATTGGCGTACAGTAAACTACAGATGTTTCAAGTAGATAATTTGATAAGCTTTGACATACGTATATACTTGTGAAACAGTCACTACAATCAGGATAATGAATATATGCATCAACCCCAAAAGTTTCCTCACTTTCCCTTGAAATCCCTCACTCCCTTCTTTCTCTACCTCCCTTCTCTCCCTACCGACCACCCCTCAATCTGTAGGCAACCAGTGATCTTCTTTCATTTACTCTAGATCTATTTTGAGTATACTTTATCTGTTTTCCAAATTGAGGAATGAAGTCAGATTTCATTTGGAAGAAAGAAAACAGCTGCTTTTTTTAAAAAAGTCAGAATCAGTAAGAATATCTGGTCGTTCTTTTAAAACATGGACTAGACTCAATTCCAAGTCATAGCAGCCCCATGTATGCAGAGTAGAACTGCTCCGTAGTGGTTTTCAGGGTCACATGAGTACAGGTGATAAAGGTAAACAAATTGGCAAGGGTTAGAGCTCACAATCCAAAGCGATCCTCAGCCCATTTCTGGAGGCAGAAAATCCTCCCCAGGTGTAGTACTTTATTTAGCTTAATCTGTTAACTCTTACATAAGGGAGTATTACCTGAGTTCTACAACTGTTGGCCTTGATTTGTAAGGGAAAGCTGAGCCCCCCAGGGTTTACTTGAATGTTTTTGAACTTCTTGACCTTCCTCACCAAACTCATATCACAGGAACCATCTCCCATACTTATCACAGACTGATCATGAAAAGTTTATGTTAAGATTTAAATATCAAAGATCTAATTATTGTTTGCCATGGTACATTACCAGCCTACCTAGGATTCTCTTCCCCACCCCCGCCAGGTAGTTGTTGTCACATCAGGCACAGTGAAACAAGTTCCATGTTGGGTGGTTCATATATTGCTAAAATCATTTTTAAATTAATTGCAGACCTTCTAAAGACATATAAAAAAGAAACTCCTCTACTAAGAAATGAGGAAGTTTTTAAAGGTCCTTAGATTATTTGAAAGCACGTCAGTCTTAATCTTCCCAACTCCCTGTCTCTTTAGTCCAGCCAGATGCTTTGAAGCAGCTATGCCAAAGGCTTAAATGAAAGGAAAGTTATTACTTTCTACCCAGTCTATAATATCCTTCCTAATATTGAGGATAAGAGCTCAGGTTCTGGAAATAAACTGCCCTGCCAGGTTGTGAATTCTGGCTCTGCTACTTATTATTATTACTTGTTATTAGTTGTTGATTCAGGCAGATAGTGACCTCCCTGTGCCTCAATTTCCTAATCTGTAAAATGGTTATAATAGTAAGTACTTTAAAAAAAAAAAAAAGGTATGTACTTCATAGGATTATTGTCAGATTATTGTTAATATATAAGTGCTTAGAGTTAATATGTAAGTGCTTAGAACAAGGTTTGGCACACAGTAACCACTCAACAAATTGTAGTTATTATCATTTTCCTAAGCATGGTAATAAGCAGAAACTATCTATGATACAATATCTATGATATAATCTGTGAAGCTGACCTACAGGATAAAAATATAGGTAAAATGTGCCCCGCATTTATGTCTTTTGCTGATACTCATCAACTCTATGCTCTGCTCATAAGTTTAATGAGAAATTTAATCTTGATGAGGATTAATAACATGCCTCACAGAGAGGTGGTCTTATCGGTTCTGTCATTAAGTCCCTAGGATAATTAAATCTGCTGGGATGTATTTAGAATACATAAAATTCAAGACATTATTATATAGTAACTATGTCAAGGCAAACTGTGCATTTTCAAAGGGAACTATAAGTATTAAGATAATTTATATCCAGCTCTCCTGGGAACCTATTCATGGCTCAAAGAAAGAGATTCCTGTTATGTGAAAAAAGGAACTCTAACTTTTTTATACTCTTCAAAATTGTTGATGACTCCAAAGAGCTCTTGTTATATGTATCATATCTTTAGATATATATACACTATATTAGAAATTAACAGTGAGAAATTAATATATATTAACTCATTTTAAAATAAAAATAATAAGCCCATTATATATTAACATAAATAACATTTACTATTAATAATAAGGAAACCTTGGTGGCATAGTGGTTAAGAGGTATGGCTGCTAATCAAAAGGTCAGCAGTTCGAATCCACCAGGCGCTCCTTGGAAACCCTGTGGGGCAGTTACTACTCTGTCCTATAGGGTCGCTTTGAGTCAGAATCGACTCGACGGCAAACGGTGTTTTTTTTAATTAACACTAAGAGCCCTGATGGCACAGTGGTTAAAGCGCTCAGCCGCTAACCAAAAGGTCATCGGTTTGAAACCACCAGCAGCTCCGTAGGAGACAGATGTGGCAGTCTCCTTCCGTAAAGATTTACAGCCTTGGAAACCCTATGGGGTCGCTATGAGTCGGAATCAACTCCATGGCAGTGGGTTTGGTTTATTGGGTGTTAACAATAATTATTTTCCCAAAAAAAGTTTAGTGAGAACATTATTTTACATTTTTGCAAATTTCTTTAATGACTGCCTTAATGGAAGACAGCTGGATTCTCTTATCTGCTTCTGCAGTTTTTTACAAGATATTGTTTTGGTTAATGTATGTAAAGAATTCTGGCCTCACGCAGATATATAGGTAGAAAAGAGAGGAGTATATTTGTCTATTAGATAATAGTGGATACTCTTTTTTGATACGCATAAAAATGCAACAAATGGTAGTTTCTTAATGGTTAGTTGCAGTGTAAAATCTGAAACCATGACAATGGACTTTTTGTACTCTCTTACATTAAAATCCATTGGCCTCTCCCACACTTTGAATAGCTCTTTTACCCATGCATGATTTTGTAGCATAGTTCATTGGAAAATACTGGTTTACTGAGTTACGGAGATCTTCCGATGTCGACATGTGTCATTATATAGGATCAAAAAATCACGTTCATATTCATATATCACCACCAACCTCATCAGAAAAGTCTCTTAAGTTTTGGGAAGCTGTCAAGCTCACAATAGTGGATAAAAGTTTTTTGAAATTCTAATTTTTTCTGAAGGCTTGAATTTTTATCATTGGCAGCAAATACTGTCAGTTTTTTCCTAGAAGTGAAAGGCTCACTTAATTCATTTTTCAAAAAATGTCTGCCAAATATCCAAATGTAAATAATCATTGTTTGTAGTTATTCTTTTGAGTAGAATGGTATTCCATGAAAAAAGCAGGTGAGTCTGCCTCCAACTTGAACAGTCTCCTAAGTCCTCTTCCTTGAGACAACCTTCATGCTCTGGTATGCATTGGAAGTTCTTTATGCTTACTTCCCATTTCTTCACACAGAATCCTAAAAAAAAATGTGAACTCCAGGCTTGAGATTTAATATAGTTAATAATTTTTATTCCTTCATCAAGGATATTCTTCAGTGAAACTGCCTTTTTTTTTTTTTTAAACTGCAAGTGCCAAGCAATGAAAAATACAAACACTGCTAGTACATTTGGGCGCCGCTGCCTGGAATCATGCTAAAACACCGGCAGTTTTAACCAAAAAGGCAAATAAAGTCTTGATATCATTATGAAAATAGTTTTGACCTCTAAAAGGTTTCAGACACCCCCACAGGTCCACAGAGCACGCTTGAGAACTGCTCCTATATACATCATTCTCCTGAGTGCTTTGTCCATCCTTAGCCTCTGCCAAAATGTTTTTCCTGACATCAGAGTAATTCGAGTAATTTTTAACTGAGAATTGAGGTGCAGAATACCTTTCTCTTGGAATATATCAGCTTTGTGGAGTGTGTGTGGTTTTTAAATCATATTGAATACAGAGAGGAAGATTTTAAACATGTTGAGTTTAAAATGCCTGTAGGACATTTAAGTGAAAATATCCTGTGTGTAATCACAAGAAATGGCTAAGGAAAGAAATCTGGGCTCTACATTTCAGAGCCATTAGCATATAGGTGGTAGTTTAAGTCAGGGGCAATTTGATCACCCAGGGAGACTGTATGGGATGGAAAGGGAATAGTTTCGAGATAAAAACCTAGAGAACAACAAAATATAAGTGATCAGGAGAGAAAAAGCACTAGGGAAATGATGGACAAGGAGCAACCAGAGAGGAAAGGATGCCAAGAAAACAAGTCCTGGAAGCCAGAGGGAAGAGAGAATTTGAAAGAAGAAACTGTTCAGCAGTGTCTGGCGTTCCAGAAAAGAGAAAGGAGATAAAAACTGAGAAGTCTTGAATAAATTGGGCAAATGAGTAGTTATTATGACCTTGTTGAGAGCTGACCATTCAATGAAGAGCTGAAAGAAGCCAGAATACTGCAGGTTGAGAAGTGAATGGAAGGGACTTGAGGAGGGAAAGACAAACTATCATAAACCATTTTGTCAAGAAATTTTGATGTCAAAGGAAAGGAAAGTGGAGCTAAAAAGGATTATTTGGTTGAGAAAGAGTTTTCAGAATCAGGAAAACTTGAGCATGTTTATTATACTGAGGGTAAGAGTCATGAGAGAGTAAGAGGTTAAAGATGGAGGATAGGCTAATGGATAGTACGGCTCCCAGAGCAGGCCAGAGGATTTGAGGATTAGCCTGGGAGTAAAGGAGGAACCCTTCCCTCACTGAAGTGAGTGGGAGGAAGGCAAAGATAACTAACTATACTGTTAAGTTAGAGGTGTGTTAGGGAGGGCATTAAGAGAGGGACTCTGTTTCTGTGCCTGATGGGTACTCCGTTTTCTCTAAAGTGCCAAGATGAATCTGTGGAGGAAGGAGGAGATGGAGCAGTGGAGCAGGTCTGATGAGTTCTCAATGAGATGTTTTTGGTTTTTGTTAAGTGCAGTGGAATTAGAACACTAAGAGAATTAAAAGAAAAAGATATTGTAGTCAGTACAATAATCAAACTGTTGATGGTGATGACTAGAGAGTTATGACTTAATTGCCTGGTTTTCCATTTATTGTCTCAAGATTTAAGTGTTCAGTCAAGTGTAATCTACACTTGAGAAGTTTGTTTGGTTCTTGCTTTTCCATAGGCAGTTGCACTGCAGTGAATTACTTAATTTGGCCCTTCTAGCCATAGTCTTTGTAACTCCCACCAAATGACTTGTGGGACTATGCAGATGAGGTATATGGAACCCTAATGAGGGGATTGGTCAGTTTTGCCATCCACAAGGCTTAAAGGGAGACACTGAGAGATTGAGACAGAGTAGGAGCTGTAACACGGAAGACAGAGAGGGAGAGCTGACAGTGAGAAGCAGTGGCAGAGAAACGGTGGCAGCAGAACCAGGAGACTGGCGGGAGACCAGCCGCAAACTACAGGAGACTGAAGGTGACTAGCAGGAGATGGCATGGTGGGCTTCCTAGCCCATGAGCAAAAAAACTGAGTGCCTTCGGGCAGGAGGCTTGCTGTTGGAGGAGGGTGCCTCCAGACACTTGGTGGAGCTGGGTTTGCCAACCCACGGAACTAGAGCTGAGCACCTGCAGGCCAAGGCTTACTGGCAGAAAGAGCTTTGTAACACTTGCCCAAGCAGGGCAGAGGCCAGGCTGAGGGACCAAGAGGCCAAGGGCCAGGGAGATACCTGCCTGTGGGCATGGCTGAGAACGGACTGTCCTGATGGAAAAACTGTATCCCGAGCATTCCTGAACCTGAATTATAACCTGTTAGTTCCCTAATAAACCCCATAATCACGAGTATTATCTGTGAGTTCTCTATGGCCATTGCAATGAATTATCGAACTCAGCAGAGAAGTAGAGTGTACCTGTGGGAGGTACAGATGTTGTAAGAATTGGTAAAAAGGGCTGGCAAGAAGGAGGTATGTCTGACCTCCACCTCATAGGAAGCAGCCTTGGGCTGTTGATCTTGATCTATTTCCCCCTTGTGAAGTTAGAGGAGGTCAGACACCTGCACCATGTCATTTTTATAGCAGTATTACATAAATAATAATAATCTTTGCTCAGATTTATGAATTCTTATTCTATGTCAGAGCCCTGGTGGTGCAGTTGTTAAGACCAGCGGCTGCTAACCACAAGGTCAGCAGTTCAAATCCACCAGCCAGTCCTTAGAAACCCTATTGGGCAGTTCTACATTGTCCTATAGGCACCATGCAGATATTTCACATACATTATCACTTAGGAGACCTGGTAGAGCAGTGATTATAAGTGCTCAGTTGCTAACCAAAAGGTCTGCAGTTTGAACCCACCAGCTACTCTGCGGGAGAAAGATGTGGCAGTCAGCTTCCATAGATTTACAGCCGTGGAAACCCTATAGGACAGTTCTACTCTGTCCTGTAGGGTCACCATGAGTCGGAAATGACTCAGTGACAGTGGCTTTGGTTTGGTTTTTGTATATCATTTAATCTATACAACAATCCTGTGAATTGTATGCTATTATCTCCGTTTTACAGATCACAAAACTGAGGCTCAGAAAGGTCAAATAAATTGCTTAAGATCACATACCTTATTGTTGACAGACTTGGAATTCTCTAACTCAAAGTCCTGCTCTTAACCATTTAATTCACCTTGGGCTAGATTCCTGCCACTTTCCAGGATGCCCTTTTCTTTCTAGTGTGCCTAGATAGTAAATAAAACTCATTTTAATATTCTTCAATGAAATATAAGGAGAATTGAAAAAGGTATGCCGTATTCCACTGCCACATCAGACTCTCTTGAATTAGCTATGGTTAATTTCTGTACCCACCACGGGTCTGTCAGTTTGTCATACTGTGGTGGTTTGCATGTTGCCGTGATACTGGAAACTTTGCCGCCGGTATTTCAAATACCAGCAGCGTCACCCTTGGTGGACAGGTTTCAGCAGAGTTTCCAGACTAAGATAGACTAGGAAGAAGGACCTGGCAGTCTACTCTGAAAAAAATTGGCCAGTGAAAACCTTATAAATAGCTGTGGAACATTGTCTGATCTAGTGCTGGAAGATGAGCCCCTCAGATTGGAAGGCACTCAAAATACAACTGGGGAAGAGCTGCCTCCTTGAAGTAGAGAGAGTCGACCTTAATGACATGGATGTAGTCAAGTTTTCGGGACCTTCATTTGCTGATGTGGCCTGACTGAAGATGAGAAGAAACATCTGCTGACATCCATTAATAATCAGAAAGTGGAATATATAAAAATTCTAGGAAAATTGGAAGTCATCAAAAATGAAATGGAACGCATCAAGATTGATACCCTAGGCGTTACTGAGCTGAAATGGACTGCTGTGGGCCATTTTGAATCAGTCATATGGTCTGCTGTGCAGGGAATGACAAATTGAAGAGGAATGGTGTTGCATTCATCGTCAAAAAGAACATTTCAAGATCTATCCTGGATAATAGCCATATGCCTTCAGGGAAATTGTATTAATAATAGTTAACATGACTATTATTCAAATTTACGCACCGACCACTAATGCCAAAGATGAGAAAATTGACAATTTTTACTAACTTCTGCAGCCTGAAATTGATCAAACATGCAATCAAGATGCGTTGATAATTACTGATGATTGTAATGCAAAAGTTGGAAACAAAGAAGAACGATAGGTAGCTGGAAAGTATGGCTTTGGTGATAGAAATGACACTGGAGATTGCATGATAGAATTTTGCAAGACCAATGACTTATTCATTGCAAGTACCTTTTTTCAACAACATAAACAGCGACTGTACACGTGGCCCTCACTAGATGGAGTACACAAGAATAAAACCAACTAAATCTGTGGAAAGAGACGATGGAAAAGCTCAGTATCATCTGTCAGAACAAGGCCAAGGGCTAACCGCAGAACAGACCATCAATTGCTCATATATGCAAGTTCAAGTCGAAGCTGAAGAAAATTAAAACAAGTCCACAAGAGCCAAAATATGACCTTGAGTATATCCCACCTGAATTTGGAGACCATCTCAAAAATAGATTTGATGCATTGAACACTAATGACTGAAGACCAGAAAAGTTGTGGAATGACATCAAGGACATCATACATAAAGAAAGGAAAAGGTCATTACACAGGAAAGAAAGAAAAGAGCAAAATGGATGTCAGAAGAGACTCTGAAACTTGCTCTTGAACATTTGCTAAAGCAAATGAAGAGGTGATGAAGTAAAAGAGCTGAACAGAAGATTTCAAAGGGCAGCTTGAGAAGAAAAAGTAAAATATTACAATGACTTGTGCAAAGACCTGGAGTTAGAAAACCAGAAAGGTAGAACACACTTGACATTTCTCAAGCTGAAAGAACTGAAGAAAAAATTTAAGCCTCGAGTTGCAATTTTGAAGGATTCTATGGTAAAATATTTAATGATGCAGGAAGCATCACAAGCAGATGGAAGGAATACACAGTCACTATGTGAAAAACAGTTGGTCAGCATTCAGCCATTTCAGGAGGTAGCATATGATCAAGAACCAATGGTACTAAAGGAAGAAGTCCAAGCTACACTGGAGGCATTGGCAAAAAACAGCGCTCTAGGAATTGACAGAATACCAATTGAGATGTTTCTACAAACAAGTGCAGTGCTGGAGGTGCTCATTCATCTATGCCAAGAAATTTGAAAGACAGCTGTCTGGCCAGCCGACTGGAAGAGATCCATATTTGTGCCCATTCCAAAGAAAGGTGATCCAACAAAACATGGAAATCATTGAACAATATAATTAATATCACACACAAAAAAAAATTTTGCTAAAGATCATTCAGAAATGCTTGCAGCAGTACATCGACAGGGAACTGCCAGAAATTCATGCTGGATTCAGAAGAGGACGTGGAACAAGAGATATCATTGCTGATGTCAGATGGATCTTGGCTGAAAACAGATAATACCAGAAAGATGTTTACCTGTATTTTATTGAATATGCAAAGGCATTCGACTATGTGGTTCATAACAAATTATGGATAACATTGCAAAAAATGGGAATCTAGAACACTTAATTGTGCTCCTGAGGAACCTGTACATAGACCAAGAGGCAGGTGTTTGAACAGAGCAAAGGGATACTGCACAGTTTAAAATCATGAAAGATGTGCATCAGGGTTGTATCCTTTCACCATACTTATTCAGTCTGTATGCTGAGCAGATAATCCGAGAAGCTGGACTATATGAAGAAGAATGTGCATCACGATTGGTCGAAGACTCATTAATAACCTGTGCTTTATGCAGATAATAGATACAACCTTGTTTGCTGAAAGTGAAGAGGACTTGAAGCACTTACCGATGGATGTCAAAGACTACAGCCTTCAGTATGGATTACACCTCAACATAAAGATAACAAAAATCCTCACAACTGGACCAATAAGCAACATCATGATAAATGGAGAAAATATTGAAGTTGTCAAGGATTTCATTTTAATTGGATCCACACTCAACACCCATGGAAGCAGCAGTCAGGAAGTAAAATGACTTATTGTATTGGGTAAATCTGCTGCAAAAGACCTCTTTAAAGTGTTAAAAAGCAAAGATGTCACTTTGAGGACTAACATGCTCCTGACCCAAGCTTTGATATTTTCAGTCACCTCATATGCATGTGAAAGCTGTACAATAAATAAGGAAGATTGAAGAAGAATTGATGCCTTTGAATTATGGTATTGGCGAAGAATATTGAATATACCGTGGACTGCCAGAAGAACAAACAAATCTGTCTTGGAAGAAGTACAGCCAGAATGCTCCTTAGAAGCGAGGATGGCAAGACTTCGTCTCACGTATTTTGGACATGTTACCAGAAGGGACCAGTCCCTGGAGAAGGACATCATGCTTGGTAAAGTAGAGGGTCAGCAAAAAAGAGGAATACCCTTGACAAGATGAATTGACACGGTGGCTACAACAGTGGGCTGAAATACAATGATTGTCAGGATGGCACAGGACTAGACAGTGTTTCATTCTGTTGTACATAGGGTTTCTATGAATCAGAACTGACTTGACAGCACCTAACAATTGCTCCTTTTTATTTAAAGCTGTAGAACAATGAGAATTGAATGTGACCTTTCTAAGTTACTATTTTCTGAATTTTTAATGTTAAAAATAAATAGTTTCACATTTTTAGAAAGGATACAGCAAAACAGGACCTTTTATATATGTGTATATATACAGATAGATATAGTCTATATATACAGGAGAAAGAAGTGGCAGTCTGCTTCTGTAAAGATTTGTGGCCTTGGAAACCCTATGGGGCAGTTTCACTCTGTCCTATAGGTCGCTCTGAGTCAGAGTCGTCTCGATGGCAGTGGGTTTGGTTAGGTTTTGGTATATACGTGTGTGTATATATATATAATGAATTTCTAGGCAGGTAGTAAGTGTTTAGTTATGTTTGTGATATTCATTGGTATTATTTTAATTACACTCTAACATAAAATTCATTATAAAGAAAAGCTTCTTAGAATGTGAAAATAAATTTTATCCTTACTGTTTTTCTGTCAATTGATAATTTTAATAGGTTTTTGAATCTGAAAATTCAGGAAGGTGAAGCTCACAACATTTTCTGCCCCGCATATGATTGCTTCCAACTTGTGCCTGTGGATATCATAGAAAGTGTAGTTTCTAAAGAGATGGATAAACGATACCTACAGTTTGATATTAAGGTACAGACAATTATCTGTCTGATTTCTTAATTGTAATTTTATTAAACCTATAAAGCAGATTTTATGTATTTTTTTGTTTTATTTTTGAAAACGTAAAATAATGATCTCTGAGTTTTGTCTCTCAAAAAAAATTGAATAAAGGAATGGTGGCATTAAAGTTTTAAGCTAAAGCATTATTTTATATAGTAGAAGGAAAGGGAAAGGCTAAGGTAGTTAACTAGTAAAGTAGTTATTTATTAGTTAACTAATAAAATTATTGCTCAGAACAAAAATCGATTTGCCTATTGTACTTTTATATCTGATTAATCAAGATAATGTTCAAATTTACCAAAAGACATTATATTTTATATTCCTAAGTATAAGTATTTCGAAATAAAGATTATCAACTCAACAATTTATGATCTTTTTTTTTCCTAGTAGTAGTTTCTTATAATGAATTAGAATGTTTATTTCATCCTTTTTTCTATCTTCTTTATTTTCATTCAGGAGTTATTCAGAAAGTATATGCAAATTATTTTCTTTTTTTTGGAATTTAAAAGCTACATTTTAACTGTCTTTTACAGATTTTCCTAGTCTAAACTCTAATATATTAACTTAAAAAAAAAAGTTCTATTGTTTCTTTAATATAGAAAGTACCATAATATTGATATTTATGTATTATTAGGGTGCCATTTTGAAATTTACTATGCTAATGTATCTAATAATCACATAAGATCCTATTAATAATTATATTCTATCAGAAAAGTGGCACATTGTATAAGAAGACATTTTTTAATTACATATCCTCTGTGAATAATTGGCATTTTTACTTTTTTATCATCTACCTGGTTTTTAGATTAAAGAAAACATAAATTTTAAAAATCATGTTGTTACTGAGATAATTGCCTTTTTTTCCATCTTACTAAGGTTTTCGTACATTTAAGTACTGTTTTAAATATTTCTTGAGACTGACAACTCTTTTATTTCATTCTTTTTTGCTTTAACGTAAGTTACCATAGGTGCACTCTATGTCAGAATTTAGAGTTAAAATATTTTCTGTTATTTTTAAAAGGCCTTTGTTGAAAATAATCCTGCCATTAAATGGTGTCCTACTCCCGGCTGTGAAAGAGCAGTCAGACTAACAAAACAAGGGTCAGGTACATCTGGATCTGATACACTCAGCTTCCCGTTGCTGAGAGCACCTGCTGTGGATTGCGGAAAAGGACACCTCTTCTGCTGGTTAGTATAAGACAAATTGGGATCAGCCTAACCACCTTTCTGACAGTTTTTAAAGAGAGTTTGTATATTGAATCAGGCCTTTAAATTATAGTAAGTTTGACAATATTCTTAGTAATAAAAATAATATGTAATAGTTCATACTTATTGTATGCTTGAAGCCCTGGTGGTGCACTGTTTAAGTGTTTGGCTGCTAACCAAAAGGTTAGAGTTGTGTGCTTGATGTGTGCCAGACACTATGCCAAATATTCTTTGTATATTGATTTCACCCAACCGTGCTGTGAGTTGGGTGTTGTTGTTATCCCCATTTTACAGGTGAGTAAACTCAGGCACAGAAAAGTTGCACAGGGTTATTCTGCAGCTAGGGCATGGCAGAAATGGGATTAAAGTTCAACTCTTCTTGATTTCAAAGCCCCATGCACTTACGCTGTAATACCAAACTGTTAACCATAGGCTAGAAAATGCTTAGAGAATTTAACTTTTCCTCTTTAAAATATAAACCTTTAACCTTTGTAGTAACTGTTAAATGAGAAACTATTTTGTTCTGTAAGCCTTCATCTTAAGTGAGAATAACAGCACAATTGGAAGAGCGTAGTCAGTGTCACTGAACTG
>NW_004444189.1:1499969-1549064 GCF_000243295.1 Trichechus manatus latirostris
ATATATATATATATATATAAGCCTTTAGCAGTGATTCCTAACCAGGGGTACACAGAATTACTGTGGAAACTTACAAATTTTCATCCTGGGCAAGTGAGACTTTGATTCAGTTGGTTTTGGAGTGGGGCTCCAAAAAAAAGAAAATGCTTCCAAGGGATTCTAATGCACAGTCCTAGTTAGGAACCACTGACTACACACTGACTACAGGCTTTTTGTGCCTTGTGTTTTATTTAATTTTTAATGCCTGATAAAAACAGTAAAAAATGATGATAAATTAGTAATGGATAGGATGTGTAGCTGTGTATACTTGTTTTTGTCTGCCACAGCATTTTGTTTTATTCAGAATAAATTCAATGATAATTAACTGTTTTGTTTTAGTTTGGTTAGATGATCAGAAAAGAAGTAATATTTATTCTGCTTTTTGCTCATTTCTAGAATTTATATATATATAAATTTTTTTTATATTGTCTGCTTCACCCTAATGGCATTAATTTGCAATCTCTGTTTTTACATTCTTAGCTTCTGTGCTTTTTTATATACTATAAGAGCTTTGTCTATAATCAGAAGTTCTAAGTAGAATTGGTCACATGTTGTCTGATGCTCTTATCTTGTGTTTCAAAGAAAAGCAAAATCTACTGCATGCCAAGGGAAACTTTGCAAGAGAGATCTTTATAACATAAAGACATGTGATTCTGGTTTTGCTTCTGTCGTTCGTCAGAAAGCTCAGAAATAATTCTCTAAAGATGATTACAAAAGCTGCAACAAATTACAATAATAATTTCTTCTTTTTTAATAACACATGACAGAATCAGATGAGAGCCATCCTCAAGAGATATCTGCTTGGATATAACAATATATTCATTGTAGGAGAGAAGGTGGGAGTAGGCATTTCCCTTCCCATCACAGGAAAGTCCTTTCTCTTATAACTTGTACACCCTTAAGTTCCAGACCCTTCATAGCTGAACCTAGGATGCTTATTCCGACTACCCTATATTATTGCAATGTCTCTGATCTGCCAGGCAAAATTATCCCCAGATGGTGTTAAAAACACAGATGGGCTTTCACTTTATCCCGTGACCTTCTCTTCTCTGTTTTTCTTTGTATTAAGGCAGAATATGCTACTATGTAATTTCTGCGCCTTCTGAGCTGACACAAAATCTCTCTTCTCTCAGGTAGTTCTTGAAAGATTTATTGTCAGAATACTCCCTGGCCACCAAAATCCTGATCTGCCAGGAGAAGAACTCAAATTTAACTTGGTATAGTGGCCATTTCTCTCCTGTATCAGCTCAGAATTTCCTCTAGTCCCTTTAATCACCACTATCTGCATCAGAAACTGAGAAACTTACTTGGAATTCCTCTTCTAAAAACCATAGATATTCAAATTTATTTTCGAGTTATTTGCTGAAATGGACTGGCAGGATTATTGTAAATAATAATGTGAAGTGTTTTAATATATCACCTAGCAGTGGAGCATTTATTTCCTGGAACTGTGAAAAGAATCTTTAAAATAGTGTCTCCACCACTGAAAAACAAATTTTAACCCGATAGGAAGGTTTGAGTCATAGTGTTACACCTGATGGGAAATCCCGTATCGAGTTTCTAGTCCACTTAAGTTTCCAGTGCATCAGAGTACAATGTGCAGGCCTGTCAAGTATTTGGGGAAGACTCTGAAAGTCAATGTGTTTACATTACAGTTGTCATCAATGCATTCTGTTTTCCTCCAATACCCACGATAAGGATTTTGATAACGTCTCTTCCCTTGTTAGGATCACGAATCTTAATTGAGTTAAAGCAATAATTCCGTGCTTCATCTCCCTCTCCACAGACTTCACGGGCAAGGGAAAGACTCCCCAAGAGTTTCTGAGCAAAATAAATACGGTTATTCTTATCTGTGGACCTAATAGTTGCGTCTCATCTTCTCTTGCAAAATCAGAGTCTCAAACCCTTATCTTAATAGCTTTGATTCTGTAAGAAAAGATTTTTTTCAGACTGGCAGTACCTAACTATTTAGGTATCAGAGTCCTGCCAACTAACAGAACATTCATCAGCTCTTTCAGGGGCCAGAAATGAAAACATAATGGTATTCATTTGGTAGAGTTTGATCGTAAGACCCTGTTTAAATGTCATGTCTACTCTATGCAAAAAATAACATACCCATCTGTACTAGGTTGAGTAGTGTCCCCCCACAATTCATGTCCCTCCTGGAACCTCAGAATATGACTTTATTTGAAAATACGGTCTTTGCAGATGTAATTAGTTAAGATGTGGTCATAGTGGAGCAGGGTGGACCCTTAATGCAGTATGACTAGTGTCTTTATAAAAATAGAGGAGACAGAGAAACACAGGGAAAATGCCATGTGAAATGGAAGCAGAAATTGGAGTGATGTGCCTGTAAGCCAAGGATTGCTGGCAACCACCGGAAGCTAAGAGAAAGACATAAAACAGATTCTCCCCTAAAGCCTTCAGAGAGGACATGGCCCTGCCTACACCTCGATTTTGGATTTCTAGCCCCCTGAACTGTGAGAAAATAAATTTCTGTTGTTTTAATCCACTCAGTTTGTGGTAATTTCTTATGGAAGCCATAGTAAACTAATACACCATCTAAATAAATACTACTTCGGAGTTCAGATTATCAAGTTTCATTGGAACACATGATTGACATCAGTCTAGGAGACACAGGACCTGCATTCAAGACCTAGCTCTGCCACTAACTAACTGTATGCCTTGGTGATAAACAAGCATAGTCTCTTATAATAATTTTTTATCTGATGTAGTCAATATAAATAGTACTAGTTCCAGAGCCAAACTATTTGTCTGCAAGCCACACCCTCCCCTGTGAGGTACAGTCGATCCTCCATATCCGCAGGTTTCACATCCACGAATTCAACCGACCGTGGATCAAAAATATTTGAGGGAAAAAAAAGAAAGTTTCACAAAGCAAAACTTGAATTTGCCGCACGCCGAGCACTGTGCTGAATCCAGACGGATGAATTGATGTGTAGGCATACCCAGCTGTAGCCTCCCACTGTTCCACACATCCTCAGTCTCTCTCCAGCACTTGTTATTTGAGCATTGTTCACTTCATGCCTTGTTATTATTCCCTAAATAAACAATGCGGTACTGTATAACAGCTATTTACATAGCATTTACATTGTATTAGGTATTATAGGTAATCTAGAGATGTCACCTTGAAGACTAAGGTGCACCTAATCCAAGTCATGGTATTTTCAATCGCTTCATATGCATGCAAAAGCTGGACAATGAATAAGGAAGACCGAAGAAGAATTGACACCTTTGAATTGTGGTGTTGGCGAAGAATATTGAATATACTGTGGACTGACAAAAGAATGCACAAATCTGTCTTGGAAGAAGTACAACCAGAATGCCCCTTAGAAGCAAAGATGGCGAGACTACATCTTACATACTTTGGACATGTTGTCAGGAGGGATCAGTCCCTGGAGAAGGACATCATGCTTGGTAAAGTAGAAGGTCAGTGAAAAAGAGGAAGAACCCCAACAAAATGGATTGACATAGTGGCTGCAACAGTGGGCTCAAGCATAACGATTGTGAGCATGGCGCAGGACCAGGCAGTGTCTCGTTCTGTAGTACATAGGGTCCCTACGAGTCAGAACCAACTCAACAGCTCCTAACAACAACAACAGCAACAGAGATTATTTAAAGTATATAGGAGAATGTGCATAGGTTATATGCAAATACTACGCCATTTTATATAAGGGACTTGAGCATCCAAGGATTTTGGTATCCACGAGGAGTCCTGGAACTAGTCCCCGCAATGGGTACCGAAGGACGACTGTATTGTCATTAAGTGCCACTATGCTGATTTTTTTTACATGTTGATGTAAAGGTGGCATTATTTATGAAAAAATACAGCAATACCAATTTCAAAGAGTTGTTAGGAAGATTAAATGAATCATTACATGTAAGGTATTTAGAACATTGCCTGGTATACATTAAGACCTCAAAAATATTACCTATTATTATTTGATCTGTTAATTAGGGGGAAATGTTAGTTGAAGGGGAAAATCATAAAAAAATGAAGATTTTACTTATTCACTCAGGTTTAGTTAATAAAGTTATAAAATGACAAGTTCAGCCATAAAATCTCATGAACTGAAAGTTGCCAACTTCTTCTTTTTTTTTTAATTGTACTTTAGATGAAGGTTTACAGAACAAATAGTTTCTCATTAAGCAGTTAGTACACATATTGTTTTATGACATTGGTTAACAACCCCATGACATGTCAACACTCTCCCTTCTAGACCTTGGGTTCCCTATTACCAGCTTTCCTGTCCCCTCCTGCCTTCTAGTCCTTGTCCCTGGGCTGTTGTGCCCCATTAGTCTCGTTTTGTTTTACGGGCCTGTCTAATGTTTGGCTGAAGGGTGAATCTCGGGAGTGACTTCACTGCTGAGCTAAAAGGGTGTCCGGGGACCATACCCTCGAGGTTTCTCCAGTTTCTATCAGGCCAGTAAGTCTGGTCTTTTTTTGTGATTTAGAATTTTGTTCTACATTTTTCTCCAGCTCTGTCTGGGACCCTCGGTTGTGATCCGTGTCAGAGCAGTCAGTGGTGGTAGCCGGGCACTATCTAGTTGTACTGGACTCAGTCTGGTGGAGGCTGTGGCAGTTGTGGTCCCTTACTCCCAAAGGGGTGAGACCAATGGAGTATCTTAGATGGCCGTTCACAGGCTTTTAAGACTTCAGATGCTACTCACCAAGGTAGAAAAATTGCCAACTTCTTGACAGCAATTTCTTCCATCAAGTTAATGAAGCTTGAAATTTTAGAAGATTTTCCCTCATTCAGAATCCTCTGGAGCCACTATATAGTCCTGCCAGCTGTTGTGCATATTGACACATTTTCAAGAAAACCATCCCTTCATCTCTTTTTTTTTTTTTTTTGCCCTTTCATCTCTTGATGTTAGGTTAACCATCGAATTATATTTGGACAAGATTAAGGATTTTTGATTAGACAACCATTTTCTTTCTTTAGAATCTCTTACTATTAAGAGCACTTTTTTTCCTGAAAGAACCCACTGTTAGTGTCTCTAGCTAAGTTTCACTTGTCTGAGTGCCAAGATTCCTCTCCTATTCACTTGGTTTTACTGATAGTTAGATGTAGTCTCAACAACAGGTACCAGGTCCTTCACAGTACTTGTCACCACCATTGGTGTCTTGGTTAAAATTTTCTTTAGGAATTTAGCTTTCCAGTATCTGCAGAACATTTCAATACCTTCATTACTCTTCTCACAATAACCTCTCTCCCTACTGCTACATAATCAAGATTATCAGTCACCTATTATATCTGGTGCAGTGGTTAAGCACTTGGCTGCTTACCAAAGGTTGGCGATTTGAACCCACCAGCCACTCTTTGGGAGAAAGATGTAGCAGTCTGCTTCCATAAAGATTTACAGCCTTGGAAACTACAGGGCAGTTTTACTCTGTCCTGTAGGGTCATTGTGAATCAGAATTGACTCAACAGCAGCGGGTTTGGTTTTTTGGTTTATTATGTGTGGTAGTGTGGTCATTACCATACTTTGGAGAAGTCCAGGCTTATTTTCCCAGATACCTTCATTTTCAAAGATATTTAATTGTATTAAATGACAACCTTTAACTCTCTTCCTAATTTACAGTTCTTGCTCTAGCATCTTCTTCATTTACAAGCTTCTCTTCTTATGTCCCTCTTAGTATTACACTGGAAACTCAGAGAGACTGTGCTAACCAGGTATGACACCCTGAAATGGCCCTACCAGTTAGACCGGCAGCTGAGGAAGCAGCCAGTCTGTGTCTTCCTGTGAGGTTCGGGAGAACAAAACCTTCTGTCGCTATCTAATGCAACTCAGCCTTGGAGAACCGAACACACAGATAAGCAATAATGACCTTTTGAAGAAATGGTATTTTTTTTCAGACTGTTTGAAAACACCCAGCTTTTTTTCCCACCCTGATTATTTTCTTTTTTCTGTCAGAAAATGTTATGACAGCAGAGCCAGTCATACTGATACTGATTTTGCTAGGAAAAAAATGCTGAATACGCTATTTAATCTCTGGGGAAAGAAAACCTGTAAACTTATTGAAAATAATTTATTTCATTGACTTGGTTTGTTTCATTTTAGATACTGCAGATATATAAGGCTGTTTTGTACCTTGAGACTTTTTTAATGAGTCTTGAGAAATCTAGATTCTGTATTCCCACACATATTCTCAGGCACCATATGGAAACACTGTTCCTAGATCTGTGGTATATTTCTTACTCTAGTGTATGCTAGTATATGTGCCAAAAACAGTCAGCAGCTATTAAAGATATCCTTTACATTTCTGGAAAACAGAGTTCATTTTCATATGTACTAAAGTAAATCTAAAGAGCCCTGGTGGCACAGTGGTTAAGCACTCAGCTGTTAACTGGTAGGTTGGGGGTTGTAACTCATCCAGTGACTATGTGGGAGAAAGACTTGGCAGTCTGCTTGCATAAAGATTACAGCTCAGTAACAAAGTTTATTAAGAAAGTATTCTGCATCCCACTTTGGTGAGTGGCGTCTGGGGTCTTAAAAGCTAGTGAGCGGCCATCTAAGATGCATCAATTGGTCCCAACCCACCTGGAGCAAAGGAGAATGAAGAACAACAAAGACACAAGGAAAATATTAGCCCAAGAGGCCGAAAGGGCCACATAAACTAGAGACTTCATCAGCCTGAGACCAGAAGAACTAGATGGTGCCTGGCTACCACCAATGACCAACCTGACAGGGAACACAGCAGAGAGTCCCTGATGGAGCAGGAGAAAAGTGGGGTGCAGAACTCAAATTCTAATAAAAAGACTAGACTTAGTGGTCTGACTGAGACTGGAGGAACCCCGGAACACATGGTCCCCAGACTCTTGTCAGCCTAGAACTAAAACCATTCCTGAAGCCAACTCTTCAGACAAAGATTAGACTGGACTGTAAGACATAAAATGATACTCATAAAGAGTGTGCTTCTTAGTTCAAGTAGATACATGAGACTAAATGGGTAGCTCCTGTCCGGAGGTGAGATAAGAAGGCAGAAAGGGACAGGAGCTAGTTGAATGGACACAGGAAATCCAGGGTGGAAAGGAGGAGTGTGCTGTCACATTATAGAGAGAGCATCTAGGATCACATAACAATGTATGTATAAATTTTTGTATGAGAAACTAACTTGAGCTGTAAACTTTCACTTAAAGCACAATTTAAAACAAAAACAAGAAACATTCAGAAAAAGATTACAGCCAAGAAAACTCTGTGGGGCGGTTCTATTCTGTCATATGCATGTCTTCTTAACAAATTTAAACTTTGCAAATAAGATCCTTGTTTAAAATAACACTGACGATGGATGATGAATCCAGATTGGGTTTTTCTCCCCCAAAAGAGATACTTTGTTATTAATTGGAATAATTACTTTTGAGCTATGCAATATGTTACCATATTGAATTAAAATAAATTTATGAAGGCTTTAAGCTCTTTCAAATGTTTGGCCTTTTATATAGCTATAGAAGATAATATAAAATTAAATTACAAATGATAAATTGGTAAGTTGTATTTAAATCAAAATTTTCCAAATTCCAATGAAACAGAACATTGAGAGGCATCAAACTCTTAAAAGTAAATTATAATATGAAGGTTGCTGAAATGCCAAATGTTTTGTTAACTCTATACTTACTACAAGTTTAAAAAATTGAGAAAAAAAAGTAAATTATGTTGTACTAGCCATTACTTGGACATTCTAAGAGGTGAAGATAAAAGAATGACTTAAAACAGTACTTCCCAAACTTCAAAATGCTAAAGAGTCATGTGAGGATTTTGATAAAATGCAGATTCATATCCATAAGTCTTATTGGGCTTGCTCTTCTGCATGTCTTGTTGTTGCTTTTGTTAGGTTCCCCCAAGTCAGTGCTGACTCATTGCGACCCTATAGGACAAAGTAGAACTGCCCCATAGGGTTTCCAAAGAGCAGCTGGTGGATTTGAACTGCTGACTTTTTGGTTAGCCGAGCTCTTAACCACCTTGCCCCCAGGGATCCTCTGGATGTCTGACGAGCTCTAAAGTGATGGCGATACTGCTAGCCGGGGGAACACACCATGAGCATCAAGAATTTAAAGTGTCAGTGAAGAAAAAACCTACTTGACAAAAATGTTTTACCACTTTTAAGACATACAAAACCATGTTGTAAATGTTAGGTTATCTATTTGGAACTTTTTAAATGTGTAGATGAATGTACTGATTAAAAAAAAAAAAAAAAAACTGGTGGAATCCAGCTTTGGAATCCCATCTTCAGTTCCTCCATTGAGATGCTTCATCTCTTAGTCACTGTGTCTTGGTTTTCTCAACTTTAAAATTGGAAGAGTATATCCCACCTGTCTTTTTTCACCTTGATGTTGATGACTATTTTTAAATTGCCTTTTCTATGTTTTCCTCTTCAGGGAGTGCCTTGGTGAAGCACATGAGCCTTGTGACTGCCCAACATGGAAAAACTGGCTACAAAAAATAACTGAAATGAAACCAGAAGAACGTAAGAGGAGTTTTAGATAGCTATGCTACATATTTTCTAATGTTATTCAAAAGATAATGTGGTCACATGCATTATGATCTTCATTTAAGAAGTTTTCAAGTTTGTTAATGCTAGAGCTCCCCTGTGTAATATCACCCCTCTGAACAATATCCTTTTGTAGATCACAGGGTTTTTGCAAAGGGAAATCATAGACAGGCTCTGTGTTTCTAGAGGACTTATTTCCCTACCTAAGATAAACAGAGTAAATCAGGGTCACAATTAAGCCCTTCTTCAGCTCTTCCTATAAGATCATATAGCTTATTGGTAGCAGACCTGGAATTCTGTGACTCAAAATCCTGCTCTTAACCACTTAATTCACCTGGGGCTAGATTCCTGCCACTTTCCAGGACGCACTATTCCTACTCCCTCAACTAGTGTGCCTAGATAGTACATAAAACTCATTTTAATATTCTTCTAAATGCAATATAAGGAGGAAAAAGTATTTAAAAATATGCTGAGATTAGTTCAAAGAGTTAAATTCCTTATAAAGATTCAAATAATGTTTTTAAGCTCTGAAATGGCCTCTGTTGTGTCTAATCAGAACAAGAAGCAGGAATGATTTTATTTAGTATAAAATGAAGGTTAATTTATAAAATTTTCAAATGAATTTTTTCATATAATGATCAGTTGTTGAATGGCATTCAAATTGTCTTTTTAAGAATTTATTCTTTAAAAGAACTACGTTTCCACTTGCATACATATTGATTCTATTAATAGCTCTTAGACTCTGTTATACTCTAATACTTGATTAAATGAAGTTAATACTTCTTACAAAGAGACATAAGCATAACTAGGTTCTTAAGGAAAGAATATCAGTCAGTATGTAATCAACATGAACTGAAGTGAAGGGAAGCGTTTGAAAGTCAGTAGGGGTAAAGAAGACTCACCAGATAGAAGAGAAAGAAGATATTGCACGTATTAAGAACAGTATGTTCAAGGGAACAGATGTATGAAATAAGAATGTTTTAGAGAATTGAAAGTGAAGGCATTTTCCAGAACAAACTTTTATTGTAGTAATAGCTATTCTGAAAACAGTTTACTTCATGCCGTCCCCTAGAACTACAGTGCAGTTCACTAGAATGCAATTAGGAACTAGCATTCTTTCCAAGGGTAGGAGAAAAAAACTGTTATGTTGCAGGCCACACAGCTGCTTTGTTTTAATGGCTTTGTGCTTTATTTATTACAACAATGGACAACAAAGGTCATGAGAACATGTTAGAGCCTCTGAGCTAAAAATGTTGATGCCGAAGGAAGAAGAAAGGCCACTACTTTTAAACAAAAATTAAATGTTTTAAATGTCAGGTGTGTTTAATGATTAGGTTTTATGACAATAAAACTCACTGCTTTTGAGTCAATTCCAACTCAGAACAACCCTGTAGGACAGAGTAGAACTGCTCCATAGGGTTTCCAAGGCTGTAAATGTTTACGGAAGCAGACTGCCACGTCTTCCTCCCACTGAGTGGCTGGTGGGTTTGAACCACCGACCTTTCAGTTAGCAGCCAAGCACTTTAACCACTGGGTCCTTCATAAAGCTTACCCAAACCAAAAACCAAACCCATTGCCATCAAGTCGACCCTACAGGATACAGTAGAACTGCCCCACGGGGTTTCCAAGGAGCAGCTGGTGGATTTGAACTGCCGACCTTTTGGTTAGCAGCTAAACTCTTAACCACTGCACCACCAGGGCTCCATAAAGCCTACAGCATCTGGTATTCCCAGGCAGTCTCCCATCCAAGTACTGACCAGGCCCGACCCTGCTTAGCTTCTGAGATCAGACGAGATCGGGCGGGTTCCAGGCAGGCCGTAGTTTATGGCAATACTCTCTATAAATGGTATTACTTCCACAGACTGAGTGACAAAACAGTCATTTATCTTTACGCTTACTAGCTTGACCTTACTAGTCTCTACTAGTTGTATAGGACTGCCATAACAAAGTACCACAAATTGGGTTGCTTATAAGGACAGAAATTTATTGTCTCATAGTTCCAAAGGCTAGTAGTTTGAATTCATGGTATCTGCAGGACCATGTTCTCTGAAAGCTCTAGGGGAAGATCATTTCTTGTCTTGGAGCCTCTGGTAACCCCAGGCATTCCTTGGCTTGCAGCTGCAGTATAACACCTTTGTCTGTTGGCCCTCCTTCCTCTGTCTGTGTCTTCTCTTTTATAAGAACACCACTCCAGTTGGTTTAGGACCCTCCCTAGCCCAGATGACTTCATGTTAATTTAACTGATAGCATCTTCAAAGGCCCTATTTCCAAACAGGGTTACATTCATTGGCACCAGGGTTTAGGACTTCAACTTATCTTTTGGGGAGACACAATTCAATCTACAATGTAGCTGTAAGTATAGTAAGTTCCTTCTGAAGCTCCCTTTCTCCACTGAATTATCTGAGCATTCTCCCAGCCACCACCCTAATCAAACCATCTTCTACAGAGTTAGTTTAGAACTGGAGTTTGATCAGTCCACTGCTGCTATTGTTTTTCTGGTATGTGAAATTAAAAGCTAGTGCTTTACAGTACAGCAGAAACTGCTGATCCATTGCTGATACAGACTTAACTAGGTAGGCACTCCTGGTTTCTTGTAACGAGACAGCCCCAGTCCTCTACTGCTAGCTCCATCAAAGGACTGCTCTTCGTGTCTCAGCCCTCCCAGTTCATACAGAGCCACTTCCCCGGGGCCAGTCAACCCAGACGTTTGTCCCCCTTCCCTCTCCAGGGATTTATATCTCGGGGTTGATGACTTTTCCTTTTAAACATCAAAACTCAAAGGGTCTGATTTCTCCCCTGCTTTTGGACACTAGAGTTAATGCCTTACTCCCTCTTTTGAGAGTGTCTGCATGCAGTCAGGGCCTTAACTGGATGAGCCACTCTCAGTGATTCCAAAGTGATTTTCTGACATTTCTTTCAGTAAAGAAAAGGTAGGGCTCCTCAGTAGAGTTAGAGCTAGAAAGAAAACAAAAAAAACCTAACTTGATTATAGGCATTCTTACAGGAAAAAATAATTATTTAATTGTACATCTGGAACTCTTTCCAGCTCATATGTTCTCTTCTCCGTTAATATGTTTGTAGAATATAAAATGTAAAATGTAGAATCTTTAAGAAACATGGCCTATAGCCCTTAGACACCCTTCTAACTCAGAACTGAAGCCATTCTCAGAGATCACCTTTCAGCAAAATAATAGACAGGCCTGTAAAATAAGCAGTAACACCTGTGAGGAAAGTGCCGTTAGAACAATCATCTATATGAGACCAAAAGGGCAACATCTGCCCAAAAGGAAAGGTGAGAAGGCAGAAAGGAGCAGGAAAACCAGACGAATGGAAATGGGAAACTCAGGGTGGTAATGGGGAGAGTGCTGACATATTGCAGGAATTGCAACTAATGTCACGGAACAGTTTGTATATAAACTATTGAGTGGGAAACTAATTTGCTCTGTAAACCTTTACCTAAAGCGCAATTAAAAAAAAAAAAAAAGTATGTTCATGAAAAATTTGAAAAAAAAGAAGACATTTCTTAAGATTGCAGATCTGAAATTATAGTAGAATAAGTTGAGTTTAAGATAACAAAGAGTATAAGGTTGGTTGAGGATAGAGATGGAGGATGGGAGAAGTTTGAGGGTAGACAAGAGCCAAATCATGAAGAGCTTTGTATTCTTTGCTAAAGGAATTTGATTTTAACTTGTAGGCAGTGGGGAGCAATTAAAAAATTTTAAGCAGATTTTTATTTTAAAAGATCACTGTGCAGGCAGTATATTGGGTGTGGGGAGGAAAAAGCTGGAGAGATAGGTTGACTTTCTGTATTTTAATAGTCTAGACAAGAGGTGTGATGGACCCGAGCTAAAGAAGTCAGAGCTGGGAAAGAGGAGGGTGTCCAAGATAACATGCTGACATCATTTACCAAGAGAAGGAGTAGAGAGAGGAGCATATTTGGGAGAAAAGATGAGAAGTTTAGTTTTAGACAAGTCTTGTTTGATTCATTTTAAGTTTATTCAAAATAATCATGGATGAAAAAGATACTGATACTTGAATGCAATTTTCAATCTTTTTACTATGATGAATAGTTTCATCATTTGCTGCAACTAACCTATTTAAGAATTATTTTCTAAAGTAATCATTTCTATAATTTTCTTTAATGCAATATTTACACAGAAAGTAACATACTGCTTTTTTTATATTTTGGTAGGTTTTTTTTTTTTTTTTTTTCCTCAGTTTATTTAGACACACAGCTAGGGAGAAATCTCTTTTAAACCAAGTTTCATAAGTAGGACTTTTTAGAATATAGCTCCTTACCCTGTAATTATGCTATTCAAAATGAAGCAGTTTAAAAATGTTGCCATAGATCTTAATAGGAAAACAAGTATATGACTGAAACTGAGAGGCAACGTACAAAGAAAAGTTTGGGTTTTTTTCCCTCTAAAGTTGTACACTTAACCATTTATTTTTGTGTTTGTGCTTAATATCTCAAAGTTGTGGGAGTTAGTGAAGCTTATGAGGATGCTGCCAATTGTCTCTGGTTGTTAACTAATTCCAAGCCTTGTGCTAACTGTAAGTCTCCGATACAGAAGAATGAGGGCTGCAATCACATGCAGTGTGCTAAGGTAAGAAGTCAGAGGATTTTGCATGCTTTGCAGTTGAAATCTTAATTTAGTTTGATTGTTCATCCAAAGGAGAAATGTTATAAGCATAAAATCTTGTTGGGTTTCACATGAGTTCTAGTAGATTGCCTTCTACATTCTTTGTTGAGTAACGTGTTGATTTCTATTACTAAATTTTATATTCACAGAGAGTGTTAAAAGTAAGGGTGGGGATTGGATGGTATTTGGACAGAAGATCCAGGAATGCCTTATTCTTCCTCTGCCTGTCAGCCCCCAAAGTGAGGGTCCTAAAAGAATTGTGTGTGTATCCATATAATAATAGCAAGTGATAAAGTGCTACCTTGTATTAGCTGTTGTTATGGATTGAATTATGTCCCCAAAAAATATGTGTTGTACATCCTAACCTCTGTGCCTGTGGTTATAATCCCATTTGGAAATGAGTTGTCTTTGTTATGTTAATGAGACAGGATTAGTGTAGGATGTGTCTTACCTCAATCTCTTTTGAAATGTAAAAGATTAAACAAACAAGCAAGGGAAGCAGAGACGGGGTAGATTGATCCAAACCACATAGAGGTCTCTAAGGAACCAGGAATAGAAGCTAAAGAGACAAAGACCTTCCCCCAGAGCAGGCAGAGAAAGCCTTCCCTTAGAGCCAGCGTCCTGAATTCAGACTTCTAGCCTCCTAAACTATGAGAAAATAAATTTCTATTTGTTAAATCCATCCACTTGAGGTATTTCTGTTATAGCAGCGCTATAATTAAACCAGAATTTGGTACCAGAGGAGTCGGGTGCTGCTCTAACAGATATCTAAAATGTGGAAGTGGTATGGAATGGAGTAATGGGCAGAGGCTAGAAGAGTTTTAAGGTGCCTAATAGTAAAAGCTTAGATTGCCTTAGAAGAGACTGTTGGTAGAATTATGGATGTCAAAGGAAATTCTGGTGAAGGCTCAGAAGGAAGTGAGGAGAGCTTTAGAGAAAGTCTCTGTCTTAGAGAATGCATATGGTACTAGCAACAGAATGTTGCTAGAAATGTGGACTTTAAACGTGCTTCTGGTGAGACTTTAAAAAAAATGATGAACATGTGATTGGACAATGGAAGAAGGGCAATGCTTTTTACGTAGTGGCAAAGAACTTGTCTGAATTATGTTCAAATGTTTGGTGGAAGGTAGAACTTGTAAGTGATGAACGTGGATATTTAGCTGGAGAGATTTCTAAGCAAGATCTTAAATGGGCCACATAGTTTCTCCTTGCCAATTATAGTAAAATGCAAGAAGAAAGAGATAGACTTTAAAAATGAACTGTGCAAAATGAAAACAAAGATTTGGAAAATTCCGTTGCACAAACTAAGGACACATGTCCTACAGTTTTCACCAAGGTTGTGGCTACACAATCTTTTGTTAAACAAATTAAGCCTGTGACTGATGGATCCAACCATTTACCACAACAGAAAACCCATCAGCTTAGACTGAAGGGGACCGAGAAAGAAAGAAAGGAAAGAATGCTGTCTGCCTCTTGGAATTCTACAAGCAAGAAACAGGCCAGTGGCGCTACATCTGTTGTCCTCCAAAAAAGGAAAAGGACCATCCCTGTAACAGCTCAGACATCAGCAGAACTATTGGAAGGAGCACAGGATGCCGGGCCTTCTCGATTTCAAAGAGTGAGACTGCAGCCTCCTAGGTTTTGAAGAGTCAGATGTTCACCAACTTGGTTCCAGAATGTGGGGCTGCCATTAAGGTGTGCCAGGAGATGGGGCTGCCACCCAAAGCTGAGGGGGCAGGTCTTCCATGCCTAAGGGGCAGAAGAATGAGATCTGTGGGGGCCAATGGGGGGGGGGTGGTCAACACTCAGATGGACTAGGAGAATGGGGCCGCCCAAAGCTGAGGGAGCAGAATTACCGTCCCAGTGGGCCTGGAAGGCTGAGCTGAAGCCCAGGTTTGAGGGGCCTCCACCCAGAATCCAGAGAGCATGGCTAACAACCAGAGTCTGGAGGGCAGGGCCATTGTCTAGATGGTCTCAGAGAAGAGAGGATTGTTTTCAAGCTTTGAGAGCTAATGTAAATTGTTCTGCCAGGTCTTGGACTTGCTGGGTGCCTGTTATCCCTTCTTTCCCTCCAGTTTCTCCTGTTTGTAATGGAAATGTCTGCCTTGTGCCTTTTCCACCACTGTACTTTGGAAGCAGATAACTTTGTAGTCTAGATTTCACAGGTTCACAGATAAAAAGGGATTTTGCCCCAGGATGGACTATGCCTAAAGTCTCACCCATGTTTGATTTAGATGACTCAGAAGATGAGATTTTGGACTTGGAGTTGATTTAAGACTTTGGAGATGATTTGATGGAGTAAATGTGTTTGCATGTGACAAGAACATGAATTTCCGGAAGGTCAAAGGGTGGAGTGTTATGGATTGAATTGTGTTGTAAATACGTGTTATAAATCCTAACCTCTGTGCCCTTGGTTGTAATCCCATTTGGAAATGGGTTTTCTTTGTTATGTTAACGAGACACTGTTAGCACAGGTGTGTCTTAAATCAATTTCTTTTAAGACATACAAGAGATTAAACAAGCAAGTGAGGGAGGCAGAGATGGAGGAAGATTGATGCCAAGCCACGTGGAGACCTCCAAGGAACAGGAAACAGAAGCTGAAGAGATAAAGACTTTTCCTCAGAGCTGACAGAGAAAGAAAGCCTTCCTGTAGAGCCAGCACCCTGAATTTGGACTTCTAGTCTCCTAAACTGTGAGAAAATAAATTTCTGTTTGTTAAAGCTATCTACTTGTGGTATTTCTGTTATAGCAGCATTGGATAACTAATACAGCTGTGTTCATGCCCAGTACTCACCTATGTATCTCTTGCAAAGCTGGTTTGGGAGCACACAGCTTAGACTCAAGGCCCAAGCCAGGTGCCAGGCAGTCCCCCTAATTTCAAATCTAAATCTAGTCTAACTATCCTTTTGCAGAACACAATATATGAATCCTGAAAAAAAGTGAGAAAAATGTAGAACAGAACTTCAGATTCTTAAAGAATCCAGACTTACTGGACCTATTGGAGTTCCCGAGACCAGGCCCTGAGTTTGCTCTTCAAACTTTGAATTGAAACTATCCCCTGAAGTCACCTTTAAACTAAGTAGCAGTTTAGCACAAAGAGTAAAGATTATCATCCTTGAGTATTGTCTTTTAAAAAAAAATTATATAAGACCAAAGAGTCAACAGCTGTTTCAAACTGTAGACCAGGAAGTTACGGGGTAGGTGGATTAAGTAAATGGAGGTGAAACAACTAGAACAAAATAACAAGAATGTTGACACAATGTGAAGAATATAATCAATGTCATTGATCATTATGTCTAGAAACTCTGGAATAGGAGCAGGTATTGCTGTGTATATTTTAACTAAAAGTTGAATAAATTTTTTTTAAAAACTGCATTGAAGGGTATTTGTGTCAAATCAGGCACAAAGTTTGCTTATAAAAAACCTGACTCATTTGCTTATACCATACAGGGAAATAACTTATATCCTACAGAACCTTGAAATAAGTGCACAGTTTAATGTGTGAGTGCATGTTGTGAAGGACTAGATGAGTATGAAGGCTGAAGTTCATCTCTGTGCCCATGACATATCAAGCGGACAGAAAATAAGTAAAAATACAGAAGACCCAAATACCGTAATTACTAAGGTAGATCAGATTGCTACATACTCAACCTGTGTATCCTGAAAATGTGGACTACACTGTCTTTTCAGGTACCCGAGAAATTGTCACAAAAAATTGACCACTGATCATCAAAGAAATCCTCAATAACATTCTAGAAGATAGAAAATAATACAAATGACATTCTCTGATCATAATGGAATAAAATAGAACTTAATAACAAAGTTAGAAGACAAAAAGACCTTTTTATTTGGAAATTTTGAATCTCTCAAACAACTCGAGTCAAAAAGGAAATAAAAATGGAAAATATAGAATTTCTAGAAAACAGGGATAATGAAAATACTACTTTACCAGAACCTGAAGGATATGTGGCTGAAGCAGTGCTAAGGAATATGCATAGCCTTATACACTTACACCAGTACAAAATAAGGAATGAAAACGAATTAAGTTGTGACTTAAAAATTAGAAAAACAAAATACACTTGAGGAAAACTAGGAGAAAAGATAGTTTTTAAAGCAGAAATTAATGAATTAAAAACTGAAAAATAATACAACTAATAAATAAACCCAAAAAGTGGTTTTCTAAAGAAAAAAAAAAGACAGATGAATCACTATGCTAATATAATTTTTAAAAAAAGAGGGAGGGAGGGGACATCGGGAGTTCAAATGCATGATGTAAGAAATAAGGGGAATAATCAGAGAAAGTCAACTAAAATAATAATAGATAACTCTTGAACACATCATTTGAACTTGAATGAAATGGATTACTTTTCTAAGAAAATATAATTTATCAAAACTAACCCAAGAAGAGAGAGAATATCTAAACAAACTCACTTCCACAGAAGAAAGAGTTTTTCAAAGGTCTCCCCACTTTAAAGCAATAGGCCATGACAGTTTCACAGTGGAATGTTATCAAACCTTAAAGGAGCCTTTAAAACTTTTAAAAGAGCAAATGATTCCAGTTTATTTTAATCAACTCCTGAGAGTTTAAAAAGAAGAAAAAAAGCAACTTCCAGATTTTTTTTTTTTATGGAATGAGTATAACCTTGATACCAGAACTTACAGGATTATAAAAATAAAACTGGAGCTCAATCTTACTTATGACTAACAATGCAGAAGTTGTAAATAAGATACTAGAGATAGGAAGAAAAAAAAAAAACAGGTGTTAGCAAATAGACTCCAGCAGAAAGCACAGTAAACAAGTAATTAACCAAGTGGGGTTTATTCCAAGAATATAAGAATAGTTTGATATTAGGAAAGCTATTGCTTTACCTCATATTATTTAGTAGATCCAAAGAGAAAAGTCATATATTTTTCATAGATCTGAGAAGGCATTTGACAGAAAATCAATGACCATTCTTTATAAAACACTCAAAGAAATAGAAATAGATTCTTTGTTAGCATGATAAAAATAAATCTACCTCAGTCCAAAAGCCAGCCTCATACTTAGTGGGGAAATTAGAGGCACTCCCACTGAAATCAAGATCAAAATAAGGATGCTCTTCATCACCAGTACCATTGCCATTAGACTGTAGATACCAACCAACATAATTAGACAAGTCAAACCCATTGCCATCAAGTCTATTCCAACTCATAGTGACCCTTCAGAACAGAGTAGAACTGTCCCATGGGGCTGTAATCTTTACTGAAGCAAAGTGCCACATATTTCTCCCATGGAACACTGGTGGATTTGAGCCACCCACTTTTTGGTTAGCAGACAAGCACTTAACCACTGTACCACCAGCGCTCCTTATAAAGAAAGTTGGAGATGTAAAAACTAGAAATGAGGTGATAAAATTGTCAACTTTTATAGACAGCATGATTGTATGCCTAGAAAACTCACATGGATCAACTGAAAAACTACAATAAACAAAAATTCAGTAAAACAGCAGGGTACAAAACTAATGTACAGAAATTAATAGCCTTCATGAGTACCAACATCTATATAGAAGATATACTAAAGAGAAGACTTCATTTATCTAGAAATAATCTTAACGAGAAATGTACAAGGTTCACATGAAGAAAATTTTAAAAAGCCTCTGTAGGACACGAAAGAAGACAAGTGAATGGAAAGGCAACCAAGTTTTTGGAGAGAAAGATACCAGCAAAAATGCCAACAGGTTTTGTTCCGGATCTAGAAAAGCTAAGTCAGAAATTCACATGGAAAAATAAAGCAAGAATAGCTAGGAAAACTGAAAAAGAACAATGGGGGGGCGGGGGGGGGGGTGCGGGGAACTAACCTTGCCAAATAGTAAGCCATATTATAAAGGCTCAATAATTAAAACAGTATGGTGGTGGCACATGAATAGACAGATCATGAAATGGGATAGAAAGAAAGCCCAGAAAATAGACACAACTACATGGGAATTTAGTATATAGTAAAGGTGGCATCTCCAACCAGTGGAGAAAATATGGAGTATTCAGTAAATGATATTGGGACAACTGGGCAGCCATCTGGAAGTGAAGTTTAATTTATACTTTATACTCAGATGAATTCCAAAGGACCCAAAGATTTAAACTTTTTAAAATAGACTATAAAAGTACATGAAGAAAACATGGAATATTCCTTTATAAACTTGGAATAGGAAGATCCTTCTAACTGACTCAAAATCCATAAGCATAAAGTAAAAAGATGTATTTTTATACCAGAGTACTCATATTTTTGGCGTTATCTGCTAATTATGGTATTTAATAAGTGAAATTTTCTGAAAAATTAGGAAACAGGTTTTATATCAGCTGTTTTACCTAGTGACCTTTTAAACTTATTCTCAGTTTCAAAACCAGTTTGTTGAAGTTACCAGAAGTCTTGTGAAACACACTTTTGGAGCTTTATAGACCAATATAAAATTACCATACATTTGAAAAATGAAACTTCCATCAATATCTCTTCTTATTATTTGGAAAGAATATTCTATCAACATTTTTAATATTTCTTTGCAATTACTTTATAATATTATGGTTTACATTTTAATTTATCCTTATAAGCAATATTTTAAACTACCGCTACATCTTTCCATAATGAGAATAAGGTCCCCAGAGGAAGCATGAGAAAGAGGATATGTTTTTGAAAAGATTCATTCCTGGTCCTAGAGGCAGGATTGTTTAATCTCTACAAATTGGTTGACTAGAAAGCAGAAAATAATTTGTGTATTAACATGGAGAGTTATTTGCATATATGTTTTCTTTTGAAGTGCAAGTATGACTTTTGCTGGATTTGCCTAGAAGAATGGAAAAAACACAGTTCTTCCACTGGAGGTTATTACAGATGTACTCGCTATGAAGTGATTCAGCATGTGGAGGAGCAATCCAAGGAAATGACTGTGGAGGTAAAGAGAACTGTTTAAGCCAAGACCTCTGTCTAAGCCACTTAAAGCCGTTGAAAGTATTTTGCATTTCCACTTTTCATATCTTCATGTTAATGAGGCATTAAATTGAATACACTTTATAGTAGCTTTTACTTTAAATAAAATAGCTCTATAAACTTAAGAGCTAAGTTTTAAAAATTTGTCCTTGTTTTATTTTGGTGAAGATAAGAAAAGTTTTATTTATTCCAGCCTTCTTCTATAATGACTTAAAAACAATTGTAATAGCTAGTAGTCTTTGTAAGAGTCATTTATGGACTTTTGTTTCCTAGGCTGAGAAAAAACACAAGCGATTTCAGGAACTTGACAGATTTATGCACTATTACACAAGATTTAAAAACCATGAGCATAGCTATCAGGTATGTCCCAAACCATTTCAAATGAGCAGAATTATACTGTTGTGAATAAACAAAGAGAAAGGTTTAAATTATTTATTTCTATTCCTTCAGTTAGAACAACGCCTTCTTAAAACAGCTAAAGAAAAGATGGAGCAGTTGAGTAGAGCTCTTAACGAAAGTAAGTTTTAAGTGGTTTGTCTGGTAATTAATGTAAAATATTCTTCCATGCATAAGTCACTTCACTGGTAAGAGTTTAAGCCCATTAAAGGATACTCATATCCCCATTAGCCTATCCTGGTACTGTGTGAGTTCTCTGAAACCCTGAGTATAGCTTAGCATAGCAGGCCCCCGTGTTTAGATTTTCCAGCTGTCTTACCTAGCATAAGGAGCCCTGTTTGCACAGTGGTTAAATTCTCTGCTGCTAATCGAAAGGTCATTGGTTCAAACCCACCAGCCGCTCCATGGGAGAAAGATGTGGCAATCTGCTTCTGTAAGATTACAGCATTGGAAACCCTATGGGGTAGTTCTACTCTCTCCTGTCGGGTTTGCTATGAGTTGGAATTGACGTTTTTGTTTTTGCTGCTGTTGTTTTTTACCTAATGTACTTCATTTCGTGAGACCTACACTGTTATCAGATGGACACACATCGTGATTTTGCTTACTCTGTACCATTGCTGATGGGCTCTCAAGGACATTCTTGACCTAGCCAAAGGAGCAAGATAACACATTTTACCCAATTCTTGAGAAGATTTAGCAGAGTACCTAGTGGAGTGGAAGTCAAGTACAGTTTTGGAAGAATAACCTCACTTGTAAATAATGGACGTTTGAAGGTCAAAAAAGCAAAGCTATGAGGGAGGACTAACTTATGGGTTCTTAGTTGAAAGATCTGAAAGAACATTCCTAAAGATGGACTGAGCATTAGTCGCATTATTAGGATGTAGTATCCTACAGTGACCACACAGACTACAGATTCTGATATGTTTGGTTTAAAAAGTCACAATTTTTAAATGATCATAGCTTATATATAAAGATACGTTTTAAGCCTAAAAATGTCATCAGTTATACTTGTGTTTGCTCCTGTTCCTAAAAATAAGTGCTAACACTCTCTTCATGAGGATAATTCCCTAATTAAGATAGTAACCAAAAGTTAAAGTGAGAAAAAGTATTAATAGCAGCTTTGTCTCCTTGTTAATTATTAGTAATTAGACTTCATTATTGGCATAACTATATCCCACCAGTATCAAACTCTTGAAGCATTGTACACAGTAAAAATGGAAAGGAAAAAACACCTCCTTTGTTCTATATCAGCAGGGATATTTGTCTTTTTCCTCAACGATGTGTCCTTAGTGCTTAGAACAGTGCATGACACATAGTAATCACTCAGTAAATGTTTACAGATGTGAATTACTGCTTCTGTTCCAACATTCTGGGAATTCCGGACAGCATAGTAAGACGTGAAGAAGAATTTAAAGATACAAAAATTGGAAAGGAGTAAACAAAACTTGACACACTGCTCACACATGTCATAATGGGGGAGAGGGTTGTTTTCTTTTTCGTTTTGTTACATCCTGGTTCAAATACCCACCCTAGGAACTGATTATACTCTGAAATTTAGCTGTGGTCTGTATATCAGTGTGTGTACATACACATGTAGTGTCTTTCTGCAGGCATACAGAATAATCTCATTTTCAGTAGTACTTTTGCATTGAAATTCTAGTACTTTCTATTTATTTGCAGTTAAGGAAAAAGCTAGAATGTTTTAATATTTTAGGAACAAACAGTCTCAGATACTAAAGCAGTTTCCTTCTCCCTTCTCCTCACTTCTCCTTTCTCTCTTTCTCTCTCCTTGAAGTTTTTTATTAACTAGCATTAGTTATCTAGTTGTTTCCCAAAATGTTATGTCGTTTTCCTTAAAATATTTTGAGGCTTAATTATCATTAGACTTTTTTCTTAGCAAGTAACTTAGCAAGGCATTTGTTGTAATTCTTAAACAGCAGAGTTCCCCTGGGGATAACCTGAAAAACTTAATAAAACATGGAACCTATGGGTTGGCCTAAAGCTAGGTTTGTTAACCAGCAGGGTGAAAGGAAATCCAGGATGAGTGTGTGCAGTCCTTCATGGCTCCATCAGTACTTCTGGACCACTGCAGCGTGTGCTTCATTTAGAAAAGCATACATGTCATACATTAGTATTTTATGTAGGTTTTTTATAGTTTTAATAGCTACAATCATACAGTTACTTCAAACAGTTTCTTTTTTTTTTTCTTTATTAAGAACACATAGGTGTTCAATTAATTTAATACCATGTTTGCAAAAAATTTCACTGTGCCTGAATTACTTTCTAGCTGAAGGAAGCTGTCCAGATACAACTTTCATTGAAGATGCAGTTCACGTTCTCTTAAAAACTCGACGCATTCTCAAGTGTTCTTACCCATATGGATTTTTCTTAGAACCTAAAAGCACAAAGAAGGAAATATTTGAACTCATGCAGGTAAGATATCTTTTTTTAAATTAAATTTAAATGGTCGTCTTTATTATGAACAACAGATTTTCTCCTTTTTGAATCACTTAACTAAGTTTTATCTTATTTGGGTATGATTAGTAAACAGTTTGTCTTCATTTTTAGAATGGTTTTTAAATAATGGAGAAGTTAAACTAGCAATAAACTGAAAATTTCTTTATGTTTTAATTTATCATTTTGCAGGTCTGAATAAGTTCTGAGTTAGACAAATATTTCCTGCGGCATTTATTTTTTCGTTTCAAACTGCTTGAGGTAGAAATCTGGCCTATTTCTCATTATGTAATTAGGAATTTCATCTCACAGATTAAACAAACCACATTAAATGCATGATGGGAAAGTGGCAATTTAACAGGTTATTTTAAAAGTACAACTCTAGAATTTATAGTATTTAAAAAACACCAAAGCCAACTGACACCACTATAGCTAACCAACTTTATTGTGCTTTCCTTTTTTGAAGCAACCAAACTTTCTTCTCTGGCTACAGTTCTCATGCCGTCCCTTTGAACTGCCCTGTACTAATTTATGTCCTGTATTTCTTCCAAGGCTCAATGTTCATTTTCTCCATAAAGCCTTCCAGACCAAACCCCAAATCACAGTGGTCTTGCCTTGCTTCAGATTCCTTCAGCATTTACATGTAGTCTGCACCACACCATCATGCATTTGCTCATATAATGCCTTGGAATGTATTAGGTTTTTTATATAGATGAATTATAAATTCCTTGTAAATAGCTGCTGTACTCAACATTTTCTTATAATTCGTACCCACTGTGTTGCTATAAAGCCTATCAAATAAGTACTGTTTTCCTGAATTTAAGATGACTTCACAGATGACTCTTCCTTCTCTTTAACAACCTGGAAAAAAATGTACAAAATAGGAAACTTATGTTAAATTAGCAAGTCATCTAAAAATTTGGGTTAATTTCTAATGTCAAAAGAATTGTGTAACTGAGAAACCACATAGACTTTAGGTTTGCTATTAACTAACCCATTCAACCTGTAATCTTTCTTTTTTTTTTCCATCATCTTACCATAGACAGACCTAGAAATGGTCACTGAAGACCTTGCTCAAAAAGTCAATCGGCCTTACCTTCGCACACCCCGCCACAAGATAATCAAGGCGGCATGCCTTGTACAGCAGAAGAGGCAGGAGTTCCTGGCCTCCGTGGCTCGGGGCGTGGCTCCTGCAGACTCACCAGAAGCTCCAAGGCGCAGGTAAAGAGGATGTGCACTGTGGAAGTCATCCTAGCTCCCAGCCACAAATGCTAGCAGTTCTGTTTTTTATCCAACTAGAGTTCATAGTCCTGGAAGTTACTTATACCTAGGATGTGGATAACAGATAAACATTTTTGACTTCTTTTTGTTGATTTCCCCAGTACTATTTCTATTTTTTCTTGTTATTTTTTTATCATTGTGTAGTTCCTCGGACTAAATTAGACTAGCTTAATTTCACACTTCAGTTCAACTCATAACTCAAATACTATTCTAATGCATCATTTTAAATATGTAAAGTATGTAGTGGTATGATAGTTATAAACATCTTGTGATGAGAATTTGAAAACCTTGCCAACTTGTTATGGTCATATTTATATTTTTGTAGTGAGAGGTTATGAAGAAATTTGAAATCTGATATTAGTAAAGTTACTGAAGTGATATGAATTAATACATTGAAGAGCAGTTGAATTTTGGTTGTTTAATATTAGATACTTATACTGCAATTATAAATTGAGTCATATTTTTTATTCATAATAACTAAAAGCGTTAGATATTTATTTGACCTACTTTTACATAAACATAAAAATGTAAGCAATTATAAAATACTTCGTTATAGCATGATGATTTTTATTTTTTCTACGTTTTACACAAACATAAAGCAATTTAGAATTTGAAAGAAGTAACAAAATTATCATCTTAGTAGTTGATCTACTTTGTTTATGCAAGTTCCAAGCAGAGGAATTAAAAGTAATGCTCAGAGGGCAAGAGTCTGATTGATTGTACTTTGTAGTACTGATAATAAATCAAGTGGTATGTCTAATTTCTTTGTAGCTTTGCTGGTGGAACATGGGATTGGGAATATTTAGGATTTGCATCACCTGAGGTAATTGTTTTGTGGGTTTTTTTTTTATTATTATTGTGTTTTTCTTTACTGCAATCCTGTTTGCATTTGCACCCTCATCTGTTCTAGATACCACTGAGACTGTCAGTGATGCTTTCTCTTTCTTTTGTAACAAAAACACCTCAGCAGAGCCTGCGTTTAGCTATTTACGGTGGTGCATTATCATTACGTTATTAAATGCATCTCCCTTATTTGTTTTTAATTACCGAACAATCATAAGTAAGGCAAATTTACAGCACATAGTTTTGGAAAATATATTCTAATTTGTTAATAGAGATTATTTTATTTAATAGAAATATGTTTCTGGTTGTAATGTTTCAGTCTGAATCTATTAAGAACCTAAATAAACAATAAGCTTATTTTTTTAAAAGTTACTGCAACAAACATGAGACAACTGATTTGTAATCAGTTGTTAAGGTGGAAACTTGACATTAATAATGCTTATGCAAAAAGAAATGCCTTTCTTAGTTGCTTTCTCCTTCCCTTAAAGACTTTCACGCTATTCTTATTTGGTATTTTTGTTGTTGATGCGCCATTGTAAAATACAAAAGATCTGAGATAGTAATGCTGTAATAGCAGTTGCTACAAATAAAAATAAGATAGAGTGAAAATCTTAATCACACTGTTCTTTTTTGAGATTTAAATTGCCACTGTCACCAATGAATCTGATTTTAATTGGTTTTAGCAGTTCTCTCTACTTTTGTCTCCTTTGATTTGTATACAACAATAAGTCGTTTAATGCTTATAACTTTTTAGCTTAATTCTTAGAAGGGGGCAAGGCAAATGATGAAACCCTTGTTATCTGCAACTGAAAGACAGTGAAAATGATGTTTATCCAGAAATGACTGTGGCTTATTTAAATCAGATCTTCTCTCTTTTCAGCTGCTGAGGATACTTGCAATCACTTTATGGCCTTTTGTATTGGTAGATATATCCAAGAAAATGTTGACATGAGAAAACAATTCATGGTTGGAGCTTTGATATGGAAATTTTTTCTAAGTAAAATACAAGAAATTTTAATATATTAATGATTTTTTTTTGTAAAATGATGAACCCTTTTTCTTTATCAAATCCTGTACTTATTATTTTTGTGTTACAATACAGTTAGAGCTTTGGGAATATTTTGGTAGATTGCCACCTAAAAGGAAGAATAAACAAGCTTTAATTATCAGGAAAAAAGTACTACAAATTTCAGTATTTCAAGGTGGAAACATAATTTAGCAAAATAAAACCTTTACTCATGTACTCACAATTGTGTATTTATCATGTTGGTGGCTTCTGGCTCTGACAGTGATTTTAGGAATGCTGAAATACTGGGCCTTGAATATTTCAGGGCCTGCTAATATGACTGTCACAGATTCATTTTGTAAAGAATAGGAAGACTTGCTACCTCATTATGTAAATATTTATGTATAAAATTACTGACCATTTTTTCTTTAGAGATTGAGAATTGTGAAAGTGGAAGTAATCTTTCCTTCTTCAGTTTATTTTTTGTGAATTGATAAATTTCACAAAATTATTTAATTCTCTTTTACTTTTCTCTATAAAAAGTCTTTAGCACGCTGAAACACCAAGCTTTTATGTAACCCTTATTGACAATCTAAGGAATTGCCTCACAGTGTGAAATTTTCTAATTCTGGAAGTGTTTGACTAATAAATAGCTGCCAAAATTATATTTTAAAAAATTATCTCTTAGCCTTAATACAGACTGAAAAAAATTAATTATGCCAACTTAGACTTTAGGTTGAATTTATATTTTTTCAGTAAAGTTAATTCCATCTTATTTTTTAAATTAAATTGAATGTCTGTGGCAAACATAAATATTTGCTTTGCATCATTTTATAGGCAGTGGGGCCCATAGTCTTTAAATCTGGGGGATACCTGGATTTGAGTTGTAGCTCTGTGATTTATTAGATCTTAGTGTATGTTCTTCCTTAATTTCTCATCTTTAAAATGTTGAAGGTGATACCGACCCCACAAGAGTTCTGGAAGTTCTGGAGGGGTAAAGTGTCTCATTAAGTCACAGACAATATTGGTGCTCAGTAAGTGATAACTATTATTACACTTGGAGCCCTGGTGGTGCAGTGATTAAGAACTTGACTGCTAACCAAAAGGTCGGCAGTTCAAATCCACCAGCCGCTCCTTGGAAACCCTGTGAGGAAGTTTTACTCTGTCCTGTAGGGTCGCTGTGAGTCTGAATCAACTCAGTGGCAATGGATTTGGTTTTGTTTTTTATTATTACACTTGGAGATCTTGGTTCTCCAGGAAAAGAGGAAGGGATGCCCCAGCTCAGCAGGAAATTTTAAAGATGCTACATAATTCCTTGGGGCCCTTGTAGTATTGTTCCAATCTGGTAGGATGTATGGTTAGTTTCTACTTGGTAGGATGCTTTCCACCTTGTATTAGAGTCTGCCTGCTTAGAGTCTGCCTGCTTATAAATTTAACCAGAGTAGTATGATGTAAAAGTTTTATTTGTGATGTAAAGTTGTCTTCACTTATTTCTAGTACTTTCACGGCATAAGCATATTGAGTAGTCTTATTTAAATTTTGTTATAGGGTGACCAAGATAATCATAAACCTGCATATTTTAGTGTTTATCAAAGAAAGATTCTACAACAATTCTCAAAATTACCCTTTTTCTGCTGGTGCCATACACAGGCCTCTCTTCTGTTCTTTTTTCTTCTGTCACTAAAATCTGGAAACGTAAATTTGTCCCAGGTTGTAGCCTCTGATAATAGCTGTTGTTGTTATTAGGTGCCATCAAGTTGGTTCCAACTCATAGCAACTCTATGTACAACAGAACGAAACACTGCCCTGTCCTGTACCATCCTCATAATCGTACTATGTTTAAACACATTGTTGCAGCCACTGTGTCAGTCCATCTTGGTGAGGGTCTTCCTCTTATTCGCCTACCAAGCATAATGTCCTTCTCCAGAGACTAGTGCCTCCTAATTACATGTCCAAAGTAAATGAGACTAAGTCTCACCATCCTTACTTCTAAGGAGCATTCTGACTGTACCTCCTTCAAGACAGATTTGTTTGTTCTTCTGGCAGTCCATGGTATATTCAGTATTCTTCATGAACACCAGAAGTTAAATCATCAATTCTTCTTCAGCCTTTGTTACTCGTTTTCCAGCTTTCACATGCGTATGAAGCGATTGAAAATACCATGGCATGGGTCAGGTGCACCTTAGTCCTCAAAGTGACATCTTTACTTTTGAACTCTTTAAAGCGGTCTTTTGCATCAGATTTGCCCAATACAGTACATCCTTTGAGTTTTGACTGCTGCTTTCATGGGTGTTGGTTGTGGATCAAGTAAAATGAAATCCTTGACAACTTCAGTCTTTTCTCGGTTTATCTTGATTGTTGCTTATTGATCCAATTGTGAGGATTTTTGTTTTCTTCATGTTGAGGTGTAATCCATACAGAAGGCTGTAGTCTTTGATCTTCACCAGTAAGTGCTTCAAGTCTTCTTCATTTTCAGCAAGCAAGGTTGGCTCATCTGCATATTACATGTCGTTAATGAGTCTTCCTCCAATCCTGATGCCAAGTTCTTCTTCATATAGTCCAGCTTCTTGGATTATTTGCTCAGCATACAGTTTGAATACGTATGGTGAAAGGATACAACCCTGACGCACACCTTCCCTGATTTTAAAACATGCAGTATCCCCTTGTTCTGTTCAAGTGATTCCCTTTTTGTCTATGTACAGGTTCCTCATGAGCACAATTAAGTGTTCTGGAATTCCCATTCTTTGCAATGTTATGCATAATTTGTTATGATCCACACAGTTGAATGCCTTTGCATAGTCAATAAAACACCAGTAAACACCTTTCTCGTATTTTCTGCTTTCAGCCATGATATTTGACATAAGCAATGATATCCTTAGTTCCACGTCCTCTTCTAAATCCAGTTTGAATATACTGCTGCAACAGTTTTTGAACAATCTGCAGCAAAATTTTACTTGCGTGTGATATTAATGATATTGTTTGATAATTTCTGCATTCTGTTGACTAACCTTTCTTTGGAATGGGCACAACTATGGATCTCTTCCAGTCAGTTGGCCAGGTAGCTATCTTCCAAATTTCTTGGCATAGACAAGTGAGCACTTCCAACGTTACATCCATTTGTCAAAACATCTAGTTGGTATCCTGTCAATTCCTGGAGATTTGTTTTTCGCCAGTGCCTCCAGAACACCTTGGACTTCCTTCAGTATCATCAGTTCTTGATCATATGCTACCTCCTGAAATGGTCGAACAGCAATCAATTCGTTTTGGTACAATGACTCTGTGCATTCCTTCCTTCTTCGTTTGATGCTTCCTGCATTGTTCAGTATTTTGCCCATAGAATCCTTCAGTATTGCAAGTCAAAGTTTGAGTTTTTTCTTCAGTTTTTTCAGCCTGAGAAATACTGAGCATGTTCTTCCCTGTTGGTTTTCTAACTCCAGGTGTTTGCACATTTCATTATAATACTTTACTTTGTCTTTTCGAGCCGCCCTTTGAAATCTTCTGTTCAGCTCTTTTACTCCATAATTTCTTCCATTCACTTCAGCTATTCTGCATTCACGAACAAGTGTCAGTCTCTTCTGACATCAATTTTGGTCTTTTCTTTCTTTCCTGTCTTTTTAATGACCTTTTGCTTTCTTCATTTATAATGTCCTTGATGTCATCCCACAACTCATCTGGTCGTCAGTCATTAGTGTTCAGTCATCAAATCTGTTCTTGAGATGGTCTCTAAGTTCAGGTGGAATATACTCAAGGTTGTACTTTGGCTTTTGTGGATTTGTTTTAATTTTTTTCAGCTGCAGCTTGAGCTTGCATGTGAGCAATTGATGCTCTTTTCCAGCTGGCCCCTGGCTGTTCTGACTGATGGTATTGAGCTTCTCCATTGCCTCTTTCCACAGATGTGGTCAGTTTGATTCCTGTGTACTTCATCTTGTGAGGTCCACGTGTATAGTCGCTGTTTATGTTGTTGAAAAAAGGTATTTGCAATGAATAGGTCATTGGTCTTGCAAAATTCTATCATACGATCTCTGGTATCATTTCTTTCACCGAGGTCATATTTTCCGACTACTAATTACTCTTCTTTGTTTCCAGCTTTCACATTCCAATCACCAGTAATTATCAATGCGTCTTGATTGCATGTTTGATCAATTTCAGACTGCAGAAGTTGGTAAAAATCTTCAATTTCCTCATCTTTGACATTAGCGGTTGGTGTGTAAATTTGAATAATAGTTGTGTTAACTGGTCTTCCTTGTAGGTGTATAGATATTGTGCTATCACTGACAGTGTTGTACGTCAGCATAGATCTTGAAATGTTCTTTTAGACAATGAATGCGACGGCATTCCTCTTCAATTTGTTATTCCTGGCATAGTAGATCTTATGATTGTCTGATTCAAAATGGCCAATACCAGTCCATCTCAGCTCATTAATGCCTTGGATATTGATCTTTATGGGCTCCATTCATTTTTAATGACTTCCAGTTTTCCTAGATTCATACTTCATACATTCCACGTTCTGATTATTAATGAATGTTTGCAGCTGTTTCTTCTCATTTTAAGTCGTGCCACATTAGCAAATGAAGGTCCCAAAAGCTTGATTTCATCCACATCATTAAGGTCAGCTCTACTTCGTAGGGACATCTCTTCTCCAGTTGTATTTTGAGTGCCTTCCAACCTGAGGGCCTCATCTTCCAGCACTGTATCAGACAGCGTTCCACTGCTATTTATAAGATTTTCACTGGCCAGTTATTTTAGAAGTAGATCGCCAGGTCCGTCTTCCTAGTCTGTCTTAGTGTAGAAGCTCTGCTAAAACCTGTCTACCATGGGTGACTGCTGGTATTTGAAATACCAGTGACGTAGTTTCCAGCATCCAGCACCACAGTATGACAAACTGACAGACAAGTGGTGGCTGATAATAGCAAACGCACTTTAAACTGTTGTCTCAAATGTAAAATAGACTCAAGCATATCTGCCAAAATCTGTATTCTTCCCACATGCTAAATAGAAAACACTTCCTCTGCCTGTGTGGTAGATAACTCCACATATTGGCTAATACGGGAAGGAAGCCAAATAACATCTTATTTTAAAGGTAACCTAGTCCTTAATAATCTGTATTCCTTTTTTTGTTTGTTTTTTGGTTTTTTGTTCTGCATATATCATGGTCACTTTTTCAAAACCATACCTCCAGGGAGAGTCTAACTTATATTAATAAAATGAGTAGGTGTTAGTTATAATATTAGGTAACAGGACCTTAGAAATCATCAGTCATATGAAATAAGGCCCAGTTGTGATCTGGCATTGCAAGTATACCCAATTTATCTAGGCTTTTGTAATGTCTATTCGATAATTTTCTTTTTCCATTCTGCCTTTCTATCTTCTGCTTCCTTGGCATGACAAAACCGGAAGTTCCCCCCCCCCCAAAGCCACATGATTTTATAATATGTGTATAAAATCACACATTTTTTTCCTGGAAAAAAGTGTGGTGTTTGTTTTATTTGCATTTAAAAAATTGCATGCTGTCCTGTATTTTATAACCTGTGGTTTATGCAGGAATATGCTGAATTTCAGTATCGGAGGAGGCACAGACAGCAGCGCCGACGCGGAGACGTGCACAGTCTGCTCAGTGGTCCTCCAGACGCCGATGAGCCAAGTGAAAGCACTTTAGGTATGCTCCTGGGCTGAGGGTGTGTTCCTCTCTTAGTGATGCTTTCTTGAACTTAGTCTTCAAGTTGGTTATCCTACATGTTTGTGTAAGGCTTTGTAATTTAGACAACCAATAAATATGTAAATACTTCTATTATCACAGGACACAGGAAAACAGGGAGGTTAAGAACATGGGCTATGGAATCAGACAGGCCTGGGCTCATAACTCCATCTCTGCTGTGTATTAGCTATGTAACTTTAATCAAGTCACTTAACCTCTCTAAGCTCTGATTTCCTCATTATAAAGAAGCAATAATAGTGCTACCTTGTAGGCTCACTGTGAGGATTAAATTAGATAATGCATGAAAAACACTTAATATAGAATGTCGCACCTAGTGAACGCTCAGTCAACTGTGGCTATTAGTGCTGTTACTGTATTCATGAAATATTTTTTCCTAGCCTCAGTTCTCCTATAAACATTCTTTTAAAGAGGAAACTTTTAATACTAGAGATAAATTATTTTAATTATTCAACATTTAAGTGTTAAATGGTTAAATGGAAATCTTCACGCTATAGTGTCAGCAGATCACTGCTAATAAATCAAGGTCAGTGAGACTAAAAATTTTTCTTCAGGCTCCCGTAATTCCCAAATTCTCTAGTGTTAAGAAATCTGAAAAGTAAAATGCCTCTGTTGTTGCTTAAGGGGAAAAAAAGGAAAAGGAATGAATAATAGCACTTGCATTTATAAATAAATTGTGTAAAGTGCTTGCAAAAACGTAAAAAAAAAAATCAATGATTGGAAATAATAGTATTAGATATATACTGTTGCTTATGGTGAGACAAATATGGATGAGAAGTACCTGAAAGATACAGTGAAACTGTAAACATAGATTTTCGCCAGCAATGAAAGAGAAATCACCAATTTAAATAAAAAGACATATGGAAAAAAAGGAATAAACCTTACTTGTCACTGAATTGTGTTTGGTACCAATTGCTTTTAAACAGATACCCCAGAAGGTGGCAGCGGCCACAGACCTGGCGCCTCTGTGGTAAGTTCTGCGTCTGTGAGCGTGCCACACAGCTCTTCCCTGCGTGACTACGCCCCCGCCAGTCGCTCTGAAAACCAGGACTCTCTTCAGGTAGCCCTTCTGACCAGCCTTATTGCCCGATGTTTTTGCTCTTTCTTTAGCCTGGTTTCCTATTTTCACTTTCATGACTGTCCTTTTTCTTCCTTCCATTCTAAAATCTTTGTTTGAAAGATGTGCCAGAGAAAAAGATTCCTATGAGTTTTCCTTTCCTGTAGCATGGGCAAGGAAAAAATGATAAGACTGAGTAAATAAGATAATTCTTCTGCGTAATTAGAAGTAATATTAATTATACCTGTGAGAGCTGGGACTCAACGGGACTGTCTTATTTTTCCGGGTCTCGAAAGTTTTCCACCTTTGACAGGGTGCAGTCTTACCCCTTTTCTGTCGCTCATTTTCATGGAAAATATTTGAGTTTTCCTTCTCTGACAGGTTTCCACTTTATGTAGGTTCCAGCTTTAGTATGTTTTACTGTATCTGTTTGGTAAAAGAACAGTGGTAGATACTCATTTTCCATTTAGTCAAATTTTAAAATGACTTTACTTTCTGTTGTCTCAGGCTCTGAGTTCTTTGGATGAAGATGATCCCAATATACTTCTCGCAATACAGTTATCCCTGCAAGAGTCTGGGTTTGCCATTGATGAAGAAACTAGAGACTTTCTCAGTAATGAAGCATCCTTAGGAGCGATAGGTACTTCTCTACCTTCCAGGCTGGACTCAGTCCCCAGGAATACAGATAACCCTCGGACTGCATTGAGCAGCTCTGAGCTATTGGAACTTGGTGACAGCCTCATGAGACTAGGAGCAGAAAGTGATCCGTTTTCAACTGACATCCTTAGTTCACACCCTCTCAGTGAGGCAAGAAGTGAATTCTATCCCTCATCCAGTGACCCTGACTCAGCTGGCCAGGACCCCAACATCAATGATAATCTTCTTGGCAATATCATGGCTTGGTTTCACGACATGAACCCTCAGAGTATTGCCCTGATTCCTCCAGCAACTACAGAAATCAGTGCCGATTCCCAGCTCCCCTGTGTCAAGGATGGGTCAGAAGACGTGAGGGATGTGGAACTGGTGCCGCCAGAGGAAGATCCAGTTTTTGAAGATGCTGTTGTAAGTGAAGGTAGAGGAACCCAGAGAGAAGAAAATCTTCTGGAGGAAAATATTCTGGCTGGAGAAGCAGTGTCTCAAGCTGGCAACAGTGGTAATGAGGCAGCCAACAAGGGGGATGGTTCAGATGTTTCAAGCCAAACACCTCAAACCTCAAGTGACTGGCTTGAACAAGTACATTTAGTGTGAATTGGACACCTTTGGGCTCTAGGTGAATCGCAAGTACGGACAGTATACTAGGTGGAATGTGCTTTATAGAGACTTTGATCCACTTAATTTCAACTCAGTTAGAAACCACAGACATTAGGATCAAATATGAAGGAATTCCCTGGAATGGTAGCTTCATTTTAGATTTTTGACCTTAGAGCGTATTTCTTTTGTATTTAATTGGATAGCTTTTCCCCTTTTTGCTGACTAAAAGAAGAGCAGAAGAGAAAGAGAAACACAAATGGAATAAATAGGTTATATTCCACATTCTAAGAAAATGCCGCCCTCTGCTTAGCCTAAGGTTGGCAATAATTAAATTGAACATTTAAATTAAAGGCTTACTCCCTAATCCTTGGGTGATTTATCCTTTTAAAAAAAAGAATTCTCTTCATTTTAGAAGTTCTTGTTGACAGATAATAACATTCAGCTCCTCAATCTCTGTGCTCTTCTGTAACTTTCTGTCTGAGAGGTGTGAATTGAGGTAACCAGTGCTGCTCTTTAGTGCTGCATCTAACAGTGTAATTAGTTTTAATTTTCACATGAATCCACGGTTTCTTTTCGTGTCTGTTGACAGCTCTATCGTGCCAAACTCCGACTGGTGCGCTGACTAACAAGGTGTTCAGGTGTGCAGTGTTCTAGAGTGCTCCAGAGCAGTTTTCATCATCCTTGGGAGTAAAAGGTGCCACTTGGTAGCAATGATATTTTAGAATTTAATGGGCTTTTGTTGCCATGGAGACTGCATTTAAATAAATGTAGCCTGTAGCTTAAGTTAACTACACCTAATGCTGCTGTTAAAAACAGTTTATTTTAATATTAAAATACAGTTGATTAGCAACAGCGGTGCTGTATTTAAAAAGACACTTTATTGGAAGTGCAATCATAGTTCCTTGTTTTCACAATTTTACAGTGCATTCTAATTACTATTGGGTGCAATTACTTTTAATGGTAAGTGTTTTATAAAATAGAAAAAAGTGGAGTTTTCATGAGTTATAGTAAATCCCACAATTATTTTAAAAAAATTCAATAAAACATCTTGCGCAACATGTTACCGTGCCTTTGCCTAACCTAAATGGATAGTTGCCAGTTAAATAAGTAAGTAATTCAAATTTCACTGTCTCTTCTGAAGTAACTATGCTATGAATTGCAAAGACCTCCATAAAACCACCCATGGCCTTGCCTTTACAGTAAATATAACAACTAAATGTTCAATTGGTTTGTTTGCCTAAATAGCAAATGCTGAGATGTGTTTGTTCTATTGCACAATACTCATTTGCTGTGTGAGTACTGTTTAGTGTTAAAAAAAAAAAACAACTTCCTGGTTATCAGTGTCTTACTGTGAAGAAAATACTGGTCTTAGTTGTAATTAAGATACAGTGGTACAGTGTGTAATTGAAACTAGAGTAAACTGTTGTTTTACTTACATGTTATCAAAACTAGCATAACATAAGCAAAATAGGTACACAACACTCCATATAATGTTTTGCCAGGTAATTACCAGAAATCTACATGTACCAGAATTTTAGTACTGAGTTTGTATAGGCAAGTCCTAGTCTGGGTAAAAGGTTATATTAGTGTTGATGATATCCACGTGAGTTGTGATGATGGTTTTTTTTTTTTTTTTTTTTTTATTACTTTTTTTTCAAACCTTGCTTTCAAAATATTCTTGTACTTTGAATTCGTATGACTAGGACATTATGTTAGGGTATTTAATATTCCCCGGTTTCCCCTAAGATAAACTGTGTGGGAATCGCTCCTGCGCCATGGATATCACAAGTCCACGTTAGTTTTTATTTCCCCAAATATCGGAAGCATTCTTATCAATACCTATTGAAGTTAGTTGGGGGAAATATTAACTTTATCTACAGTGTATTACTGTATATTAAACTGAAATAGTCCATTAAAGGATTTTTTTACAAATTTATTTTGGATTAAAAATGTCAACACCAATTAAGTTTTTAGACCAAGTTGTAACTTTTCAATAGGAGGAGTGTTTATATCACATTGGGACATCTTGCAAAGCTGCAATAAGGTGAGAAAGCGTGCCCTGGGTGAAGATCGTGTACGTGGTGGGCTCTGGGTCCCTAGCGCCTTGTGCAGTATCCTTTGTTTCTGTGCTGTTCTCCTGAGCATGAACGTGATTATTATCCAGTTTGTATTTCCTTGGTACATATTTTAAAAACAACACAGTCATTGACTTTACAATTGAGAAATAAAGTTTGGCAAAGCCTATTTTGTAAACAAGTTAATTTTATAATGTAAAATATATATATATATTACTCTAACCTTGTTATTTGCACTTTCATAGTCTATACTTGATACATTCCCACTTTATATACAGTAGGATTCTACAAACGTGTAGATGTTTGGCCAAATGAATGCTGTTAATAATATGTAAAATTCTTTGATTAAACATTTATTACTTAAACTACTTCCATTTTGTCTCATTACATTATGGACTTTGTTTAAACTAAATCAAGAAGCTCATTTTCTTCAAATTAAATTCCCTCCAATATGATGGGATTAATTTGGTTTTTACATGTAATTGATTAGTGCCTAATATTTTTACATTAGACTACCTTCTGAGCATTTTATACCCCAATGATAAACCCAAAATCACTACCAAATAATGTGTTAAAACATTGTGACTAAGAGCTTATTTTATTTTCACTATAGCTTTCAGGAGAAAATGTTGATTTTTGCTTGAAGTCTCTAAGAAACACATGGGAAAAAATGATTTTAAGATGTGTTTTGTGAAATTACTTAGAACAGGAGACATTTTTTATGCTGTATGAATAGAAACACCTGCTTTTCCACCCATTTTACTATTCCATCTCTTCCGAGTTACCAAAATAACCCTTGGCATCTGAACTTGAGTGCACATACATAAATTCTAGGCCACCGGCCAGTGCTTTATGGGGTGTACCAGTGATAATCATTTAAAGTCATGTTTTATTTATGCCTTTCACTGCGTGGAGCTGGAGCTCAACTACCAATGTCCATATGCTGGATTATTCTTCAAATGTTGTTTTTTGCAGCCACTGATCCTGTTTTGTTTTTTTTCCAAATATTGTCAGCTTACCTGGTATGAATTAAAATCTCAGACTTACTGAAGTTTGGTCCTAATTTAAAAACAGTTAGTGTGTCTCGGAAGAGTAAAAAAAGGTTTAAATATTAAATGTAAATGTAAATTTGAGGGCGTTCTTTGTTGGCTGAAATAAAATCTCCATAGGAAAAACGTTTTCTGGTGCTTGGCTTTCAGGCTGAGTAGTAGCTTTTTCTCAGTATTGATCAGTATATGGGCTTACTGGATCTTCTGCTTAGCAACAATATATTACTGCCTTGTCAGTGGCTCTAACCTCACCAGCATAGATTTCTTTCTATAAAGATATAAGTAGATCTTTCTAGACTATATTATGTGACAGTCCTTATTTTAGGAAAGAAAGATGGACCAGAAAAATCTCCTTTACCTCCCTGTTCCACTTAGGACTGACAGGCAACTGCCAGACTGAGTGGTGGCCAAAGTTTTGAAAGAATTATTCGTCTTCAGTCTTTGAAACTGTAATGTTAAAAATATCTTGATCAAGCTACATATCATCTCTTAGCTAGCTATCTCATTAAATATTTACTGCATAAGGGCCTAGCCTGTACAAGGTATCAATCTGCAGACAGGTTGATATATATAGATACATATATGAACAGAAGAAAATAGGGCTCTCTGGTTTGGGGAGAGACACTCTCCTTAGACCTCCTGTGCTCCTACACATCTTGCTGGGTGTTCTAAGACTGCAAGGCGCTGACCACAGTTTTACCTGGGTCATTTCTCAGGCTTTATGCAGCCGGTAACCTTGAGGACAGAGAGCAGGCTTCTTAATTAACTGCTTGCTATAAAAGCAGTGGATTCCTCATGCTTGGTGTTCCTCAGCTGCAATACAAACCCACTGTGTGTTTGGCATCCATCTGGGCCCACTGCGTTCCTCCTGTGGAGCTAGGGTTAAGGGGGACTGACAAATAGGCTGATGTTCTTGCTGCTTCTGTGCCTCTGACTTGAAGCTTTGTGTCTCTGTCAGCATCCATGAAACTGTGACAGGCTGACTTACTGGTTTTTAAGTAGGGTGAATACCAGACCTGACAGTTTTGGCAAAGAGGATGGGATGATCACCGAGACAGAGACAGGATTTTCTAGAAGAGGGACCGGGTTCAGGAGTATGAGAAGACTACCTGGGATCTGGTAGTAAATGCTCCCATCCAGGGTGAGATGGGTAAGAGGGTGTAAGGGTTCTTCACTGCCCAACCTATTAATGAACAGGAGTTGAATTAACATTTAGAGGCTTTGTGTCATGAGGTAGGATTGAAACAAGCTGCCCAAATAGTGGCTTGGTTGTCAGTTACTCTTTCAGGCAGGCAGAGCTAAGAGGTGTTTTCATGTCAAGGTGATAGCAATTCCTGTGGCCCTAGCTGAAAGGCAGTGTGTCTGTGGCTGCTGAGTCAAGGAGTCCCCAAATCTAAAATAAATAGTATCAGCAATGAGGACCTTGCAATTGGACTAAGAGCTTTGGGTGGACAGAAAACATTGAAGTTCATTTGATTGAGCTGCAAGCAGTTGCAGCACCTTTCAAATGTGAAAGTGAATGAATGTAAAGCCCTGCCTAAAAGTGCAGAGCAGGCCACACTTATGGCCCTGGCCCCTGTGGCAGCCCACTTAGGACTAGGTGCTGGGTGTAGGGGTGGCAGAAGGCCCCAGAGACTAAAAGCGGCGGTGTGTATGGGGACAGAAAGAAAGAAACTCTGGGCCTAGTCTCTGGATGCTGAGAGGGACCACCATGCCACGGGAGAGGTAATGGTGCCAGTGCTGAGGCAAAGAAGAGGAAAGGCCTATGATTAAGGCTCCTCCACGCAGGCTAGCCTCCCCCAACACCCTGGGCTCCCTGGGCCCAGGTTGGGAGAAAGCATAATCTTCTGGCACCCATTTTCCATTCGTTGCTGTAGCTCCTGACTCAGATGCATTTTAGATTCCTTGGTCTGTGTTCCTGTAGGGGAAAAGGGACTTGGCTGTGGTTCATAGTGGGGAGGGAAGTGAAAGTGGCCTTGCGAGTGGGACTCTGGGTGGGGTCAGTGTACTGTGTCTTCCAAATCTGAATGTGTCATGGAATTGATGCATTATGTGCCTGCATTTACCTGTCTCAGTTGTCAGTGGGGATGCTCCCAGTCAGGCACCTCCACATATGCAGAGGTGATAGTGTCTTTCCTTCCTCTAACAGCAGTACTAGGCCAGCCTACTCGACCAGCCCTTTGGGTGGCAGACTGGCCAGGTGACGTCAAATTCAATTCTGGATTCTCTAAAGTAGAAATTTTCTGTGAAGGGCTGGGAAGTTGTTGAATGGGAAGTTCACTGAGTGGGAACAGAATAAACCATTAAGCTGTATTTTCAACACCAAATCACACTAAAAGTCCTTTAGAGCAGGGGTCAGCAAGCCTTTTCTTTAAAGGACCAGATAATAAATCTTTTCAGTTTTGTGGGCCATATGGGCTCTATCACAACTTCTGCTAGGGACACATAATAGCATCCATAGACAGTACATAAATGGGCATAGATGTTTTCCAATAAAACTTTATTTACAAAAACGGATACTTCCAGAAAGATGGCCTATTGCTGAATTCTATTTGCTAATATTTTCTCAAGGATTTTTTGCATTTATAGTCACGAGGAATATTGGTCTATAGTTTTCTTTTTTTGTACTATCTTTGTCTGGTTTAGGTACCAGAGTGGCTTCATAAATAAATTAGGAAATATTCCCCTCTCTTTTATTATATAAAAAGAATTATACACATGACCAAGTGGGGTTTATTCCAGGAATGCAAGACTGGTTCAATATGTAAAAATCAATCCATATAATCCAATATATTAATAGACTAAAGAAGAAAAATCACATCTTCATATCAATTGATACAGAAAAAGCACTTGACAGAATTCAACACTCATTCATAATAAGAACTTTCAGAAGAAATAGGAATAGGAGGCAACCTTCTCAACTTGGTTAAAAAAAAAAAAAGTCTGCAAAATAACTACAGCTGACATCATACTTAATGGTGAGAGACAATGTTTTCTCCCTAAAACTGAGAACAAGGCAAGGATATTGCAGTCTCACTACTGCTGTTCAATATAGTACCAGCAATCAAGCCAGCACAATAAGGAAAGAAAAGGAAATAAAAAGCATACAGATCAGAAAGGAAAAAAATAAGACTCTCCCTATTTACAGATGACATGATTATCTACATAGAAAATCCCGAAGAATCTCAAAACAATCTCCTAGAACTAATAAGTATGTTCAGTAAAGTCACAGGACACAAGATCAACATATCAAAATCAGTTATATTTCTACATACTAGCAATGAATACCTGGATACTGAAATTAGAAGTACAATACCATTAGTAGTTGCTTAAAAAAAAAAAAGAAATACTTCAGGGTAAAACTAGCATATTGCTATGACTTGGGAGCCATGTACTGGACTTGTGTGCTAAAAACTACAAAACATTGATGAGATAAATCAAAGAAGATCTAAATAGAGATACTGTGTTCATGGATTGGAAGACTCAACATAATAAAGGTATCATTTTTCCCCACGTTGATCTACAAGCTTAATGCAGTTTTTCTCAAAATCCCAACAAGATGTTTTCTAGAAATAGACAAGATGATTCTAAAATTTGTATAGAATGGAAAATGAACTAAAATAGCTTAAACAATTGAAAAAAAAAGTGGGAGGACTCATTCTATCCAATTTCAAGACTTACTCTGTAGCTATAGTAATCAACACTGTGTGGTACATGGAATGGAATAGAGAATCCAGAAATCGCCCCATACAGGCATCACCAACTGATTTCTTACAAAGGTGCAAAAGCAGTACAATGGAGGAAAGATAGTCTTTTCAACAAATGGTGCTGCAACAGTTGGATATCAATAGGCAAAAGTATGAACTTTGACCTAAACCTCATACCTTATACAAAAAAATTAACTCAAAATGATTCATAGATTTCAATGTAAACCTGTAATGCTGTTGGGGGGGGTGGTGGAAACTAAAAACATGATCATAAAAGGAAAAATTGCTAAATTGGACTTCATCAAAATTTAAAACCTTTGCTCTATAAAAGTCCCTATGAAGATGATGAAAAGACAAACTACAGACTGGGAGAAATGTTTTACAAACTACATATCTGACAAAGGACTCATATCTAGAATATATAAACAACTCTCAAAACAGTAAAAAACAATCCAGTAGAACATGGGCAGAAAACATGAAGAAATATTTTACCGAAGGTATGTAAATAATAAGCACATGAGATGTTCAATACTACTATCCACCAGAGAAATGCAAATTAAAATCACAATGGGATACCACTACACACCTATCAGAATGACTAAAATAAATACTAGTGTCGACACCAAATGCTGGCGAGGATACAGAGAAACTGGTTCACTCATGCATACCTGGAGGAATATAAAACGGTACAGCCATTCTGGAAAACAGTTTGGTAGTTTCCTAAAAATCTAAGCATACATTTATCATATGACCAAGTACTTGCATTCAAGGGCATTTTTCATAGAGAAATAAAAACTTATGTTCATATAAAAATCTGCACACGATTGTTCATAGAAGCTTTATTTGTAATAGAAAAAAACTGGAAACTACCAAAATGTCCTATAGTAGGTGAGTGGCTAACTGTGGTACGTCTGTGTGATGGAATTCTACTCAGCACCAAAAAGGAACAAACTATTGATACATGCAACAACCTGGTTGAAATTCAAAGGCATTATGCTGAGTGAAAAAAATTGCAAAAGGTCACATACTGTGTGATTCCATTTGCATAACATTTTCAAAATGACAAAACAATAGAGATGGGAACAAATTAGTGGTTGCCAATGGTTAAGTGTTGTAGGGGGCAGTGAGGTGTACATGACTATAAAGGGAGATCTTTGTGGTGATAGAATAGAGAATGCAGAAATATCTTGGTTACATGAATCTACACATGTGATAAAATCACACAGAACTATAGATTCTCATTGTACCAATGTCAGTTTCCTGGTTTTGATATTGTACAGGTAGTCCCTGACTTACGATGTATTCGAATTCCGACGAACCGCACTCGCAACCATCCAGTTCTGGAGTTTCTTTTTGTACATCTTATCGTTAGTAATATGTACTACATACAGTGTTGCAGCATGAAATTTGCTAATGTTATCATTCTCATATGTTCAGTCACAGATGTCTATATGTGATGTTTCCAACCCCCAAGGACAAATAGAGGTCAGATTTATAAAGATACTGATAATAGAAGGCAATAATAATGAAAACTAAAAAAATGAGGTATTCGACTTACGTCAGAACTGATTTACAATGGAGTCATCAGAATGGAACCAATCATAAATTAGGGACTACCTGTACATTATGTAAGAGGTAACCATTTGGGGAAACTGGGTGAAGGGTGCAGGGGATCTCTCTGTACTATCTTTGCAACTTCTTGTGAATCTATAATTATGCCAAAATAAAAAATTTTAAAAAACAAGGTGGCAGATTTGACTTTTGGGCTATAGTTTGCTGACACCCACTATAGAGCAAAAATTAGATAAATCACATATTACCTTACTGTGTTATGAGGTGTCCATATTGCTATGACTTGGAAGCCATGAAGATCTCTATAGCAATTGATGCATATGTTTCAAGAACTTTGACTAAGCAAAGATACTGAAACTACCAACATTCATTCATGACAATAATGTCAAATATATGCCTTTAATATGAGTACTTTTACCAATATATAGATACGTAGATAGACGTGCTCATAAATAGATGTGTATAAATATACATAGATATATAGATAGATGTGCTCATCCAACCATTCCTAGAGCTAGATAATGGAATACTCATTTGGGATAATGTAAAGAACAAAAATTAAATTATAGGCCCAATCTTTATAGACGTTATAGAAAGCTTAACCCAAAGCCTTCTGTAGATTCTCCTCTCTATTTTCCTGGCCCATAATCCTACATTACCCTTTCATGGGCATTTTCTGTTAATTTACAAATGTACCACACATCTTTTGATCTTGGACCACTCCTGACAAGTTTTTTTATGTAGACTGTTTTCCCAAAGGACAAATTTCTAAAATCAAGAACAAATCAGCCTACGCATTTGAAACCAACCCTAAGAGGTATGTCTTGCTCAGAGCCCTTACTAAATGTAGAAGTCAAAAAATTGTCATAGAAGCATTAGAACTTCTTTTAATTTAGTCACTACTACTATGTCATGACTCACAATAGGCTCACACAATAGGCTGCTTGTGGCTGGAACATTGCTGAGACAACAGAAATGCCTAATGTGGTGCTGGGACAACAGAAACTTAAAGAAATTGACCAGCATATCCCTTTTGTATGCATGAAGGTTTTTTGATGCCGTGGAGAATATGCAAAACCTCGAGCTTCCCAAATGCATTTACTTTCTTCTGTGAAACTAATTCACTGTAACTTTGGTACCAAAGCCTTTGGCAGGAGTACACACAGAAACGTTTGTCAAGATGTCAAGACCCAGGTGCTTTGGAGGGCCCTCCCAGATTTCTTGCTGAGTGGTTTTAAAGTCCCTTGTTCACATTTCAGAGATTAAGCCCATCCTCCAGAACTTTGCTGGTAGTAATAAGGAGATTAGAAACAGTAAGAAACAATGACCAGGTGAAAAAACAAGCTAATTTCCAAATCTTGTGCATTACCATAGAGCATCATTCCCTTTACTCACTGCCTTGTTTTCTCTAATACTCTTGATAAGGGAGAAAGGAGTTACCACATTCCTCTCTGGCTGACTCCCTCATGCACTGCCCAGACCTGGTCATATGGTCGGGCAGATAGGCAATAGAAAACTGGCCTATTAAACGGATGCCCATATGGGGTACAGCCTCAGGGAGCACTATGGGAATTTAAGCAGTGCATAAAAGTAGGACATGTTGATGCCCATCAGAAGAACCCCCTTCCAGGATCTGAAGGTAATTGAAATCAGGAAGTGTATATCCTGGTGTACTCTATTGAAGTGGCCACCTGGGTCCATGAAAAGAGTGGACATGGGAGTACTGAGTACTGTGGCAACGCAGACATGGGCTGAATCCAGATGTATGCCTCTTACACCCTCTGAGGCATAAATGCCAATAAGAACTGTCCTGTCTGCCAACAAGAGAGACGGAGACTGTAGATGGCTACGGGACAGAGTCCCCAGGGGTGGGGATAGGGCTCTGAACGTAGCTGGCAAATCAGACTGGTGCCAGTATCCCCGAGAGGCTACAAATGGATTCTGACAGGAATAGACACTCTGGGCTGAGTTTTGCTTACTCAATGGTAGCTGCAAATGCTCAGAATACAAATAAAGCACTAGAGCGGAAGATCTTGCACTGCTGAGCCATATTTCCTCAGACCAAGGAACACACTTTATAGCCCATAATGTCCGTCAATGGACAACGAGATAGCCTCGGAGTAACAGTTTACAGAGAACTGGGACAGCAATTGAAAACTTGTTCTCTAAAACGGCCCAGCACTTTGAATTAGAAATAGGTGAGGCAGGGATATGGACGTAAGTTCATTTGGCTGTAGTTGAAAGTGTGAGCTCTTAAATCCGAGTGTAATTTTTTCTCATCAAGCATTGAGTTAGTAGCAAGGTGTGAGACTTTAGGAAGAATAATAGAAAGATCCTCAGCGACTTGACCTTCAGAATATATGACCTTCAGGAACTTAAATCAAATCAGTGGTATAAGATATGTATAAATAAACAATGCGAAGTGTTATAGGACTTCAAAAAAACTCAAAAAACCAGTTACTCTCAAGTTGATTCCAACTCATGGTGACCCCATGTGTTGCAGAGTAGAACTGTGATCACCAGGCCTGTCTTCTGAGGTGCCTCTGAGTAGGTTCCAATCATCAACCTTTCAGTTAGCAGTTGAGCCTTTAACTGTTCATACCACCCAGGGACTCCATGGGACTTCAAAGGAGGCCCGTTGTCCCAGACAATCAGAGGAGGCAGCGTCTGAGTTAAGCAGGGAGATACAGGTAGGATGGTGATTGACAACAGCAGCTAACGCTGCTCTGTGCTGAGCCGTTTATGTACATTAACTCAGTGAATCTTCTCAACCCTACCAGGTAGGCACTATTATTTTCTTCAGTCTGGCTCTGGAATCTAAGAGAAAGGCAGAATTCTTTGGTTTATCTTACTCTTTAGAGGAAAAAAATATCAGATGCCAAAATAGTCCACAGAATGTCTAAATCAAGAGAAGAGAAAGGAGTAAATGTAGCTTTCTGTGATCAATTTTATTCATGTAGAAAGATGTTGTTTACAGCTTTAAATAGTGCCTAAAAGAGAAAACAAAACAAAACAAAACAAAAAACTAACTTCAACAAAGTCATGGGGATCTTTCAGAAGTGAATTATGATACTCATCTTCTGAATTTATAAAAGTCAGAAATGGCTCCCAGAAACTTTTACTATGTAACAAGGAACTGAAAATATAACCGCTACAGCTACCATCTACTGAACCCTTGGCTTCATTTAACCAAAACAAACAAATAAACAAAGAAAGTATGCTTAAATATTCTTTTAAATAAAAGGACTTATGAAGTGTCACCTTCTGCATGCCTGAGCCTGGCGACACTCTTTCCCTCTCTTCCACTCAAGCAAGCTTTGGCCGCGTGACTAGCGTGCCAGTCCAATCAGTTGCAAAATAAAAAGGAAAAGGTTGATGATGTCCAAGTAGATATTCAGAGCAGCAAAAACATACTCTTCAGGATCCAGGTCAGAATGATGATGGCGCCCACCCACCATCATCTGCACGTCCATCAGCAGGTACTTGAAGAAAGGAAAGAAGCGTTAGCTCTTGAAGTGTACATTTCTATCAAATAAGTGTCCTAAGTAATCTAGAAAAAATATTTTAGCATTAAGAAAAAAAATCTCAGAAAGTCATTTCATGGATGTATACATACATTATCCTTAGAGCCCCAATCATTCACGTCTTCCCTGAGTTTGACTGTTTGTTAAAGCCTCGCCCTCCTGAAGGCTGTAAGCCTTCCTGCGCTTTCCAAACCCAACACCTTTAGCGAGTGACATGGACTCAGGCGGGCAAACTGGACACGAAGACAAACCATGAAATGGCCCATGTTCATGATTTTCCCCTCACGTTTTCACTGAACAAAGAATGAAAGTAAATTTGGTTCCCAAACATTCAGATTCACATAGAACAATAATTGTGGATTCTTGGAGATTTGGGGGATAGCATTTTTCAAACCTTGACATGTAGGGATGGCTTTATGATGTACAAAATGGAAGGAAAAGGAGAAGGGATTCGCATTTGGTTAAATAACCCTTAAAATAAACTTTTTCACTCAGCTGCAGTAGGTTGAATTATGAGCTCCCAAAACATCAAGATAAAAAAGCCGGAAGAGCACGCCCATGCTTTGTTCGTGCACAATGAGTGGCCAGGTGCTGGCGCCTTACTTCTTTACATGCAGACGCTGAGAGGACTATTCTCCGTGCTGTGAGGCAGAGTCCAGTCAGAAAGAGCAACACTGGCATTTAAGAGAATTCTTGGGGTTTTAAAGATTCTTGAAAATAATTCATTTTAGACTAACATCCGTTGTCATGAAACCTATCCCAAGGAATTCAGGTTTTGCAGAAAGGCTAGAGACAGAGCATAACCATAAATGGACCTGTCTGAAGTTTGTGCTCAACAGACCAGACTAGAATACCAAGCTGATATATCTATTTGGGCAGGGTGGGGGGAGGTACTTTACCTTATTGGAGCCCTGGTGGAGCCGTGGTTAAGTGTTTGGCTGCTAACCAAAAGGTCAGCAGTTCAAATCTACCAGCCGCTCTTTGGAAACCCTATGGGGCAGTTCTACTCTGTCCTGCAGGGTCGCTATGAGTCAGAATTGACTCGACAGCAATGGTTTTTAACTTAATGGCCTGGAACAGATTTTTTTGCTTTGATTCCACAAAAATTGAGCACGGACTGTGTGCCAGGCAATAAGCTAATGTGCAGGACTGCGGGCACAAACTCACAGCGACGAGTCAAACAGCAGAAGCACTAACAACATACAGGGTTGCCCTGGGGAGGTTGCCCTGGGGAGGGTGACTGCGGGGTACGGGAGAATGGAAGGAGGACATGGGGGCCGTGTTCCATGTCTGCCAAGGACAGAGGCATGAAGCAGCACGGTGTGTTCAGAACGTAATACACTGAGGCTGAGTGGGGAGGTGGGGAGGCAGAACCAGATGGCAAAATGCCAGATGGTGCTAAGGAATTTGGATGTTGTTGTTGTGTACTGTCAAGTCAATCTTCAATTCATAGTGACCCCATAGGACAGAGCAGAACTGCCCCATAGTGTTTTCTTGGCTATCATCTTTGCAGGAGGAGATTGCCAGGTCTCTCTCTTGCGGAGCCACTGGGTGGGTTCGAACTGTCAACATTTCTGTTAACAGCCAAGTACTTAAACCATTGCACCACCTCCCTAAATGTGTCACTCTCAGGAAAGTGCTCTCAGAAACAGCACCTCGGGGCCCACCCAAGGGAGGAGGTCTGCTCCTGGCTGGAGTCATCAGTTGCTTTCACACAGGCTACAAATCCCACGTGACTTATAGCCAGTAGAGCAGAAGATTCTCCAGTCTGATGCTCTAGTCTCCTCGCCTCGCTCAGCTCCATCAGACCTAAGTAACTTTCAGAGCCCTACTCTCCTCCCTTTAGCACATGTAGTTCCTTGCAGTTTTGGAAGGGGCATTGCATCAGTAAGTAATGGGGAAAAGCAGCTAGACCTATGTCCGGAGGAGAAGGGATTGGAGAAGTGATTATTCATTCAACCCGGAAACCAAACTCGTTGCCATCGAGTCGAGTACGACTCATAGCAACCCTACAGGACAGAGTAGAACTGCCCCATAGGGTTTCCAGGGAGCAGCTGGTGGATTCCAGCTGTCAGCCTTTTGATTAGCAGCCGTAGCTCTTCACCACTGCACCACCAGGCCTCTGACTATTCACTAGAAAAAGTCAATTTACTGAAGACAAGAAGTTGAAAAGAGACAGTTCAACCAACTCCCTCCCTCCCATTCATGTGTTCATCCCATACGCTTTGAGCACCTCCTGTGTGCTGGGTACTGTGATAGACACCGGGGATACAATGGTGAACAAAAAAAAGTATTTTATAGTTTACATTCTAGAGGGGACAGGCAAACAATATGCATATAAAAATTGCCAAGTGATAGTAGATGCTATAAAGAAAAATAAAAGCTGGGCAATGAGTTATTTGGTTCCCCCAAATTGTTCAAGGTATATACATTTGCCAGATATGTTCAAGTTCTAACTGCTCTCCCCACCAACCTGTGAATGTGGCCTTATCTGGAACTAGCATCTTTGTAATTTGTTACCTGTAGTTAGTTCCCATGAGGTCCTACTGGAGTACGGTGGGCCCTAATCCAATATGACTGGCGTCCTTATAAGCAGAGGAGAAGAGACACAGAGGGAAGATTGCCATGGGATGGAGCCAGAGATTGGAGGGGTGCATTGTGTATTAACCAAGGATTGCAAGAAATCACCAGAGGCTAAGAGAGAGGCTTGAAACAGATTCTCCCGCAGAGCCCTCTAGAAGGAATCAACCTTACCAACACCTTGATTTCAGACTCCTAGCCTCCAGAACAGTAAGAGAATAAATGTCTGTGGTTTTATGCTACCGAGTTGGTGGTACCTTGTTGCGGAAGCCCTAGGAAACTAACATGAAAGGCAACAGGGGTTGCTGGAGGGAGGTCTGGAAAGGCCCCTCTGATGGCAGCTGAGCAGAAAGGAAGCAAGCCAGGAGCTACTCACGCATCCATTTATCTCAGGGCAGATCATCTGAGGCAAAGCACAAGTGCAAAGGTCCT
>NW_004444189.1:1549164-1553009 GCF_000243295.1 Trichechus manatus latirostris
GGGGGGGTTGGGGGGTGTAAGGTGTGAATGGCTCCTCTGCAGGGGATAGAGGGGGTGGAGCAGGGAGAGTGGTGGGGCTGAGGTCAGAGGGGGAGTTCACATCAAGTCAGCTGGGGTCTTGGAGATGATGCTGGATGAGGCCGTAAAACAAATGGGAAGCCCTCAGAGGGATCTGAGCAGGGAAGAGAGGGGATCTGATTTAGGATTTTAAACAACCACTCTGTTACTATATAGAGAACAGAATGTAGGGGGCAAGAAAGGAAGCAGGGAGACCAGTTGGGAAGCTACTGATATAATCCAGGTGAGAGAGAGATGGAGTCTTAAATGAGGGTCCTAGCAAGGGAGGGGGCAAGAAGTGGTTGGATTGGAGATATATTTCAAGGGGAAAAGTGATTGGATTTGCCAATGGTTTAGATATGAGATGTGAGAGAAAGATAACTACAATGACCTTGAGTTTTGTTTTTTTTTTAACCTGATCAACTGAAATATGACATTGCCTTTTACTGAAATGGAGAACTCTGGGGACAAAGCAATTTGGGAGAGAAAAATCGAGAGTTGGGTTTTGGAGTTGTTGAGTTTGAAATGCCTGTTAGACTTCTTCATGGCGATGATAAGCAGGCAATTGGATGTATGAGTCTAGCAACATCGCTGTCATCAGTACCGTTTCCCTTCATCCTCCCCTCTCCCTGCATCTGATTCCAGCATCTCTGGAAGGAAAAAAGAGCTAGGGTGACCAACCACATTGGTTTGCCCAGGACTTCTGTGTATCCTGGGAAGCCTCTTAGCCCCAGGGAAACCAAGACCGTTGATCACCCTAAAAAATGACCGCAGTACCTGAGCTTCCAGCTTTGCTCTTGGCCTCAATCTATCTTTTCCTAAGAGAAAGCTTTTCCTCCCCTCCTCTCCAAAAACCCTGACTTAATCTTGTTTCTTCTTATAAAAGACCAGTTAGTATCAAATTGACTCCAACTCCTCATGATCCCAGGTGTGTCAGAGTAGAACTGTGCTCCACAGGGTTTTCAATGGCTGGTTTTTCAGAAGTAGATCACCAGGCCTTTCTTCCAAAGCACATCTGGGTGGACTCAAACCCCCAACCTTTCAGTTAGCAGCCAAGTACACTAACGGTTTGTACCACCCAGGGACTCATATTTCTTCTTACAAGAGGGGACAGTGTATCTTAACCACTTCACAAACATGTACTGAGTGGTTAGGAGTGTAGCTTCTGAGGAAAAGTTATGTGTTTGAGGACAGGAACTGGGAGAGTAGGATGAGCAGACCACCTCACCCAGGGGGAACAGGTCTCAGGACACCATCCAAGACACAGCCAGCCCACAGGGAAGTCCCCTCCGGTATTCAGGCCCCCAGGGGCATGTGGGAGCCTGGCACCCCCCACCACATCCCTACAACCCTGGTAGTTAAGCATCTCGTACCCTAAAAACAACTGTTTCAACGCTCCTTTCCAGCTATTTGTTGCGTAAACCCGCTTGAGTCTGCAAGAGTTTTTGCTCTGCCTGCAAACTGGGAACATAAACTCCGACATCTGTCTGGAGAGAAACAAACTATGCCCCAAACAGGACACACAAGACACCACCGTGCTGCACAGACAAAGGCTGAGAACGTAAGAATAAAAGGAAAAGCACAAAGCAGTTCCCTTTTAATAGGAGAAGAAATAGGAAAGCTGAAATGTGCATACTTACACTTAACCTGCTGGTCTAAGTTTTTCTAACATTTAAAAGATGAGACATAATTCCCGCCCTCTTCCCACCAAAACAAAACAAAAAAATCGTGAACAAAATGAAGCAAAATGTGGATATTTTTTAAGCTTGGTGGTAATATATAGGGTTCATTACACTATTTCTGTGTATGTTTGGAAATTTCTAAAATAAGTAAAAAATAAAACTCTTGACAGACGTGACATGATAAAAGCATAAAATGGACTACAAGGCAGCCCTTTAAAAGAATGAGTTAGACTCATATCTGCCTGTACATGGACACCAGTATTTTTAAGTGAAAAAGCAAAGGGCAGAACATTGCATAATAGTAAACATGTTGCCATCATGTTAACTCATAGCAACCCTATAAGACAGAGTAGAACTGCCCCATGGGGTTTCTGAGGAGCAGCCAGTGGATTCAAACTGCCAACCTTTTGGTGAACAGACAAGTTCTTAACCATTATGCTACCACAGCTCCACATATAGTGGGACTGAGAAACAAAACTTGTTGCCGTTGAGTCGATTCCGACTCATAGCAACCCTACAGGACAGAGTAGATCTGCCCCATAGGGATTGCAAGTCTGTAATCTTTAGGAAGCTGACTGCCACATCTTTCCCCCACAGAGTGGCTGGTGGATTGGAACTGCCCGTCTTTTGGTTAGCTGCTGAGTGCATAACCACTGCACTACCAGGAGTCGTATAGTATGACTATATTTGTGTAAAAGAGAGAATATATATATATATATATATATATAAAGAAATTCTGAAAGAATTCACAAGAAATTGTTAACAATAGTTTCCTCTGGGGGAGGAAGGAAAGAGGGAGATATTTTCATTTTATGACTTTCTATATTGTTTGAAATTTAAAACATGGGCATTATTGCTTTTACAACAAAACTTTTATTTTTAAAGGTGACAGCAAGAGATGGGACTAAATGGACTGAAAGAGATTCACGAATACATTAGCGACGACCTCTGCCAATACCCTGTGGGAAGTTTCTCTTTTGAAGCATTTTTCCTGGTTTAAAAGTTAAAACAAAACAAAACTGAATTGTACACATAAAAAATGTTGAAATGGCAAATGTTTTGTTATATATGTTTTTACCACAATTTTTTTAAAAAAGTAAAAGGAACAAACAAAAAAAAAACGATGAACTCACACCCCTGCTATAATAAATTTCAAAGCTTATAAATGATTCTTAATTCTCTTCTTAAATATTATCTTTCAAGAAAAGTAATGTTTTTGTGAACTGGGAAGAACATTTAGATCTCCTTATTATTAGCTGCCATGCAAATTTGGAAGCTGATCACCAAGACTTTCCTCCTAGTCCATCTTACTCTGAAAGCTCTGCTGAAACCTGTTCAGCATCATAGCAACACCCAAGCCTCCATGGACAGGTGGCTACACTTGAGGTGTCTTGGCCAGGAATTGAACCAGGTCTCCCGCATGGAAAGCGAGAATCACACCACTGAACCACCAATGCCTCCAGCTCTCCTTAGGCTGATGGTTTTAAATTTGAACTTTAAGAAGTAACAACTCTCCTGGAGGGCTTTCCAGTGAATTACTGACTACACCTGAGTGCAGCCTAGCACAAGGGCGGAGGGGCACTGTCAATGCACACACCTTATTCTTTGTCAGAGCGGAAGAGAAGAACTTACTAATGAGAAGATCACAGTTCCAAGTCCAGCATACAGTAGCTGCAACCACTGCAAAAAGAACGAAAACAGTTGTATGTTCTTCAGAATGAGAAAGCTGGTCCTAAGAGGGATGGGCAGAGCACTCTGCTCACCAGGGAAATTTCTTGGTGAAGAAGGGAAATCAGGACTCCATGAAACAGTCCGGGAGGCACAGTGTTTCCAGGTGGAGCTCTTAACCACTCTGCCACCAGGGCTCCCATTTGAACATATAACCAATAGTTCTGCCTAAATTGGTTGAGTTTTACCAATGACCACATAGGCTCACAGCTAGGGAGGTAGCATCTATATTTTTAGAGATAAACTCAAAGACATCACAAATATGTGCTTTAAAAAGTCACAGCTCCCCAGCCATCTAAGATACTCCACTGGTCTCATCCCTTCGGGAGCAAGGGAGAATGAAGAGAACAGGATACAAGGAAAAGATTAGTCCAAAGG
>NW_004444189.1:1553566-1564231 GCF_000243295.1 Trichechus manatus latirostris
CTACGTGTATTTTCACCATAAAAAAAGGTTGAGAAGTTAGAGGGTTGACATGTTGTGGGGTTGTTAAACAATGTCATAAAACAATATGTGTACTATGAGAAACTATTTGTTCTGTAAGCCTTCACCTGAAGTACAATAAAAAAAATAAAAAATAAAAAGTCACAGCTCTCCATTTATTATTATTGACAGTAGCAGAAATATTGTTAGTAATAATGCAAACATTTATTAGATGGGCTTCATAGATCTTTACAATATCACTAGGTGCAGTTAAGATACTGTGTTTCCTACTAAATATATCAACCCTAGTTCCTGTTTGGAGTCCTTGGGTGGCTCAAACCAGTAACCACTTGACTACGCCTCTGAGAGGCTGGCGCCACCCAAAGGCACCTCGGAAGACATGCCTGACGATCTGTTTCTGAAAGGTCACAGCCTTAAAAACTCTATGGAGCAGTTCTACTCTGCACACACGGGGTCGCCATGAGTCAGAATTGACTTGTCAGCAGCTAACAACAACAACAGCCCAGGTGGCGAAAGTGGTGTAAAGATTACAGCCAAGAAAACCCTATGGAGCAGTTCTGCTCGGTAACACATAGGGTCGCCATGAACCGGGGGCCGACTTGATGGCAGCTAACAGCAGTAGTTGTCACTCTAAAGTGCCTTTTCACAAATATCTACAGTGTATGATCTTACACATATATTTAAATGGAAGACTTTTGACTGAGCCCATGTCCTAAGTATCCATGCTTGTCTGACCTTGGCTACTTTGAGTTCTTTGGATTCCAGTTGTCAGGTGTTTGCTTACTTTTCATTCCACCTGGAAACACTGTGCCTCCCAGACTGTTTCACGGAGTCCTGATTTGTATGCTTTACAGCTTCTGGAGCTCTGGTGGTGCAGTGGTTAAGCACTTGTCTGCTAACCAAAAGGTCGGCAGTTTGAATCCACCAGCAGCTCCTTGGAACCCCTATGGGGCAGTTCTACTCTGTCCTATAAGGTTACTATGAGTCTGAATTGACTCAATGGCAGTGAGTTTTAATGCGTTGGTCATATGACTGAGGATCATGTAGCAAGTCCACTTGTTGCTAAAGAACCTCTTTGGTTCAGTGTTTGGACCATGCTGGCCAGATGATCATAGGCCCAGGTCAGTCCTCAGTGGACCTGGGTTCCAACAGGGTCTCCACACAGGGATCATTCACAGACAGACACCACCAGGCCAGGTCCCATGTCTCTCTCCACACCCCCTGCAGAATCAGTCTACTGACAGTGTAGTGTGGGAGAAGAGCATGGTCACTGGAGTCACACAGACCTGGCTGCGATGTCATCCTTTGCCACTTACTCCCTGTGTAAACTTGGATGAAATGTTTAATTTCTCTGAGCCTGTTTTCTTATATGTAAAATGGATGAGATGTGTACTTTTCAGGAATATTGTGAGAATTAAATTTGATTCCCTGTGTGAAAAACACATAGGCCTATGTCTGACATCTAGTAAGAATTCAATGAATGTATTAAAGAAAAAAAAAAAAAGTTAGAATTGGAAAATGAGGAGCCCCCTATGGACTGCTGTTGGAAAAGGCCAAACAAGCCCATCTCTTCCATTACTCCAAACAAATAGCATCATCTGCTAACTCCTGCCCATACTCATAAAATGTTATTTAATATTCTGAAGAGGCATCTTTAAACTGCGCAACTATTTTCCTATTCAAGCTTCTAGGTGCAACAGACAAACTCATATAAATTCAAAATATTTTAATCCAAATAAATGAAAACTACTTGCTAATCACATGACTCTTAGCTGGATGTTGTGCTAAAGGAATTTTGGAGTCCTTCATCCTAGCCTTGAAACTTAAAATCCAAGGCCAAGCAATGCTACTGTGATCAAACACAAAGGACACTGAGCTAAAAGGAAAACCTCTGAGAGAGGGCAAGAAGCAAACCATCTCCCACCCCCACCCCACCCATGTACCGAAGAAGGAGGCTGGCATGCCCCTGGTGGTAGACTCCCCTCAAGACCCTCTTGGGAAAAAACAACTATAGTCTAGGGTAGGAATTCAATATACATTCCCCAGATCCATGGTACTTCCCCAACAACACCAGTATGGCGGCTATGAGGATGAGCCTCAAAGACCGCCAGTTGCTGGGAACTTAAGTGACCAAGGGCTCCAGCTGCTGTGCTCTGAAATCCGTTGCCTCAAGGCCACGCTTCCCACTTCTCAATCATTGGTTGGGAGCACTAGGCCCTTCCTGGGAAGCAAGAGACTACTCTGACTGCTGGTTTTGGCTCAAGGCCTCCCTGACGGCCCTGCTGAAACTTCCTTAGACTGCGCCCTATCTAAAATGCATCCCCCAAATTTTCTTCCTTCTCTCCTTCACTTGGGGTCTGACAGCACTCTCAGCCTTCTTCATCTCCCTCCCCATTTTTTTCTCAGTTTTATTTTCTCCAATAAAATCCTTGTATATTTAACCCCATCTTGGTGTCTGCTTCTCAGAGGACCAGACTAATACAAACAGCACTTCACCTATATTTCTAACGATTATCTGAGGTTTCCAAATGAGTTCTACTTACGTATGCTCTTATGAAGATGAGGAGAACTCCATAGAACAGAAGTATGAAGAGAGAAGCAAATAGCACTCCATTTAGCAAGGTAAAATCCCACTGAGGAAAAATAAACATCACAAAAACAACTCAATTATTACCTATAAGGAATTTGGGGATGTTTAGAGATGCATCTTACACACTATAGATAGATACTGACCCATTCTCTAATCATTTACCCTGGCCAGTTCAGAGAACCATGGAAATATATTAGCCCAACCACTGAAAAATGGTACATGAAAAAAAAAAGTGTTATATTGACTGGGATTTGCTTCTAGAGGGAGAAGAGAGTAGAAGTATAGATGAAATGACAATAGCCATGAGTCGATAATTTTTGAAACTGGGTAATGGGTACATGGAGTTTTATTATTCTGTTTTATTTTCATATTTGTATGAAATTTCCCCTTATAATAAAAAAGGTACATTGAATAAGTAGGACATAAATTTGTAAGTATAGTATGATCATAATTATCCATATTTTTAAAAGCATGTGCACAGGAAACATTAATGGAATGAAATATACAAAGATATTAACTGGGTGACTTTTTCCCATTTGCATGCATATATTTCAATGAAAAATATATAGTAAGCTTTCAAAAATTTGTTAATGATTCTTTTGTAATTTTGCGATTTATTAAGGTGCTTTTTTGTTTTTTCCTTTATAAATCAATGACCCAAATCAGCCTGGGACAGATTAAGATTTTTTAAACAAAGGAGATATTCACCTTCTGGCCTGAAAAAAATTGATCACGCCAAACAGAATAGCCTTGAATTCAAGACATTTTCTCATAAGAGTGTTTTCCTAACTCCCTTCTCCTCCTGGGTGGCACAAGTGGTTAAGCACTCCATTACTAACCAAAAGGTTGGTGGTTTGAATCCACCCAGCAGCACCTGGGAAGAAAGGCCTGGCGATCTACTTCCTAAAGATCACAGCCACTGAAAACCCTATGGAGCACAGTTCTACTCTGACACACATGAGGTTGCCATGAGTCAGAGTTGACTTGACGGCAACCAGTTGTTGTTGGTGGTCGTACTTCCTACCCTTATCAATCCAAAATCCATTGCTGTCAAGTTGATTCCAACTCGTAGCAACCTATAGGACAGGGTAGAACTGCCCCAAAGGGTTTCCAAGGAGCAGCTGGTGGATTCAAACTGCCAGCCTTTAGGTTAGCAGCCAAACTCTTAACTACCACGCCACCAGGGCTTCTTATTGATGGAATAATCTAAAACACTGGTTCTTCCAGTGTGGTTCTCAGGCTGGAAGCATCAGCACCTGAGAAATGCAAATTATTGCCCCACCACCACCACACACACACCCTTACTGCTGCAGAAAACCCTGGGGTGGGGCCCAGCAGTCTATTTTAAGAAGCCCTCCAGGTGATTCTGATGCACACTAACTTTTGTCTAGAGCTGTGGCTTAGTGGTTAAGTTCCATGGCTGCTAACCGAAAGGTTGGCAGTTTGAATCCACCAGGCGCTCCTTGGAAACTCTGTGGGGCAGTTCTACTCTGTCCTGTAGGAATGCTATGAGTTGGAATTGACTTGATGGCAACGGGTTTGGATTAGTGTGTGTGTGTGCGCGTGCGTGTTTTCAATAGAGTAGTCACTAGTCACATGGGCTATCGAGCACTTGAAATGTGGCTAGTCCAAACTGAGATGTGCTATAAATGTAACATACACACTGGACTTCAAAAATTTACTTTGAAAAAATGTAAAATATCTCATTAATATTTTATTATATTGATTATATATTGGAACGATAATACTTTGGATTAAAAAAACAACCAAACCAGTTGCCATCAAGTCAATTCCAATTCATGGCTACCCCATGTGTGTCAGGGTAGAACTGTGCTCCATAGGGTTTTCATTAGCTGTGATCTTTTGGAAGCAGATTGCCAGGGCTTTCTTTCAAGGAGCCTCTGAGTGGGTTAGAACTGCCAGCCTTTTGGAGGTGGCAGTGGGGGAGATGACTGGTGAGGTGAAGTCAGCGACAGAGCCCTGTCGGCTCCGACCAGGCCCAAGAGAGAGCAATTTCTGAGTCATGCCAGTGGTGGACGTCAGCATCAGAGACCCACAGAGCACACAGTGACTAGAGGATTCAGGCAGCTGTGGTTCTGGAACATCAATGGGCCATAGGGTGATGGTACCCTTGCCACAGTTTCTGTCCCTGGCCAGTGCCATGAGCCCACACAACCCACACCTTCATCCCAATTCCCCCACCTTAGAGAGCAGGAGGCTGAGAGACTGAGCATTTTTTATCCACATGACACTATCACCAGCCCAAAAGAATTGTTTAAATTATGGGATCAGATTAAATTTAAACCAAACAGACATTTAGTTCATTTCCACCTTCCCGCCGCTAAGTGGAGAGCTGGAGCTCAGGAGGAAACTCAGCTTCACTGTGGACCTACACTTCCTCTGCAGCCCGTGGTTGTGGTGGGAGTGAATTCTGCAACCCTCACCCCATAACTTAGTCAGAAAAAAGAACTGTTGTCTAATGAACATTAGTTCAGCTGCCTTTCAGTCATCGATGTAAAGCATAATAACTGGAACCATCATTAAAATACTTTGCAATGTGATATTCATTCCACTGAACCCGGTCCATAGGTCACCTGTGCCTTAAAATACTAAAAAGTACTGCCATTTTAGAAGATTTTAAATGGCCCTAAATAAATCTATGCATTCATCAGAGGCCCACCTCACTCATTAACCAGTTGCCGTCAAGTCGATTCTGACCCCTGAAGACCCTATGTGTGTTGCAGTAGAACTATACTCCATAGGGTTTTCAATGGCTGGGTTTTTAGAAGTAGGTCGCCAGGCCTGTCTTCCCAGGCACCTCGGGGTGGACTCGAACCTCCAACCTTTCAGTTAGCAACCAAGCATGTTAACTATTTGCACCACCCAGGGACTTTCCTCACTCATTGCAGAGAGGCCTATCTGGCTGGTTTCTAACATATGACCAGCTAAGAGATGGCAGATAGTGATCTGATAATGAAATTAGAATTGAATCTCTAACTTTTGATAAATTTGACTAATTATTTAGTAGACCTTTCTGCCACTCTGATGCTTTTTCCTTTTTCCATGAAGAAAAGGCCAAAATTCTGCATCTGTATGACAAACAATTATGATGTATGCCAAACAATGCAGATAACAATGTAAGTTATTACTGACTAAGGAAAGCCCATTATTTACTAGAGGAAAATGCTCAGAACTGAAAGAATGGGCTGCTGATAATAACTCAAGGCACGGTATAATGGGAAAGGGGGAGAGTGCTGATACATTGCAGGGACTGCAACCAATGTCACAAAAAAAATTCTGTATAAATTTTTGAATGAGGAAAAAAAAATCTCAAGGCACATCTATCTTACGGTAGGAGACTCAAAATTAAAAAGGAATAGTCCCACATTATATGATATTTCCTGGGAAACCTTGGCACTTTTGATCCCTGGTGAACCGTACAACTTGTTAATTTTTAAGCTCCCTCTATCAGTCAGGGGCTCAGCAGGAACAGATGGGACACTCAAATAGGACACTTAGAAGAGGGTTTATTTATAAACGAACTCTATACAAAGTGTTCCTGTAGGGGAACCATAAGGGGCAGTGCAGTAACCTCGACTAGGAGCAAGAGAGCTATTACCACCCCTAGGCCCAAGGGAAAGGAGCCCCGTTGGCCCAAGGATTAAGCGATCGGCTGCTAACCAAAATGTCAGGCAATATGCTTCCCTTAAATTTAAAAAAAAAAAAAAACATTGCTGACAAGTTGATTCCGACTCATAGGGACCCTATAGGACAGAGCGGAACTGCCCCATAGAGTTTCCAAGGTGGATTCAACTGCCGCCCTTTTGGTTAACAGTCATAACTCTTAACCACTGCACCACCAGGGCCCTGCCTATTAGATTACAGCCTAGGAAATCCTACGGTGCAGTTCTACTCTGTCCTTAGGGTCACTATGAATCAGAATTGACTCAACAGCACACAACAGCAGGCCCAAGGAAGAGGAGAGGGAGCAGTTACTGGAACCCAGAAGGAGATAATTGTATTGAGTTGGCTGCCTTGAGATGAGCAGCAAATTTTAATTAAGGAACACAGCTAGCCCAAGAGGAACTTGTTGGGAGGACACCATGGAAATAAGTATCCCTACCTCTCTCCTCCTTCCCTGTAATCTCTGGCTAGGGGTCCCCACTGGTCAAACCCAATGGGAAGCCAGCGGCAAGACAACCATGGATGTGAGGTCCACAGGACAACAGAGAGCAGGGAGGAGGCGCAGAGGAAGATATCTCAGTACCTCCTTTGTGACGGAAATCTGCTTCAGTGATACGTACTTTTGTTTGTACAGCAAATAAAGTGAGCGCTAACGTCACCAGAGCTGTGGCTCCTGTTGCCCATAACACTTCCTCGGCATTATAGAAACTAAAACCAGAGACTGTGGTTACTATTCAAATACACTTAAAGAAAAGCATACAAACAAAGGAAATGTGTATCACAGACTTACACTGATACGGCTCCTAGCAGCAGCCCTTGAAGAATTGTCTAAAAACAAAATTCACAATAAATCAGAAGCTGATTCCTGAGGTATGAGGCACAAGCACAGACTGGGAGGAGATGATGTAAGGCCTGTGAGTCAATGCAGGTCTAAGGAGCAATGGCGAGTATGCACCGCCATAGTGCACAAAGCTACAGGGTGGTTGTCAGAAGTAGAATAACAACATTTCCTTAACATTCTCCCAAAAAATGACAAGAGCAAATTCTTTTGTTGGTAAAATTTTCTTAGAACACAATGGTGACTTTCAACATATTCAGTGAATTAAATGTGTATTAATTCTGAACGTGGAAACCATATTTTCATTAATCATATGGGGCCATCCGCATAGTATCAGGGCAGGATATGCTATTTCTCCTAGTGCTTTACCAACAGTTTCACTACTGGCCGTTTCTATAGTGTCTGGGTGAGAATAAAATACTTCTTCTAAGACCTCAGACATGGGAGGAGAATTGAGAACTTCTCAGTGCCAGGAGATGGGACTGGAGGGCAATTACCCACAGAGCATGGAGCTGGACCTGTAGGTGCCAACCGAGGGCTAGGAGGCGGCTACGTGAAGCTGTGTGAGGGCCTGGGCCAGGGCTGGAGAGTTCCCATTGTCCAAAAGATGCTGGGATCTGGGCCTGTACGGGCAGAGTGCAGCATAAGTGAGAGGCAGGGCTGAGAGCCAGCAGGCAGTCCAGCTGGAGGATAAGGCCAAGAAAGGTAATGAGGATGTGCTCTGGCCCGCCCTCAGGACTGGGGACAGCAGGCACAGCGAATGGGAACTACAGTGAGCACTGGTTACAGGGCCTGAAGAAATGCCTGAGCGATTCAGATGCTCGGTCAGAGGCAAATCCAGAGACTTGGCTGACCTGCTGATCCATGAGGAGAGCCAGGAAAGAATCCTGCAGACTCAGGGAGTAAAACTGAGCAGGCACATCCTACCCGAAATACCAGAACTGCTAGAGGGGCTTGAACTTCAGCTAGCCAGCTACGCACAGAATCAAAAGACTGGAGAAGAATTAGAATCCAGGGAAGTCCTGGGTTGCCTCTCTGGATTTCCCAAATCCAATGGATAATTGCCCAATTCTCTACTTTGTTAAGCTTAGCTAAGTAGGCTGTCTTTATTTCCATTGTAAGAAAAGATGTATTTATTCAAGTCACACAAAAGGCTTTAATAAAGTGCTTGCTTCCAATCTGCCTCTCAAGATTAATTTTCATCCTCTTCTACTAGCTCAGTTGCTTCATATTTCTCCGTTTTTGGCAGCACATGAAAAAGCAGCTCTGTGTGTGTATGCGTGCGTGTGTGTGTGTGTGTGTGTGTGTGTGTGTGAAAGAGGGGGAGAGAATGAGGAAACTGGTTTCAAGCTGGAAATCGTCTTTCAGTTTGTGAAAGAGTAGGAAAGTGAGTAACAAGATGACTTAGAAGTCAAACCTGCCCGATGACTTCAAGAGCTCAGAGCATGGACTCAAGGGGCCAGAATCCTACAGGGCACATGCTATCTTCAGTGAATGTGTTTTACTTGTTTCCGTCAATTCATCTTCTGAAATGGTTTTCTTCACATATTCCCTCACCCTTGGGGAAGACATTGAATCTAGAAAATATAACTAATGCTTTGCCCCTCTAGAATATGTCTTCTCTTAAATTGTTATCTGCTCTGGGGTAAACTGCTTTGAGGCAAAAAGCTCCCAACAAGTTTTATTTCTTTTTATAATAAACATGAAAATTTTAAAAATGAAATATTCAAAAGTGTCTGGAAAAAATAGTTCCTTCCCCCTACCTGGTGGCTTCTGCTTCCAGATGTCAGTGCTCTGTCAGTGCAGGAAAGGAGGCCCCACTTGCTCACCTGGGCAATATCCAGGTGATAAGGAATGTCCCTCAATGCTCTGGCAGCTGAGAAAATGCCCAATTATGGGAACCATAGAGCCAGTCTTCTCCAGCCTTGGGAGAAGGCTATTCTCCCCAACATACAAATCACAATGGATGCTGGACCATATGGATGCTAAGAATCTCGTCATTGGTCATGTGTCCTTCCTTGGTTTGGCCACCAGGAAGCTCAGAACCAAGTCTGGGATCACCACACTGACGTATATAGGACTTGGAGCATTTTGTGCACTAATTTAACCAACCTAGTTGTCTGCTCTTATTTTTCCTTCTGTCCGATTTCCCCATCAATTTATCTTCTTATATGAGGGATATTTCTATAAGTTACTTCAAATCTGATTTGGAACCAGACAAGGAATAAATCAATTGGTAAATAAATATTTTTTATATGAAACCGTGGTCAACACTGCTTGGGAGGAAACGCAAACTCTGCTTAAAAGAATCATTTGTGGACACAATCCTGAATCACACTGGGGTTGTTCTGGATTTTCCCAAGAGGAGCAAAATGCCGTAGGAGTTACTATCAGTGTACTTCAGAGAGACCGCTGCCTCCAGCAAGCGAGAGGTTTGGTCTGACCCGGGGAAGTGGGAGAAAGAGAGTCAGAACAGGGGGGATGCTGACGAGTCCCTGAGGAGGAGCCCTGTGGCCGTCCCAGGAGCTGAGCCCTAGGTTGGGATGGGGGTGAAATGATAGAAATCCAAACAGGCTCAGGAAATCTGGGTGCGCCAGTTACCTGCCGATAGCTGGCAAGATCCTGGGGTTCCCATGGGTAGCCCAGAGAGGAACTGTCTGTAAAATGGGGAGCCATGCAGTTTCCTGTGGCCCAGAGTAGCCTGAATGACAGAAAATGGGCAAGGCAGATGTGATGAGGCCTTGTAGGTAGAGGCTTCGGACTACCAGGAACCATAACAGGGATAAATGAGGTCAGCTAAGGACCAGAACCCTCCTGCTCCCAACTCTCTGGCACTGGAAAAGCCCTCCTGAACTGAGATGCAAGTTGGGGAAACAGGGGAGAACCTAAACTCAGAGAATGTTCCTGTCCCCAGTGGGCCTTGAAATAGAAATTAAGTACATTTTAGGAAAATTAAGAAAATGACGTTTCTTCACATGAACTACATAAATGTGGAACGCACTATTTAAAGAAATGTGTTTGTTGAACAAGACAGAGGTCCACCAACAGTTAGATTAACTGTTCCTGAAATGTAACCCAGACATGGGAGTGGGACCCCCTGTAGCCTTAATAGAGGCAAGTTGGCCGGCATAAAGCAGTAGTCCAGGATCCCCAAATCCTCCAGTTCACTAAGAGGGCGTGGCTACTATCTCACAAGTAAATGTATTACATCATCACAACCAGAATTCAGCCAAGGGAATGTCTCACAAATATTTTCTATCTGTATTATTCCACAGGAAGAATTTCCACAATAAAAGGAACAAATCTAATAATGTGACAAAAACATATTATAGAGGTGAGCTAGCATGCGTGTTAACAAGGTTTACTTACAAACAATCCCAGGAGAATGTAATTTGCAGGCACCTGGCGACGAATATGCCCACAGCAAGCCAGTACAAAAAGTATAACAAAAAACACTGGCCTGAAGAATAATTTAAAACCTTGTGTTATTTACTTCCAATGACTACATTATGTGATATATGTTATATAACATTAT
>NW_004444189.1:1564872-1580313 GCF_000243295.1 Trichechus manatus latirostris
TATATATATATATATACACACACACACACATTTACACAATAAATAGTATTTTTTGCTAACTAATGTAATACTTAAGTAGCATTAAAAAAATATCATAAGAAGAAAGAGGGAAACCCTAAAAGCTTGATTACCAGTGACAGATGAGTAGTGAAACATAACTGTCTTTCTTCTATAAATAGATATATTCACAAAAGGATATATTCATAAGTTGTAAGTCAAATGTAGATAAATGCAAATGTCCTAGTGAAGTTTTTATTTAAAAAAAAAACACTGAGATTGACATGTGTGCAAAGCAGAAAAAAAATCAACTTCTAATATATTTGTTTTGTAAATACAGATTTTCATAGAATGGGTTTTAGCTGTGATGGTTCACAGTCCCTCAGTAATTTCTGAGCCGAACAGTGTTCTGGCCTCCATAATCTCACCTTTTTTCTTTATCCAATTTGAACTGTGTAATAGGTCAGGATTATTTAAAAAAAGAAAACAGTACCCCAAATAAGAGTAAGACAAGAAGTTCTTGGCTTAGGAAATTGAAGTAACATTCTAGAAATCTACCAACACTTTGGTCTAGGAGTTGTCTCAGAAAAATAAAGCCATAGAAATACTATTGTTGTTGTTGTTAGCTGGGGTCCCGTAGATTGTGACTCATGGCAACCCTATGTGTGCAGAGTAGAACTGCTCCATAGGGTTTTCAAGGCTGTGACCTTTCAGAAGCAGATTGCTAGGCCTGTCATCCCAGGTGCCTCTGGGTGGGCTAGAAGTCATTTGTGCTACCCAGGAACTCCCATAGAAATACTATCCTGTGAATGACTGAGAAAAAAGTGACGAGATTTTTTTAATGATCAAAATTAAATCAAGCTCATTAAATAATAATTAATTTGAATAATCTAACATTTAATTCTACATCAGTAATAAAGACTTCCAGGAGCCCTGGTGGCACAGTGGTTAAAATGCTTGACTGCCGACCAAAAGGTCAGCAGTTTGAATCCACCAGCGTCTCCATGGGTGAAAGATGTGGCAGTCTGCTTCTCCAAAGATTTGCAGCCTTGGAAACCCTATGGGGCAGTTTTACTCGCTATGAGTAAGAATCAACTCGATGGCAATGGGTTTGGTTTAATAAAGACTTACCAGAAAAGAAACACACTAATAATTGCCCCAGTGACAAGCAACTGCACTGTCAGGAGGAGGAATACTTTTCTAATGAAACCTGAGGAGACAGAAACATTATTTCTTATGACAGAAACAAATACTCAAGAGTAAAACTATAAATGTAGTCAACTATTTTTTTGAGTCCAAGAAACCTTTAGTAATAAAGTATTTTTGATGATCATGATAGAAAACTTTTCTCATATTTCTTTTATTTTATTAAGGTAAAATGTATAGAACAAAACATTTGTCATTTTAACCATTTTAAAGTGTACAATTCAGTGACATTAATTACATTCTCCACGTTGTGCAACCATCACCATTATCCATTTCCAAATGTTTTTCATTACCCTAAACAGAAACTCAATGTCCATTAGCTAATAACTTCCCATTCCCCTTCCTCCCAGTCCCTGGTAACCACTAATTAATTTTTGTTTCTATGCATTTGCCCATTCTAGATGTTTCGTATTTTTATATTACATAAAAATATATAATATTTGCCCTTTAGTCTGACTTATTCAGGCAACAAGACAATTTGTTCTTTTCTCTGACTTATTTCACTCAATATAATGTTTTCAAGATTTATCCACGTCATAGCTTGTATCAGAACTTCATTTGTCTTTATGGATGAATAATATTCTATTGTATGGCTATACTACACTTTGTTAACCATTTATATGTTGATGAACACTTAGGTTGTTTCCACCTTTTGGCTATTGTGAATAATGATTCTGTGAACATTGGTGTAGAAGTATCTTTTTGAGTTCTTGCTTCCAAGCCTTTTGGGTATATACCTAGAAGTGGAATTGTTGGTTCATATGGTAATTCTGTTTAACTTTTTGAGGAACTGCCAAACTGTATTCCACAATGGCTATAGCATTTTATGTTCCCATCAGCAATGGATGAGGCTTTGAATTTCTCCACATAGTCACCAACGCTTGTTATTTCCTGTTTTTCTGAAAATAGGCATCCTAATGGAGGTGAGGTGGTATCTCATTTTGTGGTTTTGATTTGCATTTCCCTAATAACTAATGATGTTGAGCATCTTTTCATGTGCATATTGACCGTTTGTAGCTCTTCTGTGGAAGAATGCCTATTCAAGTCCTTCGCCCATTTTTCTTTTTTTTTAATTGGGTCATTTGTCTTTTTGTTGTTGAATCTTCTGGTTGGGTTTTTTTTTTTTTTTTTGAGGATAGTAAAGTGAATGCTAGTTTAGAGTCAGCAACTAGAATAATAACAAAAATACAGCTCTGCAGAACTTTTGGAAAATACTCAATCTGAATTGCCAGAAGTATTTTATTAAAGATCTGAAGGTTTACCCACTGAAGCCTCAAAATTTTAAAAACAACTTAGGAATTAAATTCCTTAGTATGCACTCCCCATACTCCTTTGGACCAAAAGTGGTCTGAACATATGAAGATGACACAGCCCCATCGCTGGGAACCCAGCTGCACCCTGGCACAGAATGGAGAACAGAGATATCTCAGGATCTCCTGGCAAAGAGGGCATTTATCCCCCAACCCCCACCCCCACAGAATTGGATATGGGCTGCTGGGAGTTTGCAGAGCATTTCTGACACTTTTCTCTGGGGCCTTCCTACCTTTAGCAACTCCCTTCCCTCCTACTAACTGATGCAAAAACTAGTTAGGTAAGACCAAAGAGTTGCAAGTGAATGGCATGCCAAAGCACAATGCACGGCAAGTTGGCACCACTTCGGGCTGCTAAGAGGCTTTTTTTCTTACTTGCTACTGCACAGGTTTTCCTGGGGCCCTACAAATATGGGGCTGTAATGACAATTTACATTTTTGTGGCTTTATCCCAATTCAAAAAAGAAAAAACATGGCTTAAAGTTGCTTTGTAGGATAGCCAGGAGCCCTGGTGGAGCAGTGGTTAGAAGCTTGGCTGCTAACCAAAAGGTTGGCCTTTCAAATCCACCAGCTGCTCCTTGGAAATCCCAGGGGGGCAGTTCTACTCTGTCCTATAAGGTCACTACAAGTCAGAATCGACTCCACGACAACAGGTATAGGATAGCCAGCTCCGGCGTTTTGCTGGACTATTTCTCTGTATAGGAAGTGTGACAACAAAAATACGAGTCTGAGCTATCTTAATCAAAACACCAGAACATATATACCCAAATGTGTGCTGCTGCATTAAAATATTCATTTAGCCAATGTGAATTGGGCACCTAAAATGCCAGGGACTGTGAAGGAATAAAAATTAAATGTCCCAACTCTTAAGGATAGATACACAGCTCAGTAGACTAGAACTGAGAGTCCAAAAGAAACCCCTCCATTTATGATTAATTAATTTTTACAAAGGTACCAAGACAATTCAGCAAGGAAAGAATAGTCTTTTCAACAAACGGTACCGAGACAACTGGCTATCCACACACAAAATGATGAATTTGGACATCTTCTTCATCCCATACAAAAAAATTAATTCAAAATGAATCATAGACATAAATGTGAGAGCTAAAACTTTAAAACTCTTAGAGGAAAGTGTAAATCTTAGTGCTCATGTATTAGACAATGATTTCTTAGATATGCACCTAAATATAAGCAGCAAAAAAAAAACAAAAAAAAAAAACAGATAAATCGGACTTCATCAAAAATAAAAATATTTGTGCACCAAATGACACTTTTTTAAAAGTGAGAAGACAACCCACAGATGGAAGAAAATATAGTATTTACAAATTATATCTGATAAGGGACTTGTATCCAGGATACATAAAGAAAACTTACAACTCAATAACAAGAAGACAATAACATAATTAAAAATGGGGAGAGCTTGTGTAGTCCCCTCTCACATTGATGCTGGACTTGGCCACATGATTTGCTTTGGCTAATGGGACATTAGCATGTGTGATCCAAGCAAAGGCTTGCTAAGCCGCTTGCGCATTGGGGCTTGTCCACCTGGTACACTCCTTTTCGGGACGCAGCTGCCATGTGGTGAAATGCTCAAGCCACAAGAAGAGAGCTAACAACCAACACCAACTGCCAGCCATGTGACGGAGCCATAATGGCCACTGCAGCCCCAGCTAACATCCAATTGTGACTGTATGAGAGAACCCAATCAAAACTAGCAATAAGGCTGCCCACCTAAACCCTGGAAATCCACAGAATAATGAGAGATAATAAAATGATCATTGTTTTTTCTAAAAAATGGGCAAAAGGATTTAGACATTTCTCCAAAGAAGATAGGTGAATGGCTAATAAGACACTCCCATCATTAGTCATTAAAAACCAAAACAAACAAACCTGTTGCCGTCAAATGGACTCTGACTCATAGTGACCCTACAGGATAGAGTAGAATTGCTCTATAGGGTTTCCAGTGCAGTAAATCTTTACGGAAGCAGATTGCCACCTTTTTCTCCCACAGCATTAATCATTAGAGAAATGCAGATCAAAGCTACAATTATATACCCTTCAAACACGAGAATGACTGTAATCAAAAAGTTAGAAAACCCCCAAAACTATAGCCCTCAGATGCTCTGCTAACCCAGAACAGAAACCATTCCCAAAGCCTACTTTTCAGACAAAGATTAGACAGGCCTATGAAAGAAAAATAACACACGTGAGGAATGGGCTTCTTAGTTTAACCAAATATGCGAGACCAAATGGGCAGCTCCTGTCCGAAAGCAGGACAAGAAGGCAGGGACAGGAACTGGACAAATGGACACAGGGAACCCAGAGTAGAAACGGGAAGTGTGCTATCACATTGTGAGGATTGCAACTAATGCCACAAAACAGTATGTGTATAAATTTTTGAATGAGATATTAGCTTGAGCTGTAAACTTTCACCTAAAGCACAATAAGAAACAAAAAAAAAAAAATGTTGGACAATAACAAGTGTTGCTGAGGATATGAAAAAACAGGAACACTCATTTATTTTTGGTGGGAATGTAAAAAGGCGCAGCCACTCTAGGAAAGTTTGGCAGTTACTCTAAATGTTAAACATAGAGTTACCATATAGCTCAGCGACTCCACTTCTAGGTATCTACCCAAGAGAAAGGAAAACATATATTTACCAAAAAATGTGTACATAAATTTTATATCAGCATTATTCATACTAACCAAAAAGTGGAAACAACACAAATGTTCACCAACTGACAAATGGAAAAACAAAAGGTGGTATATTCAGGCAATGGAATGTTATTCAGCAATAATGCATGCATGCACCTTGAAAACATTACACTAAGTAAAAGAAGCCCATCACAAAAGATCACATATTGTACGATTCCATTTATATGAAATGTCCATAATAGGCAAATTCATAGAGACAGAAAGTAGATTAATGGTTTCCAGGGGCAATTAATGGAGGGAGGGGGCAATGGGGAAGTGATTGGGCTTCTTTTGAGAGTGATGAAAATGTTCTAAAAGTAGATTGTGGTGATAGCTGCACAACTCTGGAAATATACTAAAAACCATTGAATTATACACATAAAAGGGTGAATTTTATGGCATGTAAATTATATCATGGCGTTGCCGTGAGTCAGAATCAACTCGATGGCAAAAAAAAAAAAAAAATTATATCTCAAAAAATCTGCTTTAAAAAATTGTAGCCCCTACCTCCATAACTCTTATTAACCCATTATCCTGTTCTACTTTTCCTTTTTCTCGTAGCACTTTCATCTTCTCCTGTACGGTACAATTTAAGAGGGTGCTGGGGAGAGGGGACAGCCTCTGCCCTATAGAAGAGGTAGTAGATACAAATAACTAATTCTAATATTGGTGAGGAGGCTTTACATATTTTTTATGTAGCTGTGATACCACCTTAAGCCTCTTTTCCTCATCTGTAAAATGGCAATAATACTACTTAATTCATAGGGTTGCTGTAAGAACTAAATGCAATAATGTTTCCCTTGCACAATACCCCAGAAAGGGTTACCACCTGTGGCAGCGGTTGCTAGTTGCTTACTGACATCCATTCTCCCCAGCTTCCTCACTTTCACACCCAGATCTTATTAAGGATGGGAATGGGCCAACTAAAACACTGCACATAGAGGTGGCCATGTGACACAAGTAGGGCCAATGACATGTAATTGGAAACTCTTTCATGTGGTTTCTGGGAAAGCCTCCTAAAAGGCATCAGATTTGGCCAATTCTCAAGGCACCTGTTCACGAATGGCGCCCCCTGGAGTTGTCAGTGCAGTAGTCCTGCCTTGGCCCTTGATTGCCTTGGCTGTTGGCCTTTCCCTTCTTCCTACCTGGAAAACTGGAGCTCCTGAGGCATCTTTCCAGCCATGGGATGGAGGGTGGGGGTCATAAGGAGATAGCAATGGGGATGCAAATTTCACAGTCCTCCTCCAAGTTGTCCAGACCCTAAGAGGGCCTAAGGGGGCAGAGTGGCAGCTCAAAACAGCCTAGGTCCCAGTGAACACCAGGGGCCTGAAGCATTAATCTTGAATTGCCTACCTCCAAACTTCATATTTCATGGGAGAAAAACAAAACTTCTCATTTGTTTAAGCCACAGTTTTTTAGGTTTCTGATACTCACAGCTGAATGTGTTTCCTAACTTATACAAAATTAATATTTAGGACATTTAATTAATATTTTTTGAAACCAAAGCCAACATTATGGTATCACCTTGTATGTAGGCAAGACATTCTACAACCAACAACCAATTCCTATTTCCTAAGAAAACTAAAAATCATCCACCATAACACACATTATGAGTTTCTGAAGGCCCTGGACAATTTGGGGCAGTCTACTATAGAAGTCCTACATGCTTCTTGGTAAAGCATGACTAGGAAAAACAAAAGCAAAACTAAATCTTTCTGACAATCCACTCTTCCAAAAAGGTAATTTCTTTACTCTCACCTCTGCGGACAGATGCATCTGAGAATGGGCCACGTACGTTTGTACTGCTGTCCTCTGGGGTGCTCTCATCTGAAATTTGTATCACATAAACACTTGCTGGTTCACCAGTCTTTGGCTGAGGATTCCTAGGAGTTTGTGCTGGCCCTTCTGAACCTGAGGATGTGTAGTGCTGATCAGATTTGGGCTGGACATTTTCTTTATCTGCTGCTTTCCGAACCAGATGTAAATGATCTCCAGAACTAAAGTCTATTGGTTCACTGACCTCCAAGTTCATCTTCCTGGGGCAGGGGGAGAATTGTTATTCATGTCTTTATGATCATACTGCTACCATGTTAGCATCCTCATAACAATTAGATGATTTTTTCTTCTTAATTTTAACTGCCTTTGCTCAGTATTTATTGAGTCAGTGCCTAATAGGTATTTACTGAGTGAATAACAAATAAATATTTGTAAAATGAGGCCTGTGGAGTAAAATAATCTGTCGTCTATTTGGAATTAGTATTTTTACAAATTCATTTTAACAAGTAGTTAATAAGTCCCCCCTTATGCGGAAAGCATGGCGCTTCCCTTATCATCTCCACCCTCAAATAGCTTACAGTTTGGAAGAGAAGATAATTAAATAAGCAATAGTATAAAAATTGGCATGAGCAAGGCCAGAGACAATGGAAGGTGCTATCACAGCCCCTAACAAAGTCTGAGGGAAGATGCTGGGAGTGGACGAGGTTGTTGAAAGCTTCCAGAGAGAGTGAGGTTTAAAACTAAGGCTGGAAGATGAATAGGGATTAGCCAAGTGAAGAGGTGGAGGAAGATCATCCCAGGCAGAAGAACCAGCCTAGACCAAGACTGGAGAAAGTAGAGAGGGCAGGTTCCAGAAATGGATGGAAATTCATGTGGGCAGAGCAGAAAGTATGAGGGGGAAAATGGAAAGAGTTTAGCCAGAGGGGTAGTGGGGGCAGGTCACTGAGGGGCTAGCAAGAGAAATTAAGGAATCTGGACTCCATCCTGAAGGCCATGGGTGTGGTAGGCAGAACAATGGCCTCCTAAAGATGTCCACATACTAATCCCTGGAACCTGTGAATATGTTACCTTGCATGGATGGCAAAAGGGGCTTGCAAATGTGATTAAGTTACGGATCTGGAGTTGGTGAGATTATCCTGGATTACCCACATGGGCCCAAGGTAATCACAAGGATCCTTATGATCATGCTTAGAAGAGGAAAGCAGGAGGGTCAGAGTCAGAAAAGCAGATGTGATGACAGAAGCAGAGGTTGGAGGGATGCAATTGCTGGCTTTGAAGAGGGAGGAAGAGGCCGTGAGCCAAGGAATACAGGCAGGCTCTAAAAGCAGGAAAAGGTAATGGAACAATTCTCCCGTAGAGCCTCCAGAAAGGAATACAGTCCTGCTGACACCTTGATTTTAGCACAGTGAGACTGATTTTGGATTTCTGGACTACAGTAAGATAATATGTTTGTGTGGTTTTAAGGCACTAAGTTTGTGGTAGTTTGTGACAGCAGCAATAAAAAGCTAATACTCTGAGGAACTCAAAATTTTCCAGCGGGGGACTGTGAGGATCTGACTAGAAAGGTTATCCTGGGTATAGTGTACAGAATGGGTCAGAGTAAGCAAAAGTGGAAGCAAGGTGACCAGAAATTCAGAGAAGGGATGATGGTGCACATGGCCACAATGGTTTGTAGCCAGAACACAGCTGTTGGAAAACCAGTACTAAAATGACCCAAAATTACAAAGGAATAGGCCCCCATTAACCTCATGGAGAACACAGAGACTCAGGCAAGCCCCCTGTTACTGGCCTTCTGTCCCACAAAGAGAGCCATGGAGGAGTTTGAGAAGGAGATTGCTGAGATGACAAAGGCTTGGACAAACTGAAGGCCGACTGGAACATGGTATGAAAGGAAGGTCTGAACAGCATACAGTGCTCTTGGGGAAGCTGACTCAGTTTTGTAAAGGTGACCCTTCTCCTCAAGTTAATCTCTAAATTTTACAAAATACATTGAGTTTTTTTTTTCAGTACTTGAAAATGTAACTCTAAATTCATCAGAAGGTGTAAATGTGTGAGAATAATCAAGAAAAAAGGGAAAGAGAAGGATTATGGGAGGAGGCTAGTAGTAATTTACCTTATTAGAAATCAAAATATCATAAAGCTATGTAATTAAAGATATGGGACTAGCATGGAAATTGATAAATAGATCAATGGAATTGAAGGGACTCAAGAAACAGATTCACTGTATATATGGGAATTGAATATCTGATAAAGGTGGTATTTGAAATTATTGTTCTATGGTGTTAGAACAACTAGCTATTAAACCAAATAAAGTTTAATAGCTAATTCACATCCTATACAAAAATAGATTCCAGATGAATTAAAGACATTATCATAAATAAGAATACCCATAGATATTCTACAAGAAAATATAAAAGAATATTTGTGCAACCCTTTGTAACAATACCACAAAAGAAATACTTGACAGATTTGAGGTACAGAAACATTTTAAATGCCATTATAAAAAGAATACCTTAAATTTGAAACACCAATAAATTTGAAATGCAAAATTGAAAAAAATATGTGCAATATTTACTATACTGTAAGAAGAACTTTGACAAATTAATAAGGAAAAGATGGGCAACCAAATAGAAGATGAGAAAAGACCATAAATAGGCAATTTATAGGGAAATTAAATGGTCAATAAACTTAGGAGAAGATACCTCACGAAAAAAAAAAAAAGAGAACTGCAAATAAAAACTACAGTGAAATATCATTTTTTGCATAAAAGACTGGCAAAAATTAAAAAGATAATTCTTAGAATTGCGAGGGTGGGAAGAAATGGATTGTATGGGCCCTAGGCACATTTGCCTCCATGGGTTCAATCCTCCATAAAACAATATTAAAAATGTATTTTATGCTTGACTACTGGGTTCAAACCCACCCAGCAGTGCCATGGAAGAAAGGCCTGGCAATCTGTTCCCATAAAGACTATAGCCATAAAAATCCTGTGCAGCAGTTCCACTCTGTGACTCATGGGGTCACCATGAGTGAGAATTGACTCAATGGCAATGGGTTTGGTTTTGGTTTTGGGATAAAGACTAATATAATCTGAGCTGAATTGACTATTATATATTCATTATTATTCTGATTTTAAAAGAAATTAAAATTAAAAAATTTTCATGGCCCCGAAAGTATCATGGACCCTTGGCACTATGCCTACTGTGCCTAGGGGAGAAGTAGGCCCTGGGAAAACCTCATAGGAGTTGGTAGGAATATAAACTTTTTTTGGTGGGCTATTTGTCAGCATCTAACAAAATTCAAAATGTGCATTCCTTTAGACCCAACGGTTATATTTTTAGGAATTTATCTCATTAAAATACTCACACAAGTAGGCAAAGATATATGTATACGGAAATTCATTGCATCATTGTTTGTAGTTGCAAAAAATTTAAAACATTCTAAATATCCACCAGCAGGAGAATGGTTTTCATTAATTTTGGCACAGGAAAAAGCAAATCTACATGAATTAATGTGAAAATTCTCCATAACACACTTTTGAATGAAAAAGCCAGATTAGAGAATAACATTCAGTAAAATTCCACTAATAATTTACAAACACACATTTCCAGAGACTGGAAAGATACACTACAAACTGTTAATACGGATATATTTAGCACAGCAGAGTTGAGTAACCCTATAATTTATACTCTGAAATGTGTGAATTTTTACAATGAACATTTATTGTTTATATAACAAAAAAAGATATTTACATTTCGAAGAGTAAAAGAAATATTTCTCTTTTGATAAAGTCTGGAGCTCCTCTGAGGAAAGCAAGCTTCACATCAAGCTGAGAAGCATGAAAAGATGCTCAAATAACGAAGCTCAGGTTGGTTCCCTCCTGCCCTGCAAATCAGAAAGGGTACGGCAGCAAGATTTTCAAAGTATTCAAAACAAACGCAACTGAGTTTTCTTCATGAAACTACATTTGGCTGGTGTCTGAATCACAAAATGAGGTTTTCACCTGGTCCAAAAAAAGCTTCCCTCACTCGTAGGCCAGCGGTCATCCAAAAGACTAGCAGGCACCAGGTAAGAGAAGCAAAGTTCTGAGCGACAGTTAGAGGAACGACAGTTGGAGAGTGGGGTGGGCCAGGGACTCCTGTGCCTAAGAGAGGCTTGGAGTCAAATCCAACCTGCTGAGCCTCATAATGGTCAAACGGCCTCAGCTAATGCACTCTGTGCTGAGCCTGAGCTCACTCTGGAGCCTACCCCTGAATCTCCAAGATCAATTCCAGGTCAAGGAGTGTGGAAGCTGTCCTGAAGCCTTAGCAAGAGGCTGCCAGAGAACGCGATGTCCTCCCCACCATGACATCGCTTTCTTTTAAGCAGGAGAAGGATGCTTATGAAACTAGGGAGACCACCAGGAATCCCCACACAGTTATTTCAAATAAGTAAGACTTGTTTATAATAAAATAGGTATTGGTTTTTGTGATAGATGATGATGTTGGTGCCTCCCATGGTACAGGGAAATGCAGACTTGTGGGCTGCAGGCCCATGAGGAGGCTTACAGTCCCATTTCAGGCTGCTTGGTGAGAGAAGTCAGATGACTAGGTAGAAAGAAAGCAGCCAGGATGAGCCCCTCTTCCCTGGATTTCTAGTCAGGGAGCGGAATGGGAGCAAAAACTTGTTCTGAATGGAAATTGTTGCTGAGAAGAGGTATACTCTCTCTTTGAAGCTAGCCCCTTAGTATAGTTTATATATCTGCTTTTTATTTTTTTTTAATCTTAAAAGTTTTAATTAACGAACCACACAATACCTACATTATGCCAATTAGACTATATGCAAACACTCATAACCCCTGGGGAATTCAGCTTTATTCCTTTCCCTTAGTGTTAATTTTAAAGACCTTGGGAAGTATCTATATCTGTATTCACAGCTTACACACACACACACAAAACACTGGAACATCCCCAAATTGTCTCTATGTGTTCCAGTTGAACTCTTGCCCTGAGTGCAGTCTGGGTGCCCATCTCACATTGTATCAGTCTGAGAACTCTCCCCTGGAACCTCTGGGAACCCTGGTCTGGCCACCTGTGACTTAGGGTCAGACCCTTCACTGATGGTATGGTCCTGTGTTTTTTGTTTTTGTTTTCCTAACCACCCAGTTTCACATGAACTTTTACAAAAAATTGACCATATGCTGGACCTTAAAGCAAGTCTTAATAAATTTCAGAGGATTGAACATGTTATGTGACTATAGTGGCAGTAAGTAACCCATATACTTAGAATTTAGAAATATACTTTTAACGTGTCAAGGAGAAATGACAATGAAATGAAAAAATATTTTTAGGTGAATAACAATAAAAATATTACCAATCAAAACTTATGATATGCAGCTAAAGCAATAATTAAAGGAAAATTAATAGTCTTAATTAAATACATCCACTGGAAAAGAAGAAAGGCTGAAATAAGTCATCTAAACATCCATCTCAATAACTTAGTAAAAAAAAAAAAAAGGTTAAGTTTAGTAAAAAAGGCAGTTCTTTGGAAAGACTGATAGCATTGATAAATGCTTGGTGAAAATGATCAAGAAAAAAAGGGAGAAGGTCCAAATAATATCAAGAATGAAAATGTTCTTTTTTTTTTTTTAACAGATCCTATGAACATTAAGAAATCCTAAGATGATATTATAATAATTTTATGCCAATATAGATGAAATGGACAAAGTCCCTAAAAAGCACAATTTACCAAATCTGACACAGTAAAAATATAGAAAACCTCAATAGCCCAATATAAAAAAATTAAATCTGTAATTTAAAACTTTACTACAAGGAAAACCCCAAGCACAGAGATCTTTACTAATGAATTCTTCTAAACACTTAAGGAAGAAATAACATCAATCTTATACAAACTCTTCCAAAGAGAAGAAAAAGAGGAAACACTTCCTAACTCACTTTATGGGACCAACCCTGATGCTGAAACCTGACAAAGATATTACAAGAAAGGCAAATTATAATCCCACCTCACTCGTGAAACACAGATGTAAAAATCTTAAAACAAAATATTAGTAAATCAAATCTAGCAATGTGTAAAAAGGATAATACATCATATCCAAGTTGGATTTATTCCAGAAATGGCAATGTCAATTTATCATTCAGAAATCAGTGTAACTCACACATTAATAAAGAAAAAAAATCATGATCATCCCAACAGATAAGAAGCTTTTGGTAAAATTCTACACATTCCTGATAAAAACAGGAATAGAAGGGCGCTTCTTAACCTGATAAAGAAAATCTGCATCAGTGTGGTGGTTACCTCTGGGTAAGGGGCAAGAGGCGGGTATTGGGGGTAATGTTTTATTTCTTGGTTTCGTTGGTGGTTGGTTACCTGACTGTACTTCATGATATAATTAAGCTGTACACTTAAGAGCTGAATACTTTACAGTACCGTATCTTTACTATACTCCATTTTTAAAGGTTGTAAAATAAATTTACAAGGGAAAAAAACATAGAGTAGTTCTTCCTGATGATCTCAGGAAGGTTGAGGGTATGGCCAGGGGCTGTGGGAGCTGCAAGGACGAGATGAGACCACATGGAGATCAGCGGGAGACAGGAGAAATCGAGAAAGGTTGATGTGACCCAGGGCAGTGTTGTGTGTTGGAGAGGAAGCTGGTGAGCGGATGGCCAAAGTTTTTAGTGTCTGAGGGGGAAGTATCTTGGAGATGAGGGACACAGGAGTCAGTACCAGAGGGATAGATACATTAGCTAGCATGGAATTTAGTGCCTAGATTCCCTCACACACAGTGTCTTGTTCTAAAAAGAGACAGCACTCTTTAGCTATTCTTCTAAACCATTTTGCATTTGGTCTTAATCCCCACAACAATTCTGAAAAGTAGTTAATATTATTTCGTTTTACTGCTGGGGAAATCTAGGCTCACAGCAAGTTTGAGCCACAGCCCAGGCTTCAGGGCTGCTTGGAACCTCTGTCCGGATGTGGTGTTGAGAGCAGCGGCTGTGATGGCAGCTCTCAAATCGCCGACCTCAGTTGATCATCAGTTAACTCAATGGTAAAATAGGGATAATAATATCTCGTTCCCAGGGATGTTGTAAGCAATAAATGAGATTTTGTGACGTCATAGGCGTTCCATACATTTTTCTTCTTCCTCTCCCCCCACACGCCATCAAGATCTCTCCTAGCATAACAAATCTAGGAAACCCAGGAGCTTGAAGAGGGGTATGCAACCACCGCTCTAACAAGTGAGGTGAGAAGAAGGGACTCAATTCGTTGGCCAGGGCTGTGTTGAATGGCCACATTAATAGCAGCCAGTTGGATTCTCAGTGCGCAGGTTCTACGCCAGCTGTTCTTACGTGTGGTCCAGGGGCTGCCTGGAACTGAGAACTTTTTTTTTTTGATTCCTCGTAATCAAAACTGTTCCCCAACCATGCTGAGCCAGTTATTTGCCTTTTCCACTCTCATCTTCTCACTACTGTACAGTTCGGTTTTCCGGAGGCTACGTGATCTACAGTGACATCATCATCCAAAGACTAATGAATGTGTGCTTGACATCCTTAGACTTTAAAATGTGTTTTCACTTCTAATACATATGTGTCCATGGATATAACCCACACAAACAAAAGTATTTGGGGTTTCCAATGATTTTTGAGAGCATAAAGGGGTCCTGAGTAAGATTGCCAGAGTTAGCAAATAAGAATACAGAATGCTCAGTTAAATTTGAATTTCAGACAAACGACTATTGCATGGGGCGGATTAACCAGTAAACAAGGTATACACGGGTTTGTGTTTACTTACTAATCTGTAGTGCACAATTTCACATGGGTTTCACCACATCTTTGCTGTGGTGAAAAACAGGTGAAATTGTGTACTAGTTTAGTAAGTAAGCACAAGTAAGCCCGTGAGTACACTTACACTAAAAAATTATTCGTTGTTTATCTGAAATTAAAACTTAACTGGGCGGCCTGTATTTTACTTCTCAATTCTAAGCCTGAGACCAAAAAGTTTGAGAAACACTACCCCACCCACCAACCAACGGAACCGCAGCGCGCCGCTAGTAATTCAGGGGGCGGTACTTCCGGTCAGGCGGGTCGGGCAGCCGTCGCATTCGGCCGCGCTCATTGCCGGAAGCCCGGCTTTCCTCTTACGCCAGGCCCCCCGGCCCAGCTTCCGGTCCCGCCTCCTGCGTCCACTAGTCGCCCCGGGCTGCGGCGAAGCGCGGAGACCTGGAGCAGGGTTCCTGCCTCCAGGGGGCAGCGGTCGCGGTGCCAGCCCTGTCGAGTCGCTAGGAGCGGCGGGCCGACCAGCGGGCGGCCAGAGCCAGCGGCCGCCATTCCCGTGTCGCTGCGTCCGCGGGGGCCGCCCGAGTCGGCAACGATGCCGCTGGGCCTGAAGCCCACCTGCAGCGTCTGCAAGACCACATCGTCCTCGATGTGGAAGAAAGGCCCGCAGGGGGAGATCCTCTGCC
>NW_004444189.1:1580461-1582562 GCF_000243295.1 Trichechus manatus latirostris
CCCTCCGCAGAGCAACGGGGGCGGGGGCGGAAAGCAGGTGAGCTCCCCCGACCCCTCCCGCCGGCGGAGACCGATCTGGGCGCGAGACGGCCGGAGGGAGGCCGGCGGGGAGGGGGCGATGGTCGAGGCCTTTCCGGATCGCGATGCCTGTGCTGGGCCGGGCTGCCCGCTTCACACCCTCAGATGAGAAGACCTTCATTGGTTTTGCCTATTCCAAATATCATTTCTTATTGTGAGAAATTCAAAGTTTAAAAAAGCAGAAGCTTTTCAGAGATACCCCGTTGTAATATTCTGGGGAGCATCCAGACTCTTCAGTAAACACATGGATACACAGAGACCAGAGTGAAATCGTGCTGCATACGTTGTGTGCCCCGGACCTCTTTCCCTTTTAATAAAGGTTATTTTGTCATTATATCATGTAAAACTGTTAATGTCATTCTTTTAAGTGGCAGCATTAATACTGCATTGTAGGAGGTGCCATAACTTAACCCGTTCTCTGGCATTGGGAGCTTAAGTTGTTAAGAGTTTTTCTCTATGATAAACACCAAAATAGTTCTTGCCTTGGCCTAGATCTATTCCTGCCCCCTGTCGTCAACAGTTCACACCTTTTTGGTGATTAGGAGGTTCTAGAAATGCTTGTCTAGGGCACTCCTATCTTCGTTGGTCCAGTTTGTGTTACCCTGCATTTTTGTTTTAAAAAGAAGAAATGGAGTACGCTTACTTATTTTTAAAATGTCTTTGTAAAGCACATACTCTGGGATCCTCATAAGATGATGTATTGGGGCAGCAACCCTTCTCCAGTTTTTATTTCTCACTCTTTTTGTTCTTTATGTAACAGAGTAAGCAGGAAATTCACAGGAGGTCTGCTCGGCTCAGAAATACTAAATACAAATCTGCTCCAGCTGCTGAAAAGAAAGTTTCCACTAAAGGAAAAGGGAGAAGACATATTTTTAAGTTAAAAAATGTAAGATCATTGTGGACAGTCTCTTGTACTGTAATTAAATGTAGTTACATTGTGTGTATAGTGTGTCCTGCCACTGCCTTCATTTCTCACCGTTGAACTTTGACTCTTTGCTCTTGGGGACATTTCTGCAGTGTTCTGGGGAGTAGCCCAGACTCACTATACAGGAGTGAGCTCTGTCACAGGAGACTTAATTGTAAAGTTAACAATACCCTGTCTCTTTTTATAGTTTTTATTTTTTCCTCTGGAAAATACAAAATATAGTCTAAAAGAAATATAAAGCTTGAACCTATTTTATTAGATTCTTTATACAAAGGAAGAGAAGGAATTACGGTTTTTGGTATAGCTAGGTACACTAGAAAAACTTTTCATTCTTTAAAAAACAATACTGGAATTTACTCATTTCCATATTTGTTACTATAGCATCAGAAAATTATGATAATGATTGGATGGCTGTGGGAATCAAAAATGTTACTAAATTTTTCTTTCCCTTCTCCTCTATAAGAAAATGAAGAGATCGTTGAAAGACCTGTGCTGGAGGTAGTAGAAAGCACTGTTTTGTAAACACAAGGAGACAGTGCTGAAATACAATGGACAATGCATTATAGATTTTTTTTTAAAAACCTTGGTACGGTATTCCTTTCTGAACAGGCATGCTTCACTTATAGCAAAACCTTTCTGAAGCTGGGTGCATTTATTTATGAAGCACAGAGGTGCCCTGTGGTAGATCTGCATTGAGAGTAATTGTCCCTGATTTATTTAAGATTTTTATAATTTATTTTTCTTAAAATGAGGCATTTATTGACTAGACAAAATGTTTGTAAGTAAGTATTCATTTGGTTATAGTCGGTATCATTTATGCACATGTTTTTTCTTATGTACATCTTCTCTGCAATTATTTCATTATCAGTTTCTCTAGCAACCCCTTCAAGCATGGTGCCAAGACAGAGAGGGTGGGGAGGCTAGTTTCTATGTTGTGGTGTAAAGACGTGTACTGTCGTTTAAGAAGGGATTACAATGAGGGATTAGCAAGATAACTAAGAACTCCCAACAAAGGTTCTTTTATCCTTAGTTAAGGCTTGCTAGAAAGTGACCTTAGTTCTGATGCTATTGAGTTTCATAACTATTTCCATAGTTAAA
>NW_004444189.1:1583484-1585240 GCF_000243295.1 Trichechus manatus latirostris
AGAAGTTCAGGATTCCTAGGGCCAAAGCCCAGGGACATCTGATATCTCAATGAAAACGAAGACATATCATTATTTTTGAACCAGAAGCCTTAGCAAAGGAGTTGGAGCATAGAAAAGACCACCAAGGCCTGACAGGCCTAGTACAGGCAGCAGCTGTTAAAGGCTGTTTGGTACTTTGGAGTCTGAACTGTCAGGGGCAGTGATGTGAGTTACTGTTTTATACCTGACCTAAGTGGACCAAACACTGTGACACTTCAGTGATTATGCTCATTAAGTATATTTTTTTATTGTTGTTATTAGCCCAAATCCGTATAGTCTAAAATAGTCTATAGGCAGACATCTCTCTTACATTTCCAGCATTTCGTACATGGTTAATAGTAAATAAAATAGCTAAAGTTTATTATGTGCTTGCCATGTAGTAGGCATGAACTGAGCATTTTACATGCTTTATTTCATTCAGTCCCCTCCATGATGTGGGTCCTGTTAGGCTCGTTTTGTGGATGAGGACATTGAGGCACAGAAGATTTAACTTATCCAAGATCACATAGCCAGCAAGTCATGGAGGGAGGCAGTCTGATGCCAGAGCCCAAGCCCAGAGCTCAAGACTGGGGTTGATCCTGGCTCTACTACTTGGTCAAGTGCCTGTGTGACTGGGCTAGGCCCAACCTCTGTAAGCCTGTTTTTCCATCTGTAAAAGAGGGATTATAAATAGTAGTACCTCATTGGGCCAAGTGATGAGATCAGGTGCATGAGCAGAATAAAGCACTCAGGGTATGGTAGAAATTATCATCATCACTTCTTTAAATGTGTGCATTATCTTCACAGCTGAACATACCGTTTACAGGGTAAGTCTAGAAGCAACTGGTTGAGCTAAGGATTTAGTGATTTCCAGGCTTGTCTCAATGGAAGAGCATGTGGGACTTGTTATTGCAAGTTAAACAATAAGGACAAAATGCAACAAAATATTCAAATAATGCTGCAGATACCCAGTGTTGCAGAGGCTATCACAGCAGTGCTGCTGGCAGGCAGCACCGTTGTGGGTGAGCTTGAGAGGTCACTGCCAGCCGCAGAAGTGGAGCCCAGATCAGGCATGTGAGAGGGAGCTGAGTGGGAACCGGGTGTGATAGCCAAGAGTGTGGGCCCAAGACCCAGAATGGTTACAGGACCTCCCTGGAGCAATACTGTGGCAGGACAGCTCCATGAGTCCAGGTCTGGTGACTCCAGTCCAGTGTTCTCTACCTTATTGTGTTGACCCCCCTTCTCTCTGCCAGAGATTCTTAAACCTCCCAGCAAAGAAGGGGGTGGGGACCCCTTGGAGCAAGTGTTGTAGTCCTGTTTGGTGTTATATGTATATATACACAAACATATTTATCAATCACCTGCTATGTGCCAAGTAGTAGACTTGCCATTGGAATCTTTCACTAAGATACTGTCTTTGCATTGCTATTCTGCTTTCACACTATTACATATTTTGGATTAACACTCATTTAGCATATATTTGAGTGCCTGTAATAAGCAAGGCCCTGTTTTTTATGCATATGAGAAAACAAATATAATCATTTGTAATTTGAGAATGATTATACAGATGGACAAAGCAAACCATAAGTGCAAATTACATATATGATAAATAACTTAGCACTTTGCAGGAGGATCTGGGAGGAAGAACCAGCTGATAATGGCGATGTTCTAGCAAGTACGGTCCGTGGCCTGCATTGACTATACTCAGTCCACAGTGATCCAGATTCAGGGTTTCACT
>NW_004444189.1:1590629-1591986 GCF_000243295.1 Trichechus manatus latirostris
TTTCTGTTATTATGTAAAACAAGTATTAGCCTCACAAGAAGTTACTGATTGATACCATTTTGAAAGTATTCAGATTTTTTTTAATTACCCTGAACTTTTCAACCTTTCTCCAGTGAGTATGCATTATTTTTGCATTGTGAAGAAAAAATATAAATGTGTTCTTCAAGAGAACCCAGGAACAAAGAATGTTCCACTGTTATTCTTACCTACATGTCAAGTTTGCTACTTGACCAAAATGTTTAGCTTCCTGCTTATAAGTACATACCAGTACCAGTTGCTGTCAAGTCAGTTCTGACTCATGGTGACCCCATGGGTGTTAGAGTAGAACTGTACTCCATAGGGTTTTCAGTGGCTGATTTTTCAGAAGTAGATTGCCTGGGCTTTCTTCCCAGGTGCCTCTGGGTGGACTCAAACCTTCAATCTTTTGGTTAGTAGCCGAGCTCACTAACCATTTGCACGACCCAGGGACTCCTTGTAAGTAACGTCTTGTTGTTATTAAGTGCTGTAGAGTCATTTTTGACTCATAGCGACCCCATGTGACAGAGTAGAACATAGAAGATGATTTTTCAGTCACCTCATCTCTAGGACAGGATTCTCTGCACAGGCAGTGATTGTCAGAATCACCCTTGGGACTCCCCTCCCACCTCTTCTTCCTAATTCCCCAAAATTCCTTTATGCCTCCCTGTTCCAGAGGAGGGGAGCCCAGTGGTGCAATGGTTAAGCACTCAGCTGCTAACTGAAAGGTCAGCAGTTCGAACCCACCAGCCACTCTGCAGGAGAGAGATGTGGCAGTCTGCTTCTGTAAAGATTACAGCTTTGGAAACCCTCTGGGGCAGTCTTACTCTGTCCTATAGGGTCGCTCTGAGTCGGAATCAACTCAACGGCAATGGGTTTCCAGAGGAGGCTATATAGCATAGAGGTTAAAAGCATGAACTCTGGAGCCAGTATGGTTTCATAGGCCAGCCACTTACTAGCTGTGTGACCTTGGGCAAGGTCCTTAGTCTCTCTCTTGCCTCACTTTCCTCATATATAAAATGGGAATAATAATCTCTCCTTCAGGACTATTGTAAGGATTCAAAGTACTGATATATGTAAAGTGCTTAGAAGAGTACTTGGTACATATATAACTGTTAAATATTATTTTTAGAATTTTTTCTATATTGAGTCCCTGTTTTGGGAAGAATGTTATATTCCTTAAGCAGATTAAAGTAAAAAAAAAAAAAACAGAGAGAACCAGAGTAATGCATGCTTCAGGGCTCATGGCAAGTCACTAGCTCCAATAGTTCCTAGTGTCTAGGAATTTAATATTTTATGAAAGTAATATATATATTCAAAACTGTATTTAACTTTTCCATTG
>NW_004444189.1:1606696-1607565 GCF_000243295.1 Trichechus manatus latirostris
CATAAGGAAAACTGGTAATAAAGAACTATTAACAATTGACATATTTGAAATTGCAGTGAACTTTATAACCAGTTGAAAGTAGAAAATGGGGGATAAAGATGAATTAAGGAAGACATTAGTATTACTTTGTGGAAGACAAAAAGCAGCAGTAGCTTTCTGGGAGGAGGTAATTGGTCAGTTGTGTTTATTTTGTAACATGGAGACTATGAGGCATCGTCTAGACTTCAGTATCCAATAGTTAATTGGAAATATGGTGTGAGAGCTCAAGAGAGAGGCAATACAGTAAAAAACTCTGCTCAGTTGAATTCTGTCTCCTAATCTAATGCTTTCATGGGACAGCACCTTGTGGGACAGGTGGCCCATGCAGGCAGCCATATTTTTCTTGAGGCCTAAGCCTCAGGGCCAACCTCAGTTTGATTCTGAGGTCATGTTCAAACTTAAAACAGATTCAGGCCTATCACAGCCAAGTCTCCCTCAACTCCAGTCCTCTGGCGCAAATGCCCCAAGCCTATGAATTGTGTTCACCTGTCCTTATGTCCTTGGGAACTAGGAAAAATGGCAAAACTGCTACAGCTGTTGCATGTTTGCAGGGGAATCAGTGAGGGGTGTGTGTGTGTGAGGGGGTGGGGGCAGACCATGGAAAAGACAACCAGAAGAGTGGCCCTGGCAGAGGCATCCTCCCTCATGGCAAGCGGAGAACCCTGCAGCAGCTCTAGAGCAGCCACTGCGCCTAGGGGTTAGGCAATGCAGCAATCCAGCCATGTTAATGCCTGGAGCATCAGAGTAAAGCTGTGAATGAACTTCCGAAGAGTTCACGTCAGGTTTTATAAACTGAAATTTCTAGGCAAGTATGATTTGTTTTTGTTAAT
>NW_004444189.1:1609144-1610369 GCF_000243295.1 Trichechus manatus latirostris
TCAGCACTGCTTTCTTGGTGGTATGAGGTTCCTGTGTCTCTCTGCTTGCTTCTCCCTTTTATATCTCAAAAGAGATTGGCTTAAGACACTACCTAATCTTGCAGACTTCATCAACCTAACTGCTGCTAATCCATTTTATTACATTATGGTGATAGCGTTTACAACACATAGGGAAATCATATCAGATGATAAAATGGTAGCCAGTCATACAATACTGGGAATCATGACCTAGCCAAGTTGACAAATATTTTTGGGGGACACAATTCAATCCATGACAACCCTCAACAAGATGGATTGACACAGTGGCTGCAACAATGAGCTCAAGTGCAACATCGATTGTGAGGATGGTGCAGGACTGGGCAGTGTTTTGTTCTGTTGTACAAGGGGTCACTATGAGTCGGAACTGACTTGACAGCACCTAACAACAATAATAGTAGCATTAGATAACTAAGACGGCTAGTTTCTTCATCTGAAGTGCAGATTATCATAGATGTTACTGTGGCTTGTGATCCATATCGGGAGATCATAGTTTTTCACAGATTCATATTCTTTGTAGACCTATGGATTTAAAGACCATCTAATCTGACTTCCTTATTTTACAGATAAGGAAACTGAGGCATAACAAAGTTAAATAAATGTCATGGAAATGTCACTGCAGAACTGCAATACGTAAGACATCGAAAGAGATTGGGAAAATAATACTGTGAGAAATACCAGGTTCCAAAAAAGCTAGTAAAACTTAAAAATGTAAACTGTTTTTAAAAAAATCCCTGCACATCACTGAATTTAAATGGTATCTCCCCTGCCCCCCGACCCTCCCAGTCAGGGAAGTGGAACTCACAAGATAGATTGGCATGAAGTAATTACCCAATTATAAATAGAAAAGCTACAATCATAATCAACTTCTTGTAACATCATCACTATTTCTAATTATTCTAACTTCTTTGTGCCACCTGTTTAGCAGAAACTGGGTGGAAGGGAGAAGATTTATAAGAAAAACATCTCTAGACCTTAAGTTCTTCCCTCCACAGCCAGGGAAGGTGTGAGTAAAAAAGACAGCAACTTTAGAACAAAAAAGGTTGAAGGTGCCCACCCTAAATTTGGAAGAGGGAGGAAGGAGGCAGATTTCTACTCAGATCCTCATTTCAGGGTAGCTGTAGGATCGCTATACGTTGGAATTGATTTGACTGCAGTGGGTTTGGGTTTTTTAACGTGATTAAGATCT
>NW_004444189.1:1615865-1616807 GCF_000243295.1 Trichechus manatus latirostris
CCTTAGAAATGCTGCTTGCTTTGGTGGAGGAAAGTGGACAAAAAGCAAACATGATTAATACTTCTACAGTTAATTCTGTGGCTGCATAATAATTAAGATGATAATAATAGTAACACTTCATATAGTGATTTCTATATGCCTGGCATGGATCTGAGTGCTTTACATATATTAATTCTCGAAGCATTTAATCCTTTAATTCTGGCTCTATGAAGCAAATTGTACTTCTCCAAGGTCACATCACAACTTTCACACAGCACTTGATTGTGAATTCAAACTGCTTGTTAGTATAAGGTACTTTTACTTGGGAAGTAGCAAAATCACAAAATCCACTGTAAGACATATAAAGGAAGCCAAGAAAATCAGAAAAGAAAAATCTGTATTATCAGCACATATTGGCAAAACAAGCTTGATGTCAGCATCAGACCTCTAGGAAATATCTTAACCAATTTTAATGCAACAGAGGGCTTCAGAAAGCTTGGACATGCAGTGGCTTTTAGAGTGTTCGCCTTGCCTAACACAGAAATAGAGCCAAGATGACAAGGTAAATTAGTAGTAAGGGCTTGGGTTTGGGACTCAGTCTGGGTTGCATACAAGATCATTGAAATAATCTTGGACAAACTGCATACGTTCTCAGGCTGGTGAGGGGATTAAGTGTGATAATCCATACAAGGTGCTTAGGCACCTGCTTGATGCATAGTAAATGCTCAGTAATGTTACTATTTATCATTATATTTTAGAAAGTCCAGCTAAAGCATAACACAGTAATGGATTTTAAATAGAGAATGGACTATCTGGTGATGTCATTCAATTCAGTTGTTAACCAGTCCAGTTAGGCCTGGCCCTCTGCTTATTACTCTAAAAACCAAAACACCAAATCATTTGCCATCAAGTTGACTTTGACTCATGGTGACTGCATGTGTGTCAGAGTGGAACTATGTTCCA
>NW_004444189.1:1619053-1644294 GCF_000243295.1 Trichechus manatus latirostris
TGACTTAAAGATCCTGGACTTGGAGCTAGATGTAGTATGCTAGTGGGTATGATCTCATTTCTGGTTGAGGTAATAATTAAATTTACCTGAATTGTGTGTAAATACTGTACTTTCTGATATAAGAACAACAGATAATATGATCTGTAAATAATAGGATATTTTACTTCCAAAATAGTCAAGAGCCTGCTAAGCATAAAACTTATTAAATGCTAAAAAGATTTTGAATATGCAACTACTAGTGAGTTTCAAAAAACGTATTTAATTAGATCCTGTATGTATTATTTTTTCTTCAAAGGGGAAATGAATTAGTCGCACCATTTGGCCGTTATTATTTCATTAAAGATTTAATATAGATTTATAGGAAATAAAATACAGAATCTGTTATAAATATCCCAACTTATTCTACAGCATTAATCTCAAGTAATATTGATCATTACATAATCACAGCATTTACCAATCTGTGATTGTATAAATTAACCTGATTTATTAAATTAAAAAGAAATTTTACTGTTACAAGTCACCAAAAAAAAAAAAAATTAGAAATATATTTTATGCTAAAGTTACTTTCTGTCCAGGTCGAAACATTGTTCCACTTTGATTTTTTCTCTTCTTAGGATTTTGAAAGTTTTCATACCTTAAAAAAAAAAAAGAGATAATTAATATCTAATACATGTAAATAATTACAAAACAAAATATAATGGATAGTTTGCAAACAGAATTATATTTTGAAAAACAAATTAAAAGGGAAATAGCAAACTGGAAAAATATTTGCCAACAGAAATTAAAGAGAGTTCTTACATACAAATTTTCAAATGTTGAAAAAAACTCCAATAGAAAAAAGAGAAAAGGGAATGAACACCAAGTTAGAAAAGATAAAATACAAATGGCAATGAAAAATAATAATAAAAAAATTGTAACCTCAACAGTTTTAATCAAAGAAATGCACGGTTTTAAATTAGATATAACAGTTCTCCAATCAAATTGGCTCAGTTTAGAAAAATACTGTAAATACTCAATGTTCGTGAGGGTGTGGTGAAACTAGCACTCTTGCATTCTACTGTTGGAAGAGACATTGTACAATATTTCTGGAAGGCAATTTGGCAATATGTTTCAAAAGTCTTAAAAAACATGTGTACCCTGTGATGCAACAATTCCACCTTTATCCCAGTGAAATAACTAAGCACGTGTGCAAACATTCAGCTACAAGAATGTTCATTATCACACTGTTTATAGTAATGAAAACCTGAAAGCAACGTAAATGTCCAAAAGTTGGAGACTGTGGCACAGACGTAGTGTAGAACAACATTAAAAACAATAAAGTAGTACCATATTTAAAATGTGAAAGAATGTTTACAATGTATGGATGGGTGAAAAGGGACTGCTATATACCAATATGTATAGTGTGTTCTTATTTTACTAAGAAAAAATATATAAGTATATGAACAAATATGCTTAGTGAGGCCAGGGGATTAAGGGAAATTTCTATTTTCTTCTTTTTCCTTATCTTTATTTTCTAATTTTTCTGCATTAAATATGTATCACTTATATATGTGCACACACAGCCCAAAATTTTGCAAATATTGCAAAATTAAACAAGCATTTAACTTTAAAAGAGCAGGAATAAATAATTCTTGAATCAAATTAAGCTGACTCCCCACACATCTATGGTCAACTGATTTCTGACAAGGGTGCTAAGTTCATTTGATGGGGAAAGAAGAGTCTCTTCAGTGAATGGTAATGGGAAAACTGGATTTCCACATGCAAAAAAATGAAACAGGATCCATGCTTTATGCCTTACAAAAACAAATTCAAAATGGATTAAGGACCTAAATGTGCAAACTAAAACCATAAAATTCTTAGAAGAACAAGCAGGACCAACATTGTCAGGCCTAGCTTTCAAAAATGGATTATCTAATATAATAATGAAAGCACAAACAGCGAGAGACAAAATAAATAAATGGGACCTCATAAAAATTAAAATCTTTCGTTCATCAAGACTTTACCAAAATAGTGAAAAGACAAGCTACCAACTGTCAGAATATCTTTGGAAACCATATACCCGACAAAAATCTAATACCCAAATATATACAAAACTTCAACAACATCAAAAGGACAAATATCCAACCATAAAATGGGCAAAGGACTTGAACAGACGTTTCACCAAAGAGGACATACAAATGGCCACCAAACACATGAAAAAATGATCAGTGTCATTAGCCATCAGAGAGATGCAAATCAAAATCACAATGAGATACCATTTCACTCCCACTAGGATGACTAAGATTTAAAAAAAAAACAGAAAATAACAAATGTTGGTGTGGATGTGGCAAAACTGGAACCCTTATCCGTTGCTGGTGGGAATACATAATGGTACAGCCATTGTAGAAACAGTGTGGCAGTTCCTCAAAAAACTAAAAATAGAACTACCACAAGACCCAGCAATTCCACTCCTATGTATATACCCAAAAGACTTGAAAGCAAAGACTCAGAGACTTGTACACCAATGTTCATTGCAGCATTATTCACAACAGCCAAAAGGTAGAGACAACATAATGCCCATCAACAGAGGAATGGACAAACAAGATGTGGTACATACATACAGTGGAATACTACTCAGCCAGTAGGAGAAACGAAGTCAAAACAGGAACATATTTATAATGATTTTTGCAAACTATCAATTGGAATCATTTTGAGCTTTTAATTTCTCTCTTTTTCTAATTTCTTCAAAGTAATTAATATTAAATTAGTTAATTCTAAATAATTCAAATATAATCAAATGAATTGGTTAATGAAAATTCATTTTTTTATTTTTGTACTCCTGAAGCTCTTAGGTGTTTAAATAAACAGCCACTACATAAATTTTCTGAATTGGCTTTTAAATATTTAAAGTACTACGTGTGATTTTTAGCAAGAACTTTAAAAGTTTAAGTGAATAACCATGGGACTTATAATAATATCCATACTTCCAAATCAGGATCTGTTACTTACAGCTCAGCAAAATTCTTCCAGTCATCTTCACTAATGGATGGCCTTGTGTTACCGAGTGCAGTCATTAAATGAGACTGACTAATAGCCAGACTGGTTTTGATTGGTCCTGGTTGGTTAAGGGATTCATCCACCTTAAATAAAAAAGAAAATGACAAAAAAGTTAACTTAGGGACCCAATGGAAAAAAGAAATCAGTCTGAGGAGTTATTTCTTTTTCTCAGTGTTTTCAGAAGACTATACATTCTCTTTCTGATAACTAGAAACTGTTTGAAAGCAAGAAAGCACATAACAATTGGACTGAGTCAATAGTTACAAATGTAGCCTATTTACAAATCAGAGCAATATATATAAAACAAGAAATAAATAATTTTTAATTTTTAAAAAGTTTTAACTATTATAAATGGAAAAAAGTGCCATACTCCACTTTGGCTCCGGTATCTGTCCTTGATAATGTTGATGTCTGCTCTCAGTTGGTCCCTTTGTTCTTGTGTAAGTTCGTGGTAACCCTCTTGTGAAGCTGTCCTGAACACTGGAGGTTGTGAAAACAATGCATCTTTCCCAGAAACTCGAGGAAAATCCTGAGTCATGGAGCTTGGTGCAGACAAACACTGTGAGCTCTGCATGGGTAAATATAATAATGAAAGAAGGGAGGAAAGGAGGAGAGAAGGAAGATGGGAAAGAGAGAAAAAAAAAGAATGTATTTACTAAAGATAAAACTAAAAATTTCAAACAATAAAGCATTAACATAGACAAACTTACATTTTAACTAAATGATATTAAGGCAGTTTAATATTCTATAAAAGTTCATTGATATCTGTGTTACAGAACTACCATAGAATGAGGATGGCCATAACATGAGTTTTTAATTTTTATACTTTGTTATTAAATCTACCACACTAATGCCCCAGGGATGGGTTCCAAATGATCCTTACTCTTATTTTTCAGCAAATAGAGTTGCACTAAGGTCCTGGGACATTTTAGATAGAAGTTAAGAAATAGAAAACAGAATTAAAAACTGGAATTATAATAACAGTTTACTTATTATTCTTGGAAATAAAAATTGGTCACTTTTATATTTTTAAAAATCTGAATTAATAAAAAAATTACAAAAAATAAGAAAAAAATATGTAAAAATGTTATGAGTACCAATAAAGCAACAGTTAATTGCAGTTAATTTTTTTGGGAGATGTGTTGAAAGTTATTTTAATTAAATAGAAAAAGAATAATACTGCCCACATTTAATCAAAACCTTTTCTTTCTTGAAGCGTTATTACTAGTGATAACTTTTTTCAGTGTGCTTATACTTTCTGTGAAAAGTATTACAAATAGGTAACATTTTGTTGTCAGGAATTTCTGACATTATTGTACCAAATTTCTCATTATCCTCAACTGTCCTATGACAACAGAATTTCAGTTCAATATAATGTGGATCTGCTACTGAGGGTGTTTTATAACCACTAGCGGAGAGAGACCTCAAAGAAACTGAAGAGTAATCCTGGCCTCTCCCTACTTTGGTTCTCCCTTGTGCTGGCCCTGCCTTAAAGTTCTGAATAGGGGATGAAATTTACTAGTTAGTGTAGAAAAACAGGACTATTTTACTGAAGAACCAACCAACCAGAAAGCACACGTAGGGCTGTTTAGAAGATAAATCACTGTCCGTCTTTACACCAACATACACTCTGTATTTCAGAAGTGAATAATGATGACTGCACAAGATACCAAATCAGAAGAGGTTCCATTTCCAAGTTCCGATTCATAAGAGCTTCCAAAGTAGAGCCGGTACATATGGAATTTTGATTCATCTGGAAGTACGTCAGACATCTCTAGAGAAACAAGGGACTGCTCTAAACCACATTCTCCATCTCCAGCTGAATCGTCAGAGCCGCTGCTGTGGTTAAGAAAAACCATTGAAGACAGGCTGAGGTCACTGTCAGAGCTGGAACTTCCATCCTAGAACGTACAAAAGGGTGACCGGTTGTAAAGCTCTAAATAATCCACAACTCAGAAATAAATCACAAAACAGACAGCACTCTAATAAAGCAATACAAAGAAACTTGAGGCATTGTTCAAAACTCTTACTAATTCTCTAGTGGTTCTGAAACACATAGTAAGATTTTAACTATTAAAATAAAAAAAAGAATATTTAAATAATTTAATCATCCCTCAAAAAAGTCTGTAACAAATTTATGACTCAGACCTCTGGATTTTACTTTTATGTGCTCTTTTACTGCTCTTATTTTTCTACTCTGAAATGATGAATCAACCATGTTAATAACATTTATCTTGAAAGAGGGCTTTGCAAATACATACCTTTCCTGGTAATGAAGGTGAAAAAAAGAGAACCTCAATGGCTTGCCAGAATAAACAACAAAAACTTGGTAGTGTTTGATTTAGGAACTTTAGACTGTGTAAGAATCTTCAGAAAAATGGGGAGAGTATGCAGAAAAACCCTTCCTAGAAAATAATGTGGTAAAGTCCATAATGCAGTAGAATGATCTACTGCAATAATTAAAATCAAAATACTATACTAGAGAAAAGATAGATCCTACAAGATAAACCTATAGCATCTGTTGTTGTGCCAGGAAATGGTACCTCAAGGAATGATTGGGACATATCATAAGGACACAGAAGCCACCTAGAAGGGGCTTCTATTGGCCAAATGTAGGACAATTTGAGCATCAAAGTAAATTACACGCAATTAATTATTTTTAAAAAAGCAAAGAACAAACTAAAAATCTCAATTGTTTTTCTGTTTATATTATCTAATACATACTATCCCAATTTAAATAATGTTCTCCCACACACCAATGTAGTTTTGCCAATATTAAGGTAAAGTTAAAGAAATAGACACCAAACTCTTCATAATTACAAAGTTCTCTGCAAAACCAATACTGCAACTATGGAACATTCAACTAAAGGTGAATTTAAATTTTCATACCTTTTTAACAAAGCTGTTAAAAAACAGAATTCTTAAGGTTGAAATTTTGACATTAAATTGCTGTTATCAATCATAAAAGGCCATAGAAACTACCTTCTCATATAACTCACTTGGTGTCCACACGAGAGCAGTCTTCCACGTAAGGCCTCTAACTGGGCATTGTAGAGTAAAGCTTTCAGATCTGCTCCAGTAAAGGAGTCAGTTACTGATGCCACATGATGAAGGTCAACATCATCTGCCAGAGGCAGAGAGTCACTGAGAACATTTAAAATTTCAAGACGTGACACCTGAAGGAAGAAAAACTAACTGATTTGACAAAAAATAAAATGAAATATCTTAAACTGTGTGTCTTATGATTTTTCGTAAATTAACGTTACGTATCTAATAAGCTTTAACAAGTAAGTTGAAAAATGAACTACCAGTCTACCCTCAGTCTTCCTTGGGACACATTCCCTAACAAAAGGAACACAGGTAAAAAAATGAATGAAAATCAACATCCTTAACTATTCAGTATAAATCATGTCTTATTCACACAGCTTATTTTCTAGACTTGGGAAAGCATGCAAAGAAAGTTTTCAAAAGGACAATTAAAATAATTTAAATAACAGCTACAAGTGACATACATTCAGATATTACACACCTTGAATATTTGTCTATTTGTTCTTTCGCTCATTTATTCACTGGTTTCTAAATTTGAGAACAAGGTTTGTAACAACATAGGACCAGGAATAGTTGAAAAAGCCTCTTCCCATGTAACCTGCTTACATGCTTACTATTCCTATGTCTGATTCTGTATCAGTCTTCTGACAGGACAATGGGGTAAGTGATCTTGAAGCACAGGGAATGTGGACATGCAATACTATGTGTTTCCTCCCTTTTTTCCAACTGGCCAATACTGAAGGATTATAAGGTTTTCAGACTTGCAGGGAAATGGCTGGACCAAAGACAGTCTTTGCACCTAATTCAGAATTTCTTTATGCTGTGAGCAAACAGTGGCCAAGACCCATGCCTAAAAAAGCTGGTCTTCTAAGGACAATTGCTATTACCTGGCAGAAGTAAAGTTCACAAGGATAGAGTATAGCATTTGTTGGGTTTTGGATGCTAAATATGAAATTTTCACCTGATCAGGAGGAGGGCAGAATACACATTTATCTAGTCGACCAGGCCTAAGCAGGGCAGGGTCAATCAAGTCAGGGCGACTAGTGGCAGCCAACACGTAAACACCTGGGGGAAAAAGAAAACTTTTCTTTACTAAAATCCGGTAAAATTGTGTTATAACAAAATATTTGTGTGTTTACAATTATTACCCTGTAAGCCTTCCACTCCATCCAACTGAGTCAGCAACTGGTTAACTACTCGGTCTGTCACGCCTGTATTATCATGACCTCTTCGAGGAGCAATGGATTCAAATTCATCAAAGAAAAGAATGCAGGGCTTTGCAGCCTGCGCTCTGGGAAACATAAACAAACACTTCCTAATTGAAAAGGGCTTCAGAGCTTGCACAGTGATTTCAAACACATATATGTATATCAGTCTGGCACACACACACATTTTTAAATCTTCTTCACAACAAACACTTAAAGAAGGTAAGGCATATGTTATTATTCTCGTTTTCAGCAAGCTGGGTCTTTGAGAGAGCGAGGGATTTGCCCTCCCCCATACCTTCTGGATAGAATTAAAAAAAAAACTAAAACTGTTGTCCCCCGAGTTGATTCCGATTCAAAGCAATCCTATAGGACTGAGTAGAAAGAACCGCCCCATAGGGTTTCCAAGGCTGTAATCTTTATGGAAGCAGATCGCCACATCTTTACCCCACAGAATGGCTGATGGGTTCAAACTGCCAACCTTTTGGTTAGCAGCCGAGCGCTTCAACAACTGCACCACCAGGACTCCTTCTGAATAAAACAAACAAACAAAAAAACCCAAATCCATTGCCATCGAGTTGATTCCGACTCATAGCGACCCTACGGAACAGAGGAGAACTGCCCCATAGGGTTTCCAAGGAGTGGCTGGTGGATTCGACCTTTTGGTTAGCAGCCGAGCTCTTAAGCACTGCGCCACCAGGGCTCCAAAAGCAGGCACTAAGCAAAAACCCGAGACTTTTTGACTAATAATCCAGTGTACTTGCACCATCATACCACACTCTTACTGTAAACAATTATAATTAGCACTTCTCCTATAAATTAACACGATTCCTAAGTCTGTGCTATCCTGGTTGTTAAATCATAGTATGTTGGCAATATAAAATTCTTTTTCCAGTTTATACTTTTCCAGTTTTTTTTACTTGTCTGAGATTCCTTTAAATAACCACTTATGATTCCACTTTTGGCATTTCAGGAATAATTTCTATTGCAGCTATAAAATCAAATAATTCCCCAAATTTAATATCTAAAATTTTTTACATTTAAGTAGTATTTGGTGAAACAGAATCTTTGTCCTCTAGATTAATTCACATAAATCACAGGTTTTGAACAACAGCTCTTCAAAAAACAAGATTAAGACCAAAAAGCATTGACTGATCAATAATAATGATGTCATTTACTTTAAAAAAAAAAAAATTCATAGGGAACCAACCTAACAAAAATATCACGAACAGCTTGTTCACTTGCTCCAATATATTTGCTGAGTAACTCTGGCCCCTATTAGGTAAAATAAAATAAAATTAGAATTGAGATAAAATTATTTAAAAACAAACGATAATTTTTGTTTATGGCTAGGTCTAAATTCAGTCACAGAAAATTTTCAATGCGTTTAAATGGACGTATCTTAAATATATTTCTAAAATTGTGATAGAACAAATATTACACACTTTGTTTCCTCTGCCTGGAACATTTGTCTGTAGATACTCTCACAGCTTGTTCCTTGGTTTCATTTAGATCTCTTGCAAAATGCCACCTCCTCAGAAAAGCCTTGCCTTACAACCCCATCTATGATCCACTCTAGTTATCCAACTAGAACATACCTATCATACCTCCTTATCTCACTTTTCTTCCTGCACTGCACTACCTGACATTATACGATATATTTATGTGTTAGTCTGTTCACCGTCTCTCTCCCCTAGTAGAATGTAAGTTCTAAAAGGCAGTTATGTTCACTGCTGAATATTCAGGGCTTAAAACAGTGCCTGCCACACTACAAGTACCCAATAATTATCTGGTTAATGAAGTAATGAATGGTTTAAAAACAGAAAAAGTCCCACTTAACTCAAGCCTTTGAGACTTAAAAAAAAAAAAAAAAAAGTAAAGAGACATAAATTACTTTGATCAGCATCTTCAATTACTGAAACCAATTTATTTCTACAGGAGTTGAAGAATATTTCCTAAACATCAATTGAAAAACTTTCAAAAAAAAAAAAAACCATCACTACATATAGCAAAACAAGTCATGAGAATGGTCTTTCCTTAAACTGGGACAGCATTTATGAAAAAGGATCCTTTTAAAAGCTGAATAGGCCCCAGTGATCTCTAACTCCCAAAGACCAAATATGCTAAGGATATGTAACCAAAATAGAGAATTTCTAATACTCGGCTACCTACCCATCTATTAATGAACTAGCATTTATTTAAACTTCCTCAGTACAGTTTGAGAACTACAGGACAAGAGGGCAGAACAAGGCAACATACTCCTGTCAGTCAAGGGCCTCCAAGAATCCACCCTGACCCACCAAGATGGAATTAGCTCTCTGCTGAAATCCTTCCATTGTAAATTCATCCCAAATCGTGATTTGAAGACTTAAACTAAAACGGTAAGATGTCCTCCCTAATGGGAAAATCTAAATTCACAAGTGTTAACCTTAAATCTTATGTTTAAAAAAAAAGTGAAACTAGATTCTATTGATAAGTGTAAAAAGAAAAGCATGGTCATGGTTACCTAAGGATCCAGAAAAAGGAAGGCAGGAAAACTAAAAAGTATTAGTGCTTCTCCATGATTGCCAGAGCACAAAAAATCATGTGGTAAAAAGAGGGTAGGCATAACCCAACCGCAAATTACCAACCTGGCTTTCAGATTCTAAATCAGTTTTGAAAAAGGCTAGCTATACCATCCCTTTGCCTTGGGATCTAATCACCATTTGGTAAACTAACACCGCTGAGGTGCTGAAACTGTACAACTAACATACTGAACCCCACATCGTGACGACTGACACATCAGGCACTGCCCAAATTACTACACTCACCTTATACCTGACAAAGTTTACACCAGTGTGACAGAAGCAAGGGTGACATGCAGCCAACAAGTAACAGAACTATAAAAACCCCAGCTTCCTGCCTCTAGTTGTCTCGGTTCTTACCCTCTTTATGGTTATACCTTGCTTTTTATCTGAATACTTCTGTATATTTCTACTTTTAGTGCATGAAGATTTGCCTTCAGCAAGAACATAAGCCCTAAAAGAGAGGTGGCTCATCATTCAACTTCCCACACAGCTTTAACTAATAGGCGGAGCACTGCTCCTATCAGCTTTCCAAATATGACACTAACCCACAATCAGGAAAGATAAATGTGCAGCATACCTTGACACTAATAAAATTCATTCCACTCTCTCGTGCAATTATCCCAGCTACTAAGGTTTTTCCTGTTCCAGGAGGACCATACAATAGTACACCTGTTCTCTGTCGTATGGGCAAGTTTGCAAATAATTCTGGGTACTGAAAAATACAAAAATATGATAAAGAATTCAAGTCTAAAACAGAAATGACTAGGCAGCAGCTAAAGATCAATGTATAGAAAAAACAGGCAAATTGTGATAACTGCCACCTTTCCTTATTAACAGCACAATGATAGTAAATAAAATTCCTGCTAAAAATAATAAATAAAGGAGCTGCCATGGATTTTTTCCAATTGCTACTTGACAGGGATATAAAGAAACAAGGATCGTGGAATACAGGCTATATAACATGCACATAACTGTATCAAAATTTCTTTGTTTTTTCTTTTTGAACATTATAGAAGTACTACTTTAAGAAAATAAAAACCAATTTTATAAAGAGTATACTGCCTTCTACTTGTATTGTTTTACTGGGCAAGGTCTAACAGCTATGTATATTCAAATATATTAAAGCAAGAAAATAAAATAATAGAGAAGCATCTATAATGATTATAGACAATAAAATCTCCCAAGAGTCTCCAGGCTGAATAACTGATTGTTTCTAAATTACCTTCTAAATCACCAACGCTCAGAGAGAAAGAAACTTTTTGAAAAAGTGAGTCAAACATCAGGCTACATCAGAAATATCCTGGCCTCCTCTCTCAGGTATCCCTATTTAGTTCTACCCATGGACAAAATTTCAACCTCACCTCCCCCCCGTTCTAGTTTGAAACAGGCCTCAAAGTCAGCAGTTCAGCATATGGTCTCCATGTATCTGGATACTAAGCTTGGTGCCCAGGCCCTGCATTTGGGGTCATGATCCTGCTAACTAGTCTTTCCATGCCCATGTTCTCTCAAACAGCCTTTAACCCACAGTCCTGGGCTGCACTCACCATGGCCCAGGCCCTGGTGGCCACAGTTGCCAGGACTCACCATCCAGTTACATGTAACCCAAGATCCTCATTCACCCATTTCTTTATCTCTCTGCATAGGCCCCTGATCTCATGCAGTGATTCGCACCTCCCAGGTCTCTGATTCAACCACACTATCTCCTAGATGCTACTGTCAGATCTTCTGAAGAACAAACCACATCTGCCACCCTGATTCTGCCATCTGCCTAGTCTACACTGCCTGCTAACTGCCTTTCCAGGGCTAACCCACAAAGTCTCCAAATCTAGTTTAATCCATCAATCCTACACACCTAGCCAACTCTCCCACCTCTCAGTTTATTCTTATCTGTTTATGTTCAAGTCCCAGTTCAAACTGTTCATTTTGCTTTAGTATAATCTGAATGATTCAAGGAAAACAGAATTATTAACTTCACATTAAATTTATTTATTATAAATGTCACCTCAGATTTCCTTATAAGTTTCTTATGGGCAATGACCATATCAAAACTGTCAGAGTACCTAAAATAGTGCTGGATATTTATTTGGTAATTCAAAGCAAATATTTGTTGAATCAAAGTGAGACTGAGCAAGCCAGCAACACGTAAAGAAAGCCAAAGAGTCAGTGATTCTCCTGGGAGTAAATATGTGCTTTTTTTTTTGCAGGGGGGAGCTTCTTTTTTTTTTAAAGCACCTTGGCTGGTAACTGGATAGTATCCATGAGTATCTGCCGAACTTCATGTAATCCACCAATCTTATCCCAGCCCAGGTCTCTAGGTTTATGCAGGCTGACATTTCGCAGAGACGTAGGAGTAAATCCGTGGAGAGCTTTTTGGAAGTTCAATGTTGTTAAAACTAATTCTGTTTAAAAAATAAACAAAATTTATTTTGGTGAATATTGAATATATGAACTTTCAAGATACACCATCACTTTAGCTGGAGATGCAAATTTTTTACTCAAGTAACTGCTTATTCAAATATTAAAACGGAATGTGCTTAATTCTTGCCCTACTACAATTACACTTCTCAAAAATGGAAAAAGGGTCCCCAAGTTTGAATTACGATAGTAAAACATACCTTCCTTGGTGGATATACTCTGAAGAGAGAGACAAGAATGTATGGCTCGATCCACAAGCACTATAAAATCTCTAGCTACAAATCCTTCTGTTTCTTTAGCTATAAGGTACAAGTCAAGATCAGTAAACTTATTCATATCACAGTCCAGTTTATTTTTTATTATATTATGCAGAATTTCACATCTTTGTTCCTAAAGAAAAAACACAAAGTTCAAATTTTAAATTTTATCCATGTATGAATTTTGGAATATACATGTTGAGAAAAATCAGGCTGACATAATCTATAGTGACAGCAAGCAGATTGGTGGTTGTCCAGGGTGGACTAGGGGAGGGATGGACTGCAAAGGGGCACTAGGAAGCTTTTGAAAGTGATGGAAATGTTTGTTACCTTAACTGTGATGGTTTTATGGTATATACATATGTCAAAACTGATCAAATTGTACATTTTAAGTATATGAGTTTATTATAATTCAATTATACCTCAATAAAGTTGCAAAAAATATCAGATTGATAAATGATTGCCATTTCGTTCCCTAATAAGAAGCTTTGTTTGTAAGATATGCGTACATTTAAGATTGTCAGGTTTTTTTTTGCTGTTGTTTCTATAAAACTTATTTCTAAAAACATATTCAATGGTCAATATCACTACCATTCTGCTATGCTTAATAACAGGTATAATACTTTTGTTCTTCAAAAACAGTTAATTAGCACAGGGTCTGAATATTTCGGATAGACTGTAGGTGAGAATTTTAAACAAGAATCTAAAACATGCTTGCCAGTCCTGGACCCACTTCTTTGAGCTCATTGCCACTAAAGTCATCATAAGCATGAGTCCCCAAAGGGGACTACAGGTCACATATGCTAAACTAAAGCCACCAAACCCACTGCTGTTGACTCGATACCAACTCATAGCGACACTGTAGGACACAGTAGAACTGCCCCATAGGGTTTCCAAGGCTGCAGATCTTTATGAAAGCAGACTGCCACATCTTTCTCCCGTGGAGTGGCTGGTAGGTTCAAACCACCGACCTTTTGGTTAGCAGCTGAGCACTTAAAACACTGTCCCACCAGGGCTCCCTTCAAATACGCTAGTGAAAAAGATGTTTAATCAATTTTTACAAAGACATCTTCCTATATTCCTCACTGCTCTTTCTCATTAAGAATACATTTTCAAAAAAGCCATTTCCTTGGGAAGTGCATAGTAATATTTCAGATGGTTATAAATTGTAATTTTGCACCTAGTACAACATGCATTGAATGCTGACTTTTAAATATCCTTAAGATCATTAACATAAACTCAAAGCCATATGCTACAAGTAAAAAATAATGATTTCGATAAAGAGGGGCATATTTCAACAACCTTCATAGATAGTATATTACCTGATTAGGAGGTTGAATATGTTGGAAGCACTGAAATATGTGAATTCCCTGGGCAGACAGAAGTAAAGGATGTAGAGAATGTTGAGACTGGCTTGTGGCAATCAGTGCAACCAAACTTCCCATGGAAATAAATTCTTTTATCATATTCTTCAATGCTAGAATTAAACAATATTTCTTTATTAGTATAATATAAAACTTAGGAAACATAAACCATAACTTTAAATGACATATTAATTTAAAATAATGATAACCTAAAATTGAGTGTTAAGGTGGAATATGTATAGTATGGCTCCTTCATACCTTTTAAAATTTAATTCATGTGTCCAATCACTGATTTATCTATGGATGACCTAATATGGGTCAGGCTCTAATCAATCCAATGGAGGTACACGAGGTACTGTAAACTCAAGTCTGTATACCCAGATCAGGGTCTAGTGAGGTTCCCTACTCCTAGTTCTTAAAAAGTAAGTAGTAAAGAGGGGTCTCTGAAATGAATATAATGGATGGGTGGTAACTTTCCATACTGTGTTCTGTTTGTTAACCAAAATATAGCTCATATTCCTATGACTTCATGAACAATTTCTTTCCACCCCTAAATCTTCCAAGGTTTTGTCAGCCTGAAAGGTCAGAACTGAAACAGGCATTATTAATGTAGATCTATTTTAGACCTAGAAATTTCCAGCACTCCCTTAAGCACTAGGTTAACAAGTCTTGCAGATGCTATGGGAGTCAAAATTTCAGATTAATGTTAGTTTATAATAAACCGAAGGCACCATAGTTGCATTTACTACTTCAGCTCCCAAGAACCATGAGGCAGCTGAATGCTGTCCAGCTCTCCAGCCCCTCTCTCCCCAGTCCTCTCCTCGCACTCTAAGCGCCAGTCAATGGAGTATCCTCCAACATAACCGTGTGTTTTGCACTGTCCTGCCTTTGCCTAGGGACCACACTTCTTCACTTCTTCATTTGGCTACTTTCTACTCCTTTGTCAAAACTTAGGTCAGTTATGAACCCCTCCAGGAAGCCTGACATGGTAGCTATCATTATTATGTACCAAAACTGTTTATTTTCTGTCCTCTCATAGACTTTGAAAGTACAGACTGAACAAAAACATTTAAAAAATATTTGTCAGATGAACAAAAGCAAGAATAAATCTTACTATTAAACAAGCTCTAATAAGAGAATGAAAAGGCCCCAAAAGACTAACCGTGAAGTTGAAGAATTTTTACACTGCTCCTGTATGACCATTTCTGCTGATACACGATAACCGTAGAATGCTACCAGAGGCCTCAAAGACAATACAGAGCACAGTATATATTCTATTCTCCATCAGAGTGTATTTACCATCGAGACTAAAAGTGCTTTCTGACATAAGACACAGGTCACGGGCCAGTAAGTGTAGGCATTACCGTGTGCGAGGCGCTGGCTCTGCACCGCATCAGGGCTGTGCTCATGTTCGGGGAGGGCAGGCAGGCCAACGACGAGATCGAGATCATCCAGCAGAACGACGGATGGCTGTCGCCATGCCGCCTCTGAGAAAGCCACCTCTAAGGATTTTTGTATGTTTTCAAGTCTTTTTCCTAAATCCAGAAGACATGAAATGGTTTCAGTGTCATTTTAGGATTGGGAAAGTTCAGGCTGCCACTTTGAAAGCATCAGAAAAGCTAAATATTGATTTAACTATAAAAACTACACCCATATTTTGCTAATATACCAATCTCTAAAACTTGTTAACCAAAAACAAGCTCAATTAATATAGCCTCAAAGGGCTCGATAAAGTGCTGAGTTTAATATAACTGAAAATGAAATATGCTACTATAACTTCTAAATTCCTCCATAGAGGATTTCAGACGACTTACAACAAAACAGTAAAATAAAAGCAGGATGTGGGAAAATGTACGTGAGAGGAGGGAACAAGATTCAGAGAAAACAGGATACAAAGGTGGCTGCCTGGAGATTCTAGATTTGCTGTATTTGAATCACAAATCTGGCTTCAAGCTTCTTGTTCAGTTACAAGGTTTTCATTTTCAAAGACTAGAAAACATACCAGTTCATATGAGGATGTAAAAATTTTGTTACTTAGCTCTAAATTAAAATTTTCACTCGAGACTTCTTACAGGACTGTAAGAGATGGCCAATGTTTCTAAAACCACTTCTATAGCAAATAAAGTAATGAATTTCCTAAGGCTAATTTTTTAATTTCATATAGTATAGAACTGAGAGTATAGTGACCAGTTGAGACGATATGTAGTGGTAGCTAAGGGAAAAAATTAACTTCTCAAAGTAAAATATTTTCAATCCTTTTTTTCATTGAATAGATAATAACGTAAATGTCAAAGAATTTTAAAAGTACAAAAGTACATTTGGTGAACTGTAAATCTCCTTCCCACTGCTCTGTGCAGCCACCCACTCTCCCTCCCCTGAGGCAAGCAATCTACCGTTTTCCATAGCAGTTCAGAGATATTTTATATCCATTAAATTATACTCTAAATATTAACTTACCCAGAGTAATTTAAGCTGGCACTGCCAGGAACACAGTCTATAAAGACTTTTGGCCAGAAAAATAAATAAGCCTCCATAAAACATGGAGAGGTTTAGAAATGTTATCGAAGACGTTAAATAGCCAAGATTTAACATTTCTCAGGAATTTCAATGATTAAACGATAAACAGAAAAGTAAAGATTAGATGATATTTCTATTTATTAGAGTAACAGCATTAAACAATAACATTTCTTTCTACCAAAAAAGGAGTTATGTAGAGTGTTACCATATTCATACCTCGCAAAGCTTTACAGTCAACTACCTCCACATGTGCATCCAATGTGTCAAATGCTTCTTTACAAATTGCTTTGGCTAAAGTTGATTTTCCACTCCCCTAGAAAACAATTGTTTCATAAGGACTCCCAATACAGTCAATCATAGAGACAGCTTCTGTCATTGTGGCAACCACCAAATTACCATATGACCCAGCAATTCTACTCCCAGGTATACACCCAAAAGATATGAAAGTAAGGACTCAAACAGACACTTGTATACCAATGCTCACAGAATCATTATTCACAATAGCCAAGGTGAAAACAACCAAGTGTCCATCAACAGATGAATGGATAACAAAATGTGGGATATATCCATATAATAGAATATTATTCAGTCATAAAGAAAAATGAAGTTCTGACACATGCTACAATATAGATGAACTTTCAAAATATTATGCTAAGTGAAATCAGCTGGACACAAAAGGACAAATATTGTGTGATCCCACGTATATGAAATGTCTAGAATAGGCAAATGCGTAGAGACAGAAAGTAAATTAGTGGTTACCAGGGACTGGGGGAGGGGGAAATGAGGAGTTACTGCTTAATGGGTACAGGGTTTCTGTTTGGGGTGATGAAAAAGTTTTGGAAATAAATAGTGATGACAGTTGCACAACACTGCGAATATAATTAATACGAATTATACACTTAAAAATGGTTAAAATAGCAAATTTTATGTTATACATATATATATTTTACTACCAGAAAAAATTTTTAACAATTAGTGAATGAATGCTTTTCATCTCTTATACTAACAACCCCATAGAATAGATGATCAAAATCCAAAAAGAAATGAAGTCAAAGCTATCAGTGAAAACGAGCACATTTTAACCACACACCTTTCCTCCTGTGAGTAAAAGGGCTCCATTCCTAAGTCCTGCCACAAGGGACATCAGCTGCCGAGACAAAGGGCATCCCAGGAGGCTATGAATGATGTGCTCCATGGAGGATGTGCCTAAGGAAGTCACTCCTCTGCAAAAGATATAAACTGTTAGCTGATAAAACACTGAAGTAGGATAAAGTCTAGCTACCAAAAATTCTAAAACTTTCCTTCCTTGTCTAGTTAAGGAACTTTAAGAGTAAAATCTTAGATATTCTCCCTTACCTGAGAAAAAGTATACCAGGTAATGTCAAATCTGATTCACAGCGTTTAAAATTTTGTTTTATTACTTTCAAACATGTGCAATAATTAAAGTTTTGCCCTAATAGGAGTCCTTAAGGAATTTTTCTTAAAATGCATACACATACAACTCCCCCCAAAATAATTTCTGGTTTGCTAATTAAAATAATCATAAAGTGTGCTTCTGAAGTACTTAGGATACTTAAAGACTTATTTCCTCTTAAATTAAACATTGCCTTTAAAATCCAGTTTCACTCTGTAGGTTATACAAACTTGAACTTCAGCCTACTTCTTGACTGTGACTGCCACTTTATTTCTGATAAGAAGAATATCATGAATTCCTAATAGAGTCTGAAGTAAAGAGATTTTACTTTATAGTACTGACTACTGTGCTGTATTTAAGCATTTTTACTTTATGGTTTAATCCTTTTACTAAAACACATACAGATTATACTATTGCAGTAAATCAAGTCACTACTACTATATCTGAGAAAAGCCTCTGTGAAGAATTCTAAGGAGTAATTTTTACATGAGATTCTCATATAGTATGACAGATAAAGAAATTAGGAGGTTCTTTTTAGATTTATCTGACTTAAAAGTTGAAGAAAACACAAATAATTCCAACTATTGCATTAATAAGATGGTGAAGGAATAACTTAAAGTATTTGTAAAATTCAACTGATATTTTCAGATTTAACTTTTATTTGCGCTAAGGATTATGAACTGTTTTGTTCAATCACATATGATTCAGGTCACATCTAGTAGCTTTATTCTCACAAACCAATTCTCAAAGTAAAATTTCTAATAAGCTTCAGACTTTTAGTTATTTGAGAAGACAAGATAAATTACTAAGTTAGGTATGAAGACAGAGACAATCCTTGAAAAAGTATCTACTAATGCATTAGTGGGAGGAGTCCTGGGGGTGCAGTGATTAAGCACTAGGCTGCTAACCAAAAGGTTGACGGTTCAAAACCACCAGCCCTACACGGGAGAAAAATGTGGCAGTGGGCTTTTGTAACGATTACAGCCTTGGAAAGCCTATGGGCAGTTCTACTCTGTCCTACACAGTTGCTATGAGTTGGCATCGATGGCAGTGGGATCGGTTTGAATGCATTAGTGAAGGAACCCTGCTGGCGAAAAGGTTAAGCACTCGAACGGTTGCCGAAAGATCGGCGGTTCAATTCCATCCAGAGGCTCTGTGGGAGAAAGACTTGGTGATCTGCTCCCACAAAGATTACAGCCTAGAGAACCCTATCGGCAGTGCTACTCTGTCACATGGGGTCATTATGAGTTGAAAATCAACTCAACGGCATCTAATAACAACAATACATTAATAAGAATATTCATCAACATTAGTATCTACTTTGATATTTATACATAAAGACCCTGCCAGAGATAGTGTCAAAACATGTCTCTAAACATGCTAGTTTGGACAATACTTCTTACCCCAAGGAATTCAGCTTTAAAAAAGGAAGAACAAAGTCAATTTCCTCACTGTTTTCTTCTTTTACAATAGGATCTAGAAGGACCTATAACAGCAAGGAAAGATCAGTTTTACATTTCAAAATTATGTCTTTTGCATTTTTTCTCAAGTGCTAGGAACCTGAATTGTTGATTCAATTAATCCAGGGAGAAAGGATATACTGTGCATGCAAGATCATTACTTAAAACAGCCTTGACAATACTTTACTCATTCGGTAAACATAAATATTTATGATCAAAAAGCAATAAAAAATGTCAGCTCCTTAATGCATTTTACAGATATATCTTTATTTGCAGTTTTGATTTGTGTCAAAATTATTATTTTTCACAATTCTTAAATTTGCATCTTCTCTGAATGGTATTTCTTCAATTTCATTCCAAAAGTATAGAAACAATGCGTAGTTCCAAACCACTGAAATTGTAAACTACTTGAGCATCTTCAATTTTATAATGACATGCGTGAATAGCCAACTAAAATATAATATTCTAAAAAGACCACCTTCTGGAAGAAAAGTGATCTGATAATATTTGTAAAGAGTTAGAATTTAAGAACTATCAAAATAACACGGGTGTGTAGCAAAATTGTAAGCAAAAATATGAATTCTTAAAGTCAACCCCCTAAACCAAGTTTTCCCTTGTTTCAATACTAGAACTATTTTAAATCAACATCTATTTGTCAGTGAACATAATCAACTCTATTCTTGTAACTTAATTGTGCTGAGGCATTGATTTTAAGATAAATCAATAATTGCTACAATTTAGAGATTAGAGAATGAAATATTTTAAATCAATTTAGTCCTTCTCATATCATTCTGGTTTCTATTACACTTCAGGATGCAAGGTCTTATGGGTAAATTCAAACTTTATTATCAATCATATGTGACAAATATTGTCTCATTAAATATTCAATAGTACATAATTACTTGTATTGTGGTTTTCTGCAGCAGACTGGTACTCAACAGAAAAATATTTTTTGCTTTATCATTTTCTTTTTCCCAAGAATGAACTATATTCAGAGAAAACTCCGTCAGCCCTACTGAAAAGAAAGCAATAATGCAGAATTAGTACTAGATGTAAGATGAAATAATTCAGAATTCTAAATATCAGTTTAATTTAAATTTAAATAAAGGCAGCATCAAGTGTATACTTTCTTCAATGTGTAAAATCGACTTTAATTATCATATGTTTCATTGCTCACATACGTCACAATTTGGAAAAATAATTAAAAATATTATCATTATTTCAATAGGAAAAATATCAAAATAACAAATTAACCTACCATCTTTAATTCCCAGCTTAATATTTTCTTCCTCTGATATTACTAACGGAAGTGTGGTGGTAGTAGACTGTTGTAGCCATGAATAGAACACAGTTTTTATGTCTTCTTCACTTACATCTTTAGGCTGTCAGAGAAAAGGAAAGCATGGTAATGAATTATCCTAGTACCTGATCTTAACATTAACATCCTTATTTTAACACCTTATCTTGCTAATAAAATGTAAACTTCATCAAACAAAACTGGGGAAGGATGCTCACACTGTATAGGCAGAGATTTGGGATTTGGCATTACAATGAGTACAGTGTAGCCTGAAGAAACATTTATGGAAGGGGCAAAGTTTTAAATGCTCCTTTTCTCCATATGCAGTGATACACACACCATAATTTGGCTCACTCAATAATTATTCAAGCTCTAGTCTCCCTGCCTACCTTTATTAGAGAAGCTGGAATGCAAAATACTCAATTCTCAGCTTGGAGCTGGGTGCGTGTTTGTGTTTGTGTGTGTGTGTGTGTGTGTGTGTGTGTGTGTGTGTGTTGCATGTGACTCACTCTGGCCAATGGCATGCGGTCACAATCCTGGGGAAGGGCTTCTCTTCCTAATTAAAAGGTAGGAAAATCCTGCAATGAGAAGGCTTTTGCCTGTACTTTTCTTTCACTGCCTGGAATGTAGACATGATGCCTATTAGTACAACAACTATCTTGCATCTAAGAGGAAGAAAGTCATAGGCTAAGGATGGCAGAAGAAAAAGATGAAAGAAACCTAGATCCTTGGTGACATGTTGTAACTACCTGTGAGCTCCTCCAAACTTTTTTGTAAATGAGGAAAAACACCCTTTGTAAGTTTAAGCTGCTGATTTTTTTTTTTTTTTTTGTTACAGCTGACCACAATTCTGATATACTTGGTAAGTAAAATGTTAATAGATTATTCAAAAGGTGTGAAGAATAGTGCAGCTGCTATGAAAAACAGTTTGGTGGTTCTTAAAAAATTTAAACATAGAACTACCATAAAAATAAAAACCAAACCCATTGCCATCGAGTCAATTCCAACTCATAGTGACCCAATAGGACAGAGTAGAACTGTGTCATAGAGTTTCCAAGGAGCACCTGCTGGATTCGAACTGTGGACCTTTTGGTCAGCAACTGTATTTCTTAACCACTACACCACCAGAGTTTCTAGAACTACCGTATGACCCACTAATTCCACTCGTAGGCATATACCCAAAAGACCTGAAAGCAGTGATTCAAACATATACTTGTCCACCAATGTCCACTGTAGCATTATTCACAATAGCCAAAAGGTGGAAACAACCCAATTATCTACAAACAGATGAATGGAAAAACAAAATGTGGTATATACATACAATGGAATATTATTCAGCCATAAAGAGAAATGAAGTTCTGATCAAAGCAACAACACGGATGAACCTTGAAAACATGATGCTGAGTGAAATAAGTCAGGCAAAAGAACAACTACTGTATGAACCCATTTATATGAAATATCTAGAATAAGTAAATTTCATAGAGACCAAAATTTATTAGTGGTTACCAGGGGCAGGTGGGAGGGGGAAATAGGGAGTTACTGCATAAGGGGTACTGAGTTTTTGTTAAAAGTAATGAAAAAAAATTAGAAATGGATACTGGTAGTGGCTGTACAACATGGTGAGTGTAATTAATGTCACTGAATTATATACTTAAAAATAGTTAAAATGACTTATTTTTCATTATATATATTATCACAATAAAAAAAGATAAGAAGAAATTCCGAGTAAAACATTGCTAAGTTTTAAAGCTTTTAAATTAAAATGATTAAGATTGTAAAAACCTATTTGAAATTAAAAATAGGAATAACAAAAATTCAGATAAGAAAGATGATTAATATCTGCCCAGAAAAATAAACCTCTATTCTACCATTTCTCAAATTGGTTCATTTCTATTATCTTTCTTCATCCAGAGTCAAGCTTAGATCAGCCGTTAAGCTCAGTTCAGAAACTGATCACTACCAAAAGCAGGCTAAACTACAAAAACACATCACATTCCCATTCTTAAAATCACAGAAATCATGTTACGTCTTTGGATATTATTGGCAATGGGATTAAAGACCTAAACCAAAAACCAAAAACCAAAAAACCAAATACTTTGCCATCAAGTTGATTCCAACTCACAACAAACATGCAAGACAGAGTAGAACCACCCCGTAGGGTTTCCAAGGCTGTAAGTCTTTTTTTTTTTTTTGTACTTTAGATGAAGGTTTACAGAACAAACAGTTTCTCATTAAATAGTACACATTTTTTTATGACAATGGTGACAACCCCACGACATGTCAATACTGTCCCTTCTTAACCTTAGGTTCCCCACCACTAGCTTTCCTATCCCCTTCTGCCTTCTAGTCCTCGTCCCTGGACTGTTGTGCAAGGCTGTAAATCTTTACAGAAGCAGACTGCCACATCTTTTCCCCACAAAGACCTAAAGAAAGTCATAAAGTGAAAATGAGAATTATTTAAAATGAAAAAATTTTAGATCAGAAAGGAACTCACAGTTCCTCTGGAATCAAACATTCTCATGTCCCAAGTGATACAATCACAGCCCAGAGACCTGCCAAAGGTCATAAAGCCTCCTGCATTTGCTTTCCACTAAAATATGCAATTTAGAATAGGAAAGGAATTGTGTAATAACAACTCATCATTGATACAAAGGAAAAAAAAAATCTAACGATCAGTAGCTAATTGTTTTCTTATGTAACGGGCCTAATCTTTGAAAAAATACCAAGATTAATAACTAAAAAGTTAAAACAAAACTATAAACCACTGTGCACTGTACAGCCAATGCCACAGGTGCTCAGTCACATACTATTATGCCAATGGCACTTACTCTTGTTTTCCTCCTCTCCAGTCACACATATAAGCTTGTTGTTTCAACAACTAAAAAGTTCTGTTACGTTGGGTTTTCCGTGACATAATGACCATCATGATCCTGAGGATCTAAAAGTACCATCTGAATTATCAGCAAAAGATTAAATTATGTTTGGAATTTTTTGAACACGTAATATAGTAATTCTCGTGTATTATAATTCTCTAAGAATTGGTGACTCAAATATGATACACATAATACTCTCTTAAAAATATTTTTTAAGAGCATTCAATACCTCATTTCCTGACCATATCAGCTTCAAAAAAATTAACTGAGAAGAAAATAAAACAGCCCAGTACTCTTTTAGACTGTAATATTAATATTGAAATACAGGGAAAAACAGTTTTTAATTACATGGGTGTGGCAAAAAAAATCAACTTTTTAAAAGCCAAAATTATCCATATTTCCAATGGTACTATATATGTGTATCTCTTACTCAAGATTTCTTTGCCAGTCTAACAAAAAAGAGTACAACATTCTTATAATTTAGCTAAAGCAATTTTAGAAATTTTACAGCACATGTAAAAGAATTTCAGTATAACAAACTTGTACTCACTAAGTTCTCTCAAGCAATTTTAGAAATTTTACAGCACATGTAAAAGAATTTTAGTATAACAAACTTGTACTCACTAAGTTCTCTCTAGGTTGTAATTTTAGAGATCTTGGAATTTTGGGGGTAATTTCCACTGAAGTTATTCTGACGACTGCATGCATTTCTATATTGAGTCTCTTTCTGAGATCATCCGGAATCTGAAATTTAAAAATAAATTACATTCAAATTAAATATAAATTTGCAATCTTTGGACAATTTTCATCAGTGAAAGTTGAGAACCAATGAAAAAGTTGGAGTGATCAAAGCTAATCACAATCTGCCATGGACCCCATTAAATCCAGACAGAAACTTAATCTAAAAGGCAAAGGGTAAATTTCTAATCCCCATTGATGAAAATGTTCTAAACTTAGATTGTGGGGGTGTTATACAACTCTGTGAATATACAAAAAACTACAGAGTTATACAATTTAAATTATATCTAAATAAAGATGTTAAAAAAATTCTCATCTCCCAATACTGGTAAGCACTGAAAGATATGAAGAAGACTTTAATCTCTCTCTACTATTTCTATTGATTTCTAAGACCATGTACAAGCATATTAATGGTAGACAAAGCATAAAATAAAAACCCTAAGGTGCATATCCTGACCTAAGACCAAGTAATTTATCAACCAAGCTTCTGGTTTAAAAAACAAAAATCACCTTACTCCACAGGGTAATAAAGGCTCAAATCAACATTAATTTATTAGGTTAGGTATTTCCAAGTGATCAGTTTTAATCTATCAAGTCAAGCCTGTTTGAGGACATGATGGCAATCACTGTCATTCGTCATTGCCTGTGGCTCCTGCACCTTTAAAGTAGAGTGGGAAATGCAGACTCCTCACTGCTATCTTACTTGGTCCCCAGGACCTTACCATCAGCATTTCTTCACCCCGTCCTCACCATTCAATTTCAAGAAAACACAAGGGTATTCCTGCCTAATGGCAAAACTATTAACAGAAACAGATAAATCATGACAAGTTCAGCGTAGACATTTTGAATTTAGGGTGCAGAGGAATCTCCTAAGCGTCTAACAGTTTGGAACTAGTAGAAAATAACAAGGCAATGGTCTGGGGTAGGCCAAAGAGATTAAACCTTTGTAAACTACCTGTATAAAGCTCAGAGGTAAAATCGTCGGAATAGAAGATCTACAAAGGAAACTCCCTTTCCTTCCAATTTTTTTCCTTTTCCTAACAGTTTCCT